>NW_004457737.1:1542477-2142477 GCF_000203815.1 Cavenderia fasciculata
CACAAAGTTTGAATTCTAATTTAATATCTGCTTTATTGCAATCACAACAACAACCACAACAACCACAACAACAACAACAACAACAACAAAATAATACCATGCCAAACAATTTTTCAAACGGAAATCTTTTTGGTTTGGATTCTTTGGCATCTTCACCATTTACTTTTAATAACACTAATACTAATAGTAATAATAACACCAATTCCACTAATCAACAAATTCAACAACAACAACCACAACAACCACAACAACAACAACAATTTTATGTTCAACAACAACAACAACAACAACAACAACAACAACAACCAATTCAAACTACATCAGTTCCATATGTTAAAGAAGAAACTTCTATCCAAGGTTTGGTAGAGGATAACAAGGATTTACAAACATTCCTTGATCAAGATATTTTGCTTGGACTTCGTCAATCTGATTTCAAGGCATCCAAATTGGATGGACAATCCCTTGGCATCTCACAATCACTTTTGACCAATGACACACCAAACTTCTTTTCCAATCCCAACTCCAACTCTGGAGATCAATCCAAAAATGATTTTGGATTATATTATTAACTGTATCCTCCTCAACAATCATCCATAACAACAAAAACACATTTGGATGAATTTCATACTCCAACACATACACACAAATTTAAAGTAGCAACAAAAGATATCATCACTATGGAATGGGACTAAATGAAAAAGAGGAATGTTTAAACAATCATTTCAAAAGTGTTTCTCTCTTTTTCACAACAAGTACGCCATTTTTACTCAATCTATTTCACACACAACTACTTTAAAACAATAATGTCAATACATAATAATAATACGACTTGTATATAAATTCTAATTTGTTTATTCAATCAATAAATTAAAATGAAAACAATTAATTGGTAATCTCATCATCTCTTCTCTAATTATACATATATATCTGAAAAAAAATATAATAAATTACATGTTTATTTATTTTAAATTTGGAGGGGTTTGTATTAATAAATATATAATATTAAATTATATTCTTATTGAGTATTGATGATCAATCTTTCATTTTCATATTGTTGGTTAGAAGAAGAGGAAGAGGAGAAAATTGATTTGATACGTTTGGCTATTCGGTTAGAGTTTTCAACTCCAAGAGCCAAATAAATAATAAATGAAAAATAGAAAAGGAATCCAATGATCATGACGGCAATCATCCAGCCAGATGTTGAAATTTGTGTTGCAAAAATGACAATTAAATAGATATTGATGGCGATAATAATTAATGATAAAAGTCTAACTACAATATTATTTAACCAATGATTTTTAAACTTTTCTCCCATTACTTCAGATCCTAAAATAATAATAGAGAATTGATTGATTTTTGGTTAGTTATTATTTTAAAGACTTTTGATTTTTATATATTGATACATACTAGAGGTAAAATAAAGTACTGGTAATACAGCAAATGGAAGTTGAACAGATTGGAGTACATTTAACCATTCATCTAGAGAGTCGAGATGAGTGTTTGAGAGAATGGCAACGACAATGGCAGGAACGATGGCACTGCATCGAGTGATCAATAGTCTCTTCCAAGGCTTGATCTTTAGATCTAAAAACCCTTCCATGACAAACTGACCAGAGTAGGTTCCAGTCATGGTCGAGCATTGGCCTGCAGCCAAGAGACCGATGGCCCAAATGTATCTTGCAACCTCTCCATACTTGGTGCCGAGGAAATCGGCGGCGGTAGAGAGACCAATAGTCTCGCCGAGAAAGCCAGTGCCAAAGACAGCAACCACAAAAAGATTGATGACAAATGAGATGAACAGAGCAATACTCGACTCGATGTTAAAGTATTTGTTGGCTGTGCGAACTTGGATGTCGCTCGATCGGTCGATCTTTCTCGACTGTACCAATGCAGAGTGAAGGTAGATGTTGTGTGGCATGACGACGGCACCGAGGATACCCACCGCTTCCGCGAGGTTCGAGTGGTTGACGTACGGCTCGACTACGCCACGCAACACTTGTAGTTGATCGGGTTTAGCAATGATATATTCTACACCAAAGCTGACGGCCATGACCGTGATGAGTGCACAAAAGAATGCCTCTAGTTTTCGGATGCCATAGTTTTCGAGTAGTAAAAAGGTGAATGTGTCGGCGGCGGTAATCAAGACACCAGCCCACAATGGAATAGCGCCTCGTGACAGAATGCTAATTGCAATGGCAGTGCCGATAACCTCTTGAATGTCAGAGCCAATGATGGCCAACTCGGTCATGATCCACAGTAATATTCTGGGTACCACTGGATAGTACTCTCTACAATGCACGGCCAAATGCTTGCCCGTTACAACACCCAGCCTGCTGGCAAGAAATTGTAGCCACAAACCAATGACGGTCGACCACAACAACACCCACAACAACGAATACCCACCCGTTGCGCCAGCCTGAATATCACTCTCCAAATTACCAGGATCCAAATACGCTATACTCATCAAGAAACCAGGTCCTGTAAATGACCATAACTTTCGAAAACTAAATATTTCCTAAGGAAAAGAAAGAAAGGTTCACATTATAATTGAATAATAATAATAATAAATGGATAGTTAAACACGATCATGATTCAATAATAAAGAGTGTGATTATATATCTTTTGTCTTTTTTTTGGATACATACATCTTCTGGTATATCATCCATACCGGGGACTTCGACCAATGGGTCTCTTTGTTTGTCGCTTGTATAAACATTTTCTATGAGTATGCCATTATCGTCGGCGGCTAGACTATTTCTCCTACTATCGTTATTATTATTAGTTGGCATTGTATCATATGCTGTTTGTTCAGTTCTAGGTGCCATTCTATTCTACATTATGTATAAATAAATAGAAATAGAAAGAATAAAGATAGATATAGGGTATAAATATAAACTTTTCTAGAACTCTCTGTTGTCCATATGCGGTTCGTTTTTTTTTTTTTTTTTTTTTATATTAAAAAACAAATGTCGCCAAAGGGGAGGGAAGAATTATCCATTATTTTTATGGGGTATCCTCCTCCCTCCTCAATCCAGGCCAGGATCATTGTCAAATAAATAAATAAATAAATAAACTTACCAAAAACTATATTTATATTATTTGTGTATGTTATATATTTAGTATATTATTTGTATGTATATATAAAAGTCAATCAAATGATGGTTATAAATATAATGGTATTGTGATGAAATTACTATGTGTAAAAAGAAAGTTCGTATTAGGGGGGAGGAGTGTATGTCGATTATGCTAAAGGGTGTGTGTGTGAAAGTTTGGAAGTTGGCTGGATGAATGGAATACAAGCAAGCTTGAAATTTAGATGGCTAACAATGAAAAGACGATCGGTCGGCACAAAACGAATTCGACAATGATCTTGATTTTTTTGATGGGGTTTGTTCGGTAAGATTGATGAATATGACTAAGATATTTAAAGAACATACGGAACAAAAAGTAAAAGAAGAAAAAGAAGATGATGATATAAGGATATATAAATAGGAAAAGAAGAAATTCGGATGACTGGGATGTAGATCTTTTATAATAGTGATTAATTTTATTATATGTGTGTGATCACAAAAGAAAGAAAGAGATAGAGATAATAAATAAATAATGCAACTGTGACCTAGGTTAATTATTCAATTTGAATCGATTGATTGATTGCTTAAATACCTGCAATGGCAGTAAGAATGCACTTCGTTTCTGGTATTAAAAAAAAAAAAGAAGTTAATAATTTAATCGACATCAAAAATATCGGGACGCTCGTTATATTGTCACTGCAGAGGTAGCTCTGGTAATAGGGAGGTTTAAACAATCGACAATTTGAGTATTTTGGGAAATGTGGAGGGCAAACTTTGGGAAGCCCCACCAGTTTTTTAGATTTCTTTTCTTGAATAGGTTGACAATGATCACTCTTTTTGTCTTTGTCTTGATTACTTTTAATGTGATCGATGCCTGTGGGCAGAATCCTTGTCAAACGACAATTTCACCCCCTCCTCTCGAACCCATCGATTCGCAAATTGAAGTTGTTGCCAATGCAAATATGAGGTCAAACATACACATAACTATTTGTTGTATCTATTTTAAACCTGTTCTTAAACAGGTAGGGTAGGGTAGGTATCAATTAGGTGGATGGAGTAAAAGATTAGATTAGATTAGATTATTACAATGATTTTTCTGGTCCAAAGTTGAGAATAATAACCATGATCGATGGGAATGTGTGGTGGGGGTTATGATTATGATCGTTTTTATCATCACCATCTTCATCTAAATTAAAAACTTGGTTAGTAAAAATTATTGTATTGGATAATAAAAATATGATACACCCCAACTTATCGACAAGCTGGCTGAATGATGTAATGTATTTGTATTCATTGTTGTTTGATTTGAAGACATAGATAGTCGTAGTAGTAATAATCTATTAGTCATTATGGAAGATATATTCAAAGGAATAGTGTATGTAACCAGTTTCAGTTTATTTAGAATTATCAATTGTGTTATTGACTGACCAATCTCCTATCGATCTATCTATCTATCTTCACTAGTGATGATGAAAGAGCTGGTTTGGTTATATCAAACTTGTTATTACTCAATGACTTTTTAGATTCGGTCAACATTGAAATTAATGAAAAGGGTTGGTCTTTAACTGGATTTGATCGTATGTGTTTTAGTGATGACTTTGTTGGTCATATCATATATATAGTTATCTAACATGTTCATTTGTGTTTATAAAAGCATCACAAGTACTTTATATTGATGTTAGATTAGAGAGATCAATGTTTACCGATTATCATATGTTTGTATATTAGAAAATTAGAAAAAAAGAAAACCAAAGATTCAGACTGACAAGTTGATGGAAAATTATCATTTTTAATCTAGTTTGAAACCAGTATTGTTTGTTTTAAAAGTAGATATGATTCACAAGGTTTTAAAAAAGGTTGGAAAAGTTGAAAAAATTGCTTTCAAGTATCCAGGTGATAAATTAGAATTGGTATTTATAAACAACAATCCACACCACGTTCATTTTACGTAATACTAACAATTGTTGTTATTATTATTAGATTATATTTAATCCATCTGGTTTTATTACACATCATTCTTTTCCAGAAATGATTTTACAATCTCCTGGTAATTATTATTATTATTATTATTATATGATCCAACTTAAATTAATATTATTATTTCCTTTTTAAAAAGATCAATACAAGGATCCAGATTTTAAATATGAATGTGGTAAATATTAATTGTTGATTCAACAGACTAACCCTTACCCAATACATCCTTTTTACTTCTATCTATCTATCTATCAATTTTTTTTTAAATAATAGAAATACTTTTACCATGTATATTATTTAAAAATATTATAGGTGAATTAAAATCATTTGGTGATAATAGATTATGGTTAAAAGTTGATGAAAATAGTTTATGTTTTGAAGCCAATGATAGTATTGTAAAATCAAGTATGACTTTGCATAAAAATGTATGTCGATTTATGATATCCAAATATATAGATTATTCATTAATTACCTATATATATATAACCAATCCCTAAAGAGAACCAAGGAGCTTCAAATCATTAGTAAATCCAAGTTTGAAATTGAATTAAGGAATAATTATTTCCTCAAGATTGGAAATGTATTGAAAAAGTTTAGTTCCAAAGAATGCCTTTTACAAATAGGCCCAAAAAGCCCTTTCACTTTTATGTATGTTATTATTATTATTATTATTATTATTATTATTATTATTATCTTTATGTCTATCTATCTTGTTTTGTGACAATCTAATGTGTTTTTGTTAAAGCATCAGTCTCCAATCTAGTTGCTTTCAATTCTTTCTTGCTCCATTATTATAGATATCCATTAGGGTGATCATGCTACTATAAATGATCAAAAGGCTACACAACATTCACACTATACTTAGCTACTATACTATCTTTTTCATTTTGCAAATTTCATAATAAAGTTGTGATAATAGACTCTCTCTGAGAAGTAGCCTATTACTTTTTGACAGCATGTTTAGCAATACATTGTTTAAACTTTTGAAATTCTATATTACAAGCATTCTTTTCAATATCATCAATATGTTTAATAACACATGATGCATACAATGCTGACTAAGAGATGATGTGTCAAAGGTTAGAAAAAGTTGACATTCTATTTTAACTAATAATATATATACCTCTGCAGTACATTGACTTAATGATTGTGCTACTCTTTGAGACCACTTTGTAGTATTACTTGACATGCTCTTATCTCTTCTTTTAATATCTGAATTTAACAATGACACTTTGGTTTTCGTCTTTTTGACATCGGATGACTTGAAAAAAAAAAAAAATAATAATAAACTAATGATTTGACTTGTTGTGATTTAGAAATAAATATATAATATATATGTTTTGATCTTCATTATTACAATGAAGTATTTATTTGTATATATGAGGGGAGGAGGGGGAGGGGTTGGGATGGATGGGGAAAAAAGAGAATTGCCTATAGTCTTTTTGTTTTTTCTTTTTCTTTTTCTTTTTTTTTGTTTTAGTTTTTTAATATGTATCTGGTTGAGAAATGATTGATTGATAAGGTAAATTTTCATATTCATCTTCATAACTCCAGAATATTTTCCTAAATATTCTGTATTTCTTGTAGTTGTTTCGTAGTTTTGAACTTCTAAAATAAAAGATGGCATTGAAGAAACCTTGCAATACAAATAGTCCACGGGCAATGATGGTCAAAACCTCAACACCATAGTCTGGAGGAGGTGGTGTACGATAGTGCTCCTCGCTAATCTTGTAACGAGTAAAGATAAAGATGTGTAGCACCAAAAGCATCATGTAGCAAATCGACAAGACACCCGGATAAAACATTAATCTCCAAACAATCTTTTTGGTGGTATTTCTCTTTTCATCGTTATTCATTAAGGATTTGGTTTCATAGTATGGTCTTAAAGTACCATTGTATGCTTGTTTCAATGTAACCATTTGTACAACCAAATTAAATAACATAATTGATCCAAAAAATAATGCATCAATTATAAATTTTACTTCATCATTTTGATTAACATATCTACATCTAAACAACAAAAATAATTAATTAATTAACCAAATAATAATAATAAAAATATAATGTATTATTATTAATATTATTTATACATACTCATTCCCATCATCACCAAGATGAGTTCTAGTTAATATTATGATTAAAATGGAAATACCCCAAATAAATACATGGAATAATTTATCATTCTTTTTAATATCTTTGGCAGGATAGAAACATAAAAATAATAAACTATAATTAATTAATTAATTAATATATTAAGTTAGTTATCCATCCATTCAATTAAATAGTTGATCATTTCAAAACATACTTTATAGAGATGGCAACTGACCAAAGAAAATTGGAAACTATACTAAGTTGAGTTAAAGCAGCTTGTGCAAAACATAAATAAGTATTTCCTAAGAGCAAATAGAATAGTTAGTATAAAACAAATAATATATAATGTTACAATGTTGTTTTTGTTAAATTGTGTGACATACTGATTATATACAATCCTACGACTTCTGGTGATAGGAATAATGGAAAAGTTACAAAATTAAACAAAAGAATAGAAAATGTTGGATAGATAATGATTCTTGAATAACTATTTCTTAAGAGCGTTATCCAAAAGAAATGGAATATGATAAATATACATCCTATGATCGATAGTATATAGCACACTAATTCGAATATCTTTGCTGTAAGTACATTATCTGATGTCATCTATTATTGATAATGATGTATATATTAGTTGAGGGTTTGAAGTTAAGTTGATAGATTGATTGGTTGAGGTACTAGATAGATAGATTGATTGATTGATTGATTGATTGATTGATTGATTGTAGTACTTCTATTCTATAGATAGGTATGTAGCCGTAGTAGTAAGTAGTAAATAAATAAATATGTATGTTTTAAGATTTATTAATAAGAAATGTGTTGTAGGAGATGATGGGGGGTGGTCATAGCAATTACTCTCCTCCTCGTTGATGATTGAAACAAGCAAAGTTCGTCCAACATGTTTTTTCAATTTTTTTAATATTTTTTGGATAATGACACACGATCATTGTGATCAACATGCTAAAGAGTTTGCAACATTCAAAGTATACTTACTGCACAGTCGTTTTCTATCATCTTCATCCATCCTCTTATTCAAACAAAGATACACTCCATTTGTATATATATACACGACAATAACAATAGATTGGTTTAGATCATATCATATTTGAACGTACAACAACAACGAAAACGACAACAAATATATAGATAGATAGATAGATTTAGTAGTAAAGAATGAACTACAATTCATATTCAGTTATTTTATCAACACTTAAATTACAAGGAGCTCTTACTAGAAAGCAACTATGGGAGTTTTCAAGAGCTAGTAATCTCTTCCCAAGTTCGATGGACTTTAAAAAGAAGATGGATACATTGTTGACGACCGAACGTATCGGTAGAAAGAGCGAATATCAATTCAACCCAAAGAAAAATATGAACATGAAGAACTTGTTCAAGTTTGAAATGATCGCCGATCACGACAGAAACTCGATACCACAGGAAGTGTTGAGTCGTGTACAAATATCTATAGACAAAACTTTGGAGGAACAACGTTTGCAAAAGATTCGTGAAGAACAAGAAAAGGCAGACAGAGTATCCAAGGAAGAGAAGCTCAAGGCTAAGTTATTGGAGAACAAGGAACAAGAAAAGGTTAAAAAAGAGGAACAACAAAAACAACGTATTCAACAAGCTATGGAAAAGAGTTCAAAAATTATATGCAAAGAAATAATAATAAACAACATGGATATATATTTAATAATAGTAAATAACAGAGATGCGTTGAATTGGAATATATATATATATGGATGGGCACAAAAAAAAACAAAGGGATTGGTTCCAAATCATTCCAGGTTGCCCAATTAAATTTTTTTTTTGTCATTATGCCTCAATCATTTATTCGAATCTAATTTAAATTAAATATATATATACATATACGAGACCCGATGATGTATGGGAAGAGGAGGAGGTAGAAGAGGAGTAGAGGAGGGAGGTGAATATAAAAAAAGGTTGATCATTGACCAACCTATTTTGTATGTAAAGTTTTAATAGAAAAACTTTCTGTATAAAAGAATAAGGAATATAACAAATACAATGATAATAAGTCTATCGAGACTAGTTGTGCTTGGTGGGGAATTTACAGCTTGATTGGCGGCTTGAACTGGTGCCGCTGCTGCTGCTACCACTGGATCTGCTGCAATATTTCTTCTAGTCACCTGACCAGCAGCCACAGCTGTTGTTGCTGCTGGTGGTTGTAGAGTATTTGATACCAATCTAGGTGAACCATTGTTATTTGGTGTAGAGGTTGCCGCTGGTGGTGTTGTAGATTTTGGTGTCATTGGTTTTGGTGTTGTAGAAGACTTGGTAGGTGTTGTAGATATGGATTGTTGTTGTGGTGGTGGTGTTGTAGATTTTGGTGCCATTGGCTTTGGTGTTGTAATTTGAGTTTGAATGGGAGGAGTAGTGGATGATAATGGTGACGACGTTGATAAATTAGTTGTATTGAAATGTTTTGTATCCACTGTTGATTCATTGGCCTCTATTGGTTTTGGCTCGGCTCTTATTGAGTTGAGTTGTTCTCCATCATTTATATTATTATTATTATTATTATTTACATTACTAATCTCTTCTTCTTGATTGTTATTAGTATTATCTTGTTGTTGTTGTTGTTGTTGTTGTTGTTGTTGTTGTTGTTGTTCTTCTTTGGTTGCATCAATAACATCATCTGATGAGCCAGTATCAACAGTAGTAGTTGATGATGTAGAAGTAGTTGATGTAGTTGAAGTTGTACTTGTAGTACTACTACTATTATCAGTAGTTGGAGCCTTTTCAATCTTTGGTAGTGCTGTTCTATTATGTACTCCACACTTTGAACAACTCCAATGTAACGATGCATTTGCCAATAACTTTCTCTCTGCTGGTGGGTATTCGACAGCACCAGCTGCACCATTAGCTTCTGTTGGCATGAACCCAATCAATGCAATCAAAATTGTAGAAATGCTCCACGATGGCATCCATGTCTCTGGATGATGCGCCGATATCGACAAGCAGATCTTTGCACCCTCTTGAAATCTTCCATTTGGTGTCAACAATACGATATTGGGTGGTTTGAAAGGATACTCTGCAGGGAGAATGATACGACCATGATAAATTCCACCTTGGAAATCAGTTCCACTTGCTCCCCTTATTGTGAAATGCCATTCAAACATATTATCCTATATATTATAATCAATGCATTAATTCATATTATTCTCTTCTCTTCTCTTCTCTTCTTCTTTTCCTCTCTTCCTTTCTCTTACCTCTAATGGTGCAGCTGTATAATCTGGAGATGGATCCGATTGCATTTCTTGTATCTCTCTCATAATTCTCTTGGCTGCTGGGTTTGCCATTATTTATTGTCTCTTTTTCTAGTTCTTCTTGAAAGTAAAACCTAAGTAGTACAAACTATAGTTCTGTTACTGACTATGACTAACTATTCTCTTTCCTTTTGTTTGTTTGTTTGTAGTAGACCGATCGATCGATTGTGATAATTCCTTTATATTGAATATAATCTTTTAAGAAGGAATGGAAGTGTAACTGTAATGTATATCTATTGACAATTATACATAAATAAATAAATAAATAAATAAATGAATGAAGTTAAATTGCGTCTTGTGACTATGCAACATGTTCAGGTGACGCAGCACAAGCTGCAAATATAAAAAACCAAAAAAGAGTGAGATTGGGAATAATAAAATAGGTTTTATTAAAGTTTATGAATAAATAATGGATTGTGTGATTTGTGTGATTTGTGGTTGGTATTATACTTGATTTGAATGATGGTGACTATGATGATTTAAAATGATCTGGCACATGCTTCAGTGGCAATGAGAGCATTTTGAGAATTAACCTTGTTGCTGTGATAGGCAATGACAATGTGGTTGCCAGACTTGACAATGACAACTCCATCTGGACCAAGCTTGGCTGTGATACTTGTCATTGTGTTATGGAGTGATGGGTATTTACTACGATCGTAATCCAAATTGATTTATCCATCCATTTGCCAATAATAATAATAATTGGAAAGAGAGAAAAGGAAATGAAAAAGGATGGTGATTAATAAACAATACAATATTAATATTATAGAGAATAGAGAGAATAGAGAGAAAGAGAGAGACTATTGGCCAAACCAACAATCAATCAATCAATTCTCTATATTAATCATTAAACTCAAACTTACCGGCCAAGGAAAATAACGGCAGATGCCTTTGATGGATCTATTATAAAGTTAAATAACAAGTAAGAGTTAATAATCATCCATTCATTCATTCATTCATTCAAGAGATAAACTAGTCTAAAATCTATGTTACCTTCTAAATCATTGACAATAGTTTTGATTTCAGATTGAGGTAAACCTCCGAAACCTTCAGACTTTGTAAGTGATGAACCGTTTTTGTCGACGACTTCAACCTTTGTAATTCCTTGTGAGAGTAACTTTTCAATTGCTGCTTGCATTCTTCAATTATTGCTGTTATAGTGTATAAATATTGTTATTGTATCTTTGTATATTGTTAATTAATATAACTAATGTCTTTTTGCTCATCAACTTTAGATACTTTATTGGTGCCCTTTCCCTTTAAAAAATCAAAAAAAAAAGTGTGGTTTCACTGAAAATTTGGCGTCACACTGCTCAAAAATAATGGGAGTGGAGTAGGATGAGCTTGATTTCCAGGACATTTTTATCCCAATATTGGACTACTGGATTATTGTCAGGCTCTGTTGGTATATATGATAAGGAGATGGCAGCCAGCTTCCCAAACATCATGACATGATAAAAACAATGACACCCATTTTTATTCAGGACGTGTCCACTCCATGCCAAAGAAAGAGGTATGACCAAGTGCAAAGTGGATTCTTTGGGAAAGTGACATTACTGAGAATTCAATTTTTTTTGTCTTCTCTCTTCCGAAAGTTGGTTGTCACGAACAAAACTTATCTCTTTCTTTTTTTTTATTATTACTACACGTACAACTATTTTATCTCTTTACATTTTATCTCTTTTGAGATCGAGATAATAATAATATTTCTATTACAAAAATTAATATGAGAGATAGAGAGAGAGAAGAAAAGAGATAATAGTAGTTATAAATGAGAGCAAAGACATAGAGAGCAAAAGTTAACATGTTTAGCTTAATCAAAAGAGAGATCGTAAAATAGGATTATTCACTAACAAACAAAAAAAAAAAAAAGAATATGATACACATGTCATACAGTCGTGTGAGAGTAGTGTAGTAATAGTAGTGAAGTGTAATCATATATATATATAGATACATATTACCTCCACAAAAATATAATGTTGAGAGATAGAGACAGAGGTAAATTGATTTCTCTCCTCTCATAAAAAAAAAATGAGACCGTTAAAAAATTCAAACCATTTTTTTTTCCATCCTCCTCTCACTCTCTTTGTTTCTCGCCCTCACACTAAAGTTATCAATAGTAGAAGACTATTTATTTGATTATATAATATAGTTAGAGTACTATATAATATACATATCATCAGCATCATATTATCGATTCAATATAGCAATACTACCCGAAAACAATAATAGTAGTATAATCCCTTCTCCTTCTTCACATATAACAACTATAAATATATATATTTATCAAAGATGGATGCAGCTATACAATCAATTATTCGTGATCAAGATCCAAAGGAATTAAAACAATTGGTTCTCGATCAAAGAAGAGTTCAAAAGTTATCAGATCTAAAGCATTTCATAAAGTTGGAGAAATTGTCATTAAATAATTGTCATTTACAATCTATCGAAACACTACCACCTTTACCTACACTCAAAAAGGTATGATCTACTATCCATATATATATTTATATACATACACACATAGAGTAGTAGTCATCATAAATGATTATTATTACAATGGAAAAAAAAGATCAGGTGACACTGACACATGTGTCTCTTTTCTTAATACTCTGTTTACTTATTTCTGTTCTTTCTCACTTCTTCTTCTAGCTTGAGTTAAATGATAATAGAATATCAGGAGGTTTGGTTGCATTATCGGGCTTTACAAACTTGGGATCATTAAGTCTTAGCGGAAATCAAATTAAAACATTAGAGGATCTTTTGCCTTTAGTAAGTATCCACCCATCAGGATAACTCTACACTTATTGCGGTTTACTTATATATACTTTGTTGTTTAGAAACATTTAACTTCACTTCAATATTTGGATTTGTTTGGATGCCCTGTCACCACATTGAAAGATTATTCACAAAATTTGTTTCAAATGATTGGTTCGTTGGTTGCATTGGATGGTTATTACAAGTAAGACTACTGCTACTACTATAGTTATAGATACATTATATTGGACAGATGGATTAACATTATTTGATTGATTGATTGATTGTAATTAGGGATGGAAAGGAATACGATTATTCAGAGAGTGATTCGGATGGAGATGATGACTCTGAAGATGACGACGACGATGATGATTATAGTGATGACGATGACGATGAAGATGATCAAGAGGATGAGGAAGCAGCCAACGGTCATAATGGAAAGACAGTCAAGAAATCATTGCCACAACAACAATACCAACAACAGGTCGGCGGGGATGAGGACGACTCTGAAGACGACGATGAAGAGGAACAGTCCAATTCAGACGGACTCGATTATCTAAGAAGAAACCCATCATACCAAAAACAAATCGTGCAACAGTACGACGACAGCGATGATGAGGATGACAGTCAAGACTCGGACGACTCTGACGACGACGACGATGATGATGCCCAATCATACCAAACTACCACCACTACAACCACAACTACCACTTCAACTAGAGTCTATCATAGCGATGACGACGAGGATTCCGATACTGACTCTACAGATGACTCTGACGATGATACCACCCAACAACAACAACAAAGACCATCCGTCGCAGAGTTGTTAAGCAATTATAACAAGGCAGAGGAGGATCCAGACTACCAACCATCGAGTGAAAGCGAGGAAGAGATATCAGACGACGACGAAGACGTTCACCAAGATGGAGACGAAGAGGAAGAGGAAGAAAGTGATTATGATGAAGATAAAATTGTTGAACACTACAAAAAACTTAGAAGTCAAGGTGTTCAACCTGGACAAGAAGAAATCATTAGTGAAGGAGATGATGATGATGATGACGAGGAGGATGAGGAGGATGATCAAGAATATGAGCAAAAGAGAAAGAGACAAGATAAAGATTTCCCAGCACCAAAGAAACGTGCAATTTAAAAATATTTAAATAATAGATAATAGAAAACCAAAAGAATAATATATATTAAAAATCAAACAGATCAACAATAATATCAATGCCTAGGCACACAAATAATAATAATAATAATTAGCCAACTTACTAATCCCTCTTTCTCCCCCCAAATCCAACAACAACAACAAACAATCATCTTCCAAAAATAAAGGAATTAATATGTAATATATTATATATATATATAATAGTGAGAGAGAGAGTTGACACTGTCCTTTTTCCATCTTTCTTTTTTTTATTTTATTTTGATTAAATAAATACATCAACAACATCTTGAGTTTGAATTGTAAACAATACATTTGATATTATTTTGATATCTTCCTTGCCATCAAAGTTTGAAATATGGAATGTTACGGATTTGGCTGCATTGGGTGGATTGAATTGTTGTTTTATAAATTCAATCATCGCATGATTGTCCTTGTTTGTTCCCTTGTAGTCTGGAAATAGAGTTTTAAAATCGATAGCATTTTTAATCTTTTCATTAAACCCTTCTCTTTCAGTGAGAACAATGATGGCTGGTACATTTGATTGACTTGATAATAGTTTGAATAGTTGTATTGATTTAATTAAACTATTTACAGGCGGACTATTAAGACTTGGTGAACTCATTAATTCTTTTCTTGGACTTATTATTGGACTTAGTATTGGACTTGTTACATCTAAATAAATAATAAATAAATAATAAAAAATAATTAAAATGTTGTTTGGTTTAAAATAGAGAACAGTTGATTTGTTTAACATACCAGAATTTAAAGATATATTTGACAAGGCAGGTTTTAGGGTAAGTAATTTCTTTCGATTTAGTACAGATGATGGATTAGTTATTTCGACTGGATTGAGGAATGGTGGGAAATCAGATGATGTAGTATTGAAACTTGCAAGTGAACAACACCAAATAAATGCCTTGGCATCACTAAAATCTTTAATCCATTTTTCAGTCAATGATGATGGGTGACTAGTCAACATGGATGATATATCGGTAATCCTTATTTCATTCATTACATAGTATTCTGGTATTGTATTTCTAGAATATATAATTTGATCCAATATATCACTATCTTCAAATCTTTTAATTTCCATATTATTATTACTATTATTTAAATTATTACTACTATTATTATTATTACTATTATGATTATTATTATTGTTTTGAAGATTACCAATAAATACTCTTTCTAAAATCGAATAATTTCTTTTTTAAATAAATAAATAAATAAATAAATTAGAATCATGTGATGATCTATCTCTCCCTTTTTGACAGACTGTCTAACTATAGTTACTCTATTGCATGTTGAAGATAAATTGGTAAAGAATGTTTAAATGATGGATTTGAATAAATAGATTGGACAGATGGATCATTCCAAAATAATCTCAAATCCAATAGTGATTGTTGTGGTAGAGGTCTGACAGTGTATGCATCGTCTTTAATTTTTGATAGTTTGGCAATGATTTCGTTTCTCCTAGATTCTGATAACACACCACTTTGTAATTGTAGTGGTGGTGTTGGGTGTGGTAGCTGCTGACTCTGTAGATGGGGAGGGACATGTTGTTGATTTTGTTTGATGATCATTTGATCGACGACTTGTTTGGCGAGTAGTCTCAACACGGATACTGCACAATCGACCATATAATTATTGTACCAGTGTCTATCAATATCATTTACTCCACTGTGTGTCTTTATGCCTCGCAGCACCAGATCCAATTTACAATTTGACATTCCCAATGCAATCATTTCATTGTAGTTTCGAAGTGCCAACACACCATCCACATTGTGTTTGGCGTGTTTGTCAACAGTCACCTTACTCGCCTTTTTAAATGGATTGTTGTGATAATCATTTACAAATGGGTCATCTATTATTTCCATATATTCTATTATTCTATAAAATCAATCAATCAATGTTAGTAGTCTTAATCTTTAGTATTGTTACACTACTACTAATACATACTCTCTACATGCAGTTGATATTGATACTCTCATCCTTTCCTTTCGTAGCTGGTTGGCTATGATCGATCTCTTTTTCAACTCTTCTTTGAGTGTTTCAGTTTGGTCTACTGCACCATCCATCACAGACAATAGAGAAGAGTGTTGAGGTGATAGTGTAGATGCAGATGATAACACTGGTGTCTGAGATAGTTTGATGTTTTGGACACTACTACTGCTACTACTTGTACTACCACCATGGTTATTATTACTATTGTTACTATTACCATTACTATGACTACGAACATGATGGTGATGACTGATCAATAACTCTACCTGTGCCATTTCATCGGCTGTCGTGGTTCCAATGTTAATAGTTGTTGTCGTTGGTGGCGTGGATGTCTGACATCCAGTCGACCCTTGTTGTTGTTGTTGTTGTTGTTGTTGTTGGTCATACTCTAGTTTAGTCGGTGACACTGTCATTCCATCTCCATTTCCATTTCCATTTCCATCTCCATCCTCTTGTTCTTGTTTGTTGAGGAATGTTTGCATATCATTATCAATATTACATTTATCAATATTGCTAATACTACTACTACTACTACTATTACTACTATTACTGCTATTACTGCTTGAATTGGTTGGAATAGATTTGATCATATTGACCCCCTTTTTTCAAAAAGGTGCATTAATTAAATTAAATAGATAGATATATATATATTTCTATAAAGATGATGGATGTTGATAAATGATTAGAAATATGGGAACAAGTACTACTAGTAATACTATGTATGTTCTAGTTTTTGTATTGATTCATGTTTTTATGATGTATTGGTTAGTGTTTGCAAAAGAGAGAGAGGTGGGGGAAGGTCAATAGTAAACAGTGTGGTAATAGAGAGAGAGTGTGTTTGAAACACAAGCTTTTTATGTACATTTATATCGAAATCGCCAACAGATTGATTGTGTTGATGATGACTATCATTTTCGGACTCTGGATACTGACCGACCACTTGACTTCATTCCCATGCATTTCAATCTTCTAGAAGTGTCTGGACACTAACTAAACTAACTTATACCTGTTTCATCATCATGTTTGAGAATGAGAATGTATATTTGATAATCTAAAAAAATCTATCAAACAAATAATAATATAATATTATACGTGTATAAATTTATTTTCAGAAATGAATAGTTTATTCGATAATGAAGAAGGTGGAAAATAGTAATTTGGAAGGATAAAAATTATTTTTATTTATTTTTTTTTATTAATTTTTTTGGGATTTGTCACCTCAAAATTTGTTTCTCACTCATAATTAGTTTGTATACAAACAACCTCATCAACAACTTTTAATAAACAAATAAATAGCATTCATTCATTCACTTTCTCGAGAGGATAATAGATAGATAGAAGATAGATAGATAGATACATTAGATAGAAGAAGAAAAAGAAAAACAGAAAAGAAAAGAAGAGTAGTAGTGGTCGTTTAAACTACCTACTTATTCGTACTACATATACTATATTATTATTATTATTAAAATAACATAAAATAAATCAATAACAATGTCTGTTCATTTTAAATTTAAGAGTGCAAAAGACTACGATACTGTTTCTTTTGAAGGATCACATATAGCAGTAGGAGAGCTAAAAAAGATCATTGTTGTAAAGAAAAAGTTGGGTAAATCAACAGATTTTGATCTTTTAATTACAAATGCTCAATCAAATGAAGGTAGGTCATCCTCTATAGATATCATGATAAATATGAATCATCTATTTTGTTTTCTATATATTATATTTTTGTTTGTTTAAATACAGATTGAACTGCAGTAATACTTACTTTTGAATCCCTTCCCTTTAATTTTTTTGTGTCTCCATTCCTATATATATATAGAATACAGAGATGAATCCTTTTTAATACCAAAAAATACTAGTTTGGTAGTTAGTCGTGTACCCGTATCAACTCATAGCAAGTCATTGACCAATATATCTGCTCAGCTACAACCACAACAACCGGTGAGCAGTGCACCTGCACCTTTGATTGTCAAAGAAGACTTTGGAAACGATCCACTTGCCTCTCCAAACGACCAAGAGAATGCACGTATCAATGCATTGCTAACAACACAGGCTGGTTTCAATAGTCAGGCTCGTGCTCCACCTGGACACCATCATCGTCAACACACCTTTCCAACTGACCGTATTGTCATTCCTCCCCCTTCCTATATTTGCCACAGATGCCACCAACCAGGCCACTATATCAACCAATGTCCAACCAACAATGACCCCAATTTCAACTATCAAAAGGCTAAAAAGGCGTCTGGTATCCCCAAGATCTTCCTACGTCAGGTACAAGGACCACCAAGTCAAGTTGGTTCATCAACTGTCCTCATGCCAGGTGGTGGTGGTGTAGCCGTAGTCCTAACTCATGAGTATGTATACTTCTTCTTCTTCTTTATCTTTATCATCTTTATATTTTTGAAATTTTCAATTTGTAGGAGAAATAATGGTGGCTGTTATGATGATGATGATGATTATGATTATTATTATTCCAAAAATAAAATAAATATTTATTATTTATTCTCAATCCAAACTCTATCTCTCCTCCCTTTCCCCAATCAAAATTATCACATAATTCTTATACTTTACTTTATTTTTTCTAATCAGATCTGATTTTGCAAAGATGGCAAAGGCTGTGATTGCAAACGAGGAAAGAAAGGAACACAAAGATTCACCTGCTGTGGAAACTAATAATAAATCACCTTTGCGTGATCAACCAGCTGCTGGTGGAGATTCACCAGTTTCAACCAACTCACCAACTACCACCACAAACTATGATTCCATTTCACAACAACAACAACAACTTCAACAACTACAACTACAATATCAACAATTACAACAACAACAACAATATCAACAACAATATCAACAACAATACCAACAACAACAACAACACCAAGATAAATACAATCAAAATGATTTTAAATTTTGTCATTTATGTAACAAGAATATTGAATATTCATCTTTTACTACACCATGTTGTGGTGTTTGTTTTGATTTTAAATGTAAGTTTTTGAGGTTTTGGAAATAACTTACTTTTATTTATTATTTATTAATTATCATTATCATTTCCAACTAAATATTTAGGTTTCAAGGATAGAGTTTATAGTAGACTACCAAGACAATGTCCAAATTGTTTTTCTCCTTTTGAAATTGACCAAGATCAAATAGATCGTTATGAAGTCAGATTGGAAACCAAACAACTGGATGATGTAAAATCAACAACTAGTAATCCAAACTCTAGAAGATCATCTCAACAAAGGGAAACAAAGTCAAGAGACAATAGTAGAGAAAGAGACCACGGATCAAGTGGTAGTAGTAGTGGTGGCAATGGTAGACCATCAAAAGATGAAAGAAGATCATACGAATCTTCATCGTCTAGATCACATGGTTATCATCCTTATGAATCCAGCAGGGGAGGAGATCGTGAGAGAGATAGAGATTATAGGGATGACTATAAAGAAAGTAGCAGTGGAAGCGGTAGCAGAGATTACAGAGACCGTAGTGATAAAGAATACAGAGATCGTAGAGATTACAAGGACAGTGGAAGAGATTATTACAAGGATAGAGATTATAAAGAAAGTAGTAGCAGCAGCAGTAGTAGTAGTGGAAGAGATTATGATCATAGTCATAGAGACAGAGAAAGGGAAAGAGATAGAGATCATAGAGATTATAAAGATAGCCATAGTAGCAGCAGTAGTAGCAGCAGTGGTAGTAGTCGAGATAGATATTACGATGATAGAGGTAGACATAGATAATAATAAATAACAAATAAAAATAAATAAAAAAACCTTTACTTTATAAAGTTTAATTATATATATATATATATTGATATGATATTATAATAATTACTATAGTATTTATTGTAATATATGTTGGGTAAATTTATTCTAAAATCTAAAAATATTTACATAATATCAAATTGTGAATGGAAAAAGATTGGAAAAAGGTCATGAGACTTGATCAAGTTGGTAATATTAATATTCTATTTACAAAATATCAAAGAATTTGATAATAATAAGTAGTATTATCCTATGAAGGAGGAGGAGCTGGGAGACCATAGAAAGAAGAGTTTGGTGTATAAAATAAATTTGGAACTCCATGAGATGAATGAGGAGGGTATGATGGACGAATTGGAACAACATGATTTTGATGTTGGTGTTGTTGGAATAAGAGATATGATTGTTGTTGGTGATGGGGATCCAAATATGGAATTTGTTGATTTGGATAAAATACTTGTTCTGGTAATTGACTGAAATAGGCATGTTGAGGATGAACTTGTCTTTGATAAAATAATGCCAATGCTTGGTCTTGAGCTTTTCTTTCTAGTTTGGTCTTTAAATATTTCATTGCTCTTACTTCAACTAATGTATAATGTCTAAATCTATGTGATGGGAGAGGAATTTGTACAGAACTTGATAATGAGAATGGTTGAGATGGAATTGGTTCACTGGGACTTTGGAATGAATCTAGACTGCTACTATTTGAATTTCTGACAATTATAGTTGAGCATAAACTTGGAGTTGATGAATCCGAATCTGAAGAAGAAGAAGAGGAAGAGGTGGAAGAGGAATTGATTGAACTTTGATCATCTAACAATAAATGGGTGTTGTCTTGTTCGTCTTCTTGTGTGAAACCACCAAAAACTTGTGAGGATTGATTATTTTCATCAAAATCTTCAAATCCAGTCTCTGGATCAAATCTACTTTGTAGGTGCTGACTATGGTCTTGGAAAATATCCAATTCATCCATACTTTTAGATTTGGATAGTGATCCTCCTTCTGAGCTGTGAAATGGACACTTTCCTCTTCTTTTACAAGGTTTCTTGAATTTGTTTAACAATTGGCAAACAGGTGATTTAAAAGTTGCAATAGGTTCTGATGATTCTTCTTCTATGTGATTTGGATTGATTCTCTTTCTATTCTTCTTTGGGGAAGAAGAAGAAGAAGTATCTTGTAAGGATGGTGGAGAACTAGTGATTGTCGTATGGGATGATGGTATGGTGGTTCTACCTTGACCTAGACAGAATTGATTGGCAGTAGTCAAATCCTTTTTGAGTAGATTGCTATTGTCAAGTCCACGTATCAACGATGGAGGTGAAGAAAAGGAGATAGAAGAAGGTGATGAACAGGGTGATAGCGACGACGACGAAGAAGAAGATAAAGTAGTATCACAAATTTCTAGATTTTGTTGTTGTTGATTGTCAAAAAAAGATGAATATGTGGGAATAGTATTATTCGAGTTTGATGATGATGATGATGTTGTGGTGGTGGTTCGATTTAAATTATTATTATTTTCATAATACTCTATCTCTTTTAGGTGTTGATTTCCTTTTTCTTTTTCTTTCTCTTGGTCTTCTAATGTTTCAGTGTATAACAACAAATCTTTAGACTGATGGGTATTTGAGAATTTGTCTGATTGAGTTTTTGCCAATAATAATTGGTCATCAAGATTGTTGTTGTTGATGTCGTTGTCGTTGTTGTTGTCGTTGTTGTTCAAATCATCTTTGTCTTCCTCACTTAAACTAGAAGTTGGAGGATCTAGTTTGTTAGAAATATAATTCTTGTTTTGATGATGATGATTATTTAGGTAAAGAATATTATTATTATTATTTCTAATAGTATACTCCATTTGATCATAGGAGGGGAGAGAGGTTGGGAGATTTAGTTCTCAAAGATTGATTGGTCGTTGTTTCCTGTGCCTCTCTAGAAAGATGGTTCAAAGGTTAAAGTTAAAAAATATAAAAATTAGTATGTATAAAATATAAAATGACAACTCTTTAAAGATTATTCATAGATTGAGACATTTAAAAGTGAACTACAGACAGAGAATTAGCATAGTACTACCAAACTCTCTGTCGAATATAAAAAAAACATATTTTAAAAGATGGGGTTGGATCTGTACTAAATTCATAGTCCATCCATCATCCTAACTATACTATGATTGTGGCCACCCATTTTTCACATCATTTTTTAAAATGGTTGAGAGGAGGGGGTCGTGGTTGAAAATAAAGTTCTTCCACCTCCTCCCTTGGATGATCACACACCCCAATGGTTTGGAGTGTCATTATATGTGTTGTTTTGGGGGTTCTAAGCATCTAAACTATGTACAAGTACGGGCATCATCATAATATTGGTAGTGATACCAATGAATATGGAAAATGAATGTGTAAAAATGGTTTGTAGTACTAGTGATATGAATGAATGTGAGAGTGGATGGTTGGTGGGTGGAATCAGAAAATTAAAGTATTTTATTTAAAAGAGGATGGCTAAAGTACCTTTTGACCTAGTTTGAATCACTCTATTCCTCCTCCTCATCTTCCTCCTCCACTTCCACTTCCTCATCCCCAACCATCACTCTTGTTCAACTACTACTACCACAATATGATTATATAATGATGCTACATCTAGTACCCTCATACACCCCCTTCAGCTGATGAGATGTCAACATGGGATAATATCAAACATTGTCACCAACATATCCAATAAATTGATAATATGAATATTGGTTGGTTGGTTGTTGTTTGCCAAACTTTAATATTAATATTTCCTTCTCCTCCTTACTGTCTGTCTGTCTGCTTGGTGTGTGTGTGAGTGTATTTGTATCTACAGTTCCAATAATAATATGTATGTATGTATGTATCTAGCCTGACAGAATGGTCTCACAGTACTAGTGCCTGCCAACTTTGAAAAACCATCACGCTATTACTGGTAGTGCAAACCTCAAAAATTGAATGTAATTTGTCAAGAGGGATGGAGAAATTCTCCATCCACAATTTGCTTTTCTTGGTCATAACATTATAACATTGTTCAACAACATATTTTTAGAGGAGGGAGTGTTGGAACTCCCCAACAGCACCAGTACAAGTATTCATCGTCATCATCATTTTTATCCCCTTTCTGGAAAATTCTTCCGATACCTTCTTCTCCTTCCTCTTAAAATACAAATAGTAGTACCCATAAACAACTATTACCATATACACATATTCTATATTTTTAAAACAAAGTGCTTCTCATCCATTTTAAAAAATTACTTGTTTTGTTTTTAGAAGGGCTTACTTGACAAAGTGGAATCATCTTTAATTCTGGACACTCTTTTTTTTATTGTAGAATACTCATCCAACCAATTTTGGATATCAAATCTCCACACTCCAACCCCAAAGACCATTATCATCATCATCAGACAGAGAGTTGCTAAGCAACATCTATTTTTTTTTGTTTATTTTTTATTTTTTATTTTTTCTTCTGGTCAAACCTACCAACGACAAACAAACCATACAACCACCTATTTTACAACTATAGTAATTCTCTTTTACATTATTGGGATACCCCCTTCTCTCATTATCACCCATCATCCATCTCGTTTGCTAGGAATTTAAAGATTAAATTTTAATATTTATCTCTCCCATTTCCATCATCATTCTATTTAAATCCCAAAAATTTTAATCAACCAAAAAAACAACAAAACCCCCTCTTCTACTCCTACTACTTCTACATCTACCTCTACTACTTCTACTTACTTTGTATAACAGATAATCTGTACCATTATATTTATAATTATAAATTTAATATATTTATTACATCTTTTTTTTTGTACAAGTGATGATGATGGACTGCTTTGGATTACCAAATAATTTTGAAACATTTTTGGAAACATTGGATGCACCGGAAAGAGATGCATACATTACCAGTTTTATTAGGCCATCGGATGAAATCTATCGATTGAAAAAGGAGCATTCTGAATTTTACGAAACCACCCGAGCCAAGGAAGTAAAACAGATGGAACGGAATCTCAAACACTCCATATCACAAGCATATAGCACCATGTATGACAAGAGTCGAAGCCGAGTCATTTATTTTATTTGGTATGCTAGCAACCCACTCGATCTGTACCGTACGACGTTGGAGACATCGGTCTATATCTATGATACATTTCTTGCCCGAAAGGAACTGCCTCGAGATAAACTCCAACTAGCGGCCATCACTGCCATCTATTTGGCCATCAAATCTGAAGAAACTTTTATAAACACAACCATTCAATCGTTGTGTGACTATGCTGGCAATGCCTACACCTGCCAGAATGTCCTCGAGATGCAACAAGATATCCTTGTCACCATCGAATGGAACATACTTCCTATAACATGCTCTCACTTTTTAGATTATTTAATGTTGGGTGCCATGGAAGCATCCGACTTTCTAATCAATGCCCATATGGGTCCAAATCTCACTTTATGGATGTCAAAGTTTGAAAAAACTATTGGTCAAATTAGTGATGTAGTATTATTTTGTATGTATAGTATTCTATATGAAAGAAAAAGAAAAAAGAAAACTAATAAGTTTATTTGTTTGTTTTGGTTTTGTAGGTCCACAAAATTATAAAACTATAAAACCATCAATTTTGGCAAGTGCATCAATTGCAGCTACCAGAAGAATATTAAACATATTTCCTGTTTGGAAACCCGGTCTCGCTTGGTTATCGGGATACGAAATGACTGATTTGAAATCAGTCTATGAAAACATTATCATCGATTACCACAAAAAGGTCTATGACATTGACTTGGACGTTGAATCATACTTTAACAACGATCCCTATCCAGCCATATTCCTTAAACAAATCTTAAAACAAATGGTTCCACCCTCAATTCACCATCATCAACAATCCATTTTAGATCGTTAACCTAAACCAATAATTAATTATTATTATGGTTTAGTATATTCTATTTATTCTATTTATTCTATTTATTCTATTTATTTATTTATTTATTTATTTATTTATTTAATTTATCCCATCAATATTCTTTCTATATTATATTATCAACAAGTCAATTCAATCTTTTCAAAATGGATGAAAATACTACCTACTATTTACAAACTCAAAAAAATATACTCACTATTTATAAAAAATATATAATATACCTATAATTTTTAAATTATAAAGTTATTTATTTAAAATTTCTATATTTATATATAAAAGAAAAAAATACAAAAAAAAATGTTAGAAAATAAAAATAAAAAAAACATCTATTTTCTTTTTTTTTTTTTTAGATAACTTACTATCAAAAATCAATTTATATTGTTTGGTTGCTTCAGAGTCTGGATGAGTGGTTAAATAACTTTTACCCTCATCGCATGATCTGGCAATAAGTGGATCGATTGGTATTTTTCCAAGGAATGGAACTTCCATTTCCTTTGCCATAGCTTCTGCTCCTCCACTTGTTGGTAAAAATATTTGTGATTCTTTCTGTTGATTTTTAAATAAAGAAAATAAATTTTAAGTATATAATCTATATATCACTATGATTTGATTTATAATATACTATTATTTTTAATTATCTATCTTTTATCTACTTACATTACACTTTGGACAAACAAATCCAGACATATTCTCTACAACTCCAATGATTGGTACACCAACCTTTTTACAAAAATTAATTTCCTTTCTAACATCGATCAAAGCGACATCTTGAGGTGAAGTAATGATTACAGCTCCATCCAAACTGGAGGTTTTAAGATATTGTACAATTGAAAGATGTTCATCAGATGTTCCTGGTGGTGTATCAACAATTAAATAATCCAATTCTCCCCAATTAACATCTTTTAAGAATTGTTTAATTAATCCTAAAAACCAAATAGAATTATGATTAGTTCGTTGTGAGACTCTATTCTTATTCCTATTCTATTCCTATTCTTATTGTTTCACATACCATTTTTCTTTGGACCTCTCCAAATAACAGCTTCATCTTCATCTTCTAAAAGGAAACCAACAGACATGACAGCAAGGTTGTCTTCAACGTAGACGGGATCCCAACCTTGACTGCTAGTATGTATTTGTTCGCCCTCTAAGCCCATAATCTTTGGGATTGAAGGTCCGCAGATATCGATATCCAACAAACCGACCTGAATGTCTTGACTCTTGTTGGCAATGGCAAAGCTGAGTTGTGATGAAAATGTACTCTTTCCAACACCTCCCTTGCCCGAGAGGATCAATATCTTGTGTTTAACCAAAGCCATTCTCTCTTCGATCGTTACAATGTCGGGGTCTGGTCCCTTTGGTGCAGATGCACATATCTGTTGATTGGGACATCCCTTACAACTATCTGACTTGCCTGCACTCTCTGATTCTGTACCTGGACAATGTTCAGGTGGTGGTTCAACTAGATTCTTTGTTGTTGTTGACATTTCTATATTATATGATCTCTACTAGTTCAACTAACTTTAATTAATAGTTAAATACAAATTCAAGAAGAATGAATCGAACGTTTGTTTGTTCTTTTAAAAAAAAAAATCAATTTTAATTTAATTACTTTTTATTATTTTAAAATACTATAGTCAACTAGTTAGTTGGTTAGTTGAAATATAATAATGTTTAATGTATAAATAATAATAAATATTTTAATTATCTCTGAGTTTAATAATTAGATTGGTAGTTTGTGTGAATAATGAAAATGAAGATGAAAATCGATGATCTGATTCATTCTTTCATGTGAACAAACATTATTAATAGTTTTACTACTACGACTTCAAACGATAAAGATAGATAGATAGAGAAAATGAAGAGATATCAAAAAGTAACAATTGTAACTATCGTTACATTCTTGATTTGGTTTGTTTTATTGGTTGATTATCTCCAATTCAACTTGCCATCAAGTATCAAGTCTATACTACCAGCTGTATGTATATTGATTGATAAAGAGCTCTTTCTCTGTCCCACCTAATCAATCAGTAATACTAATAACTATTATCATCATTATCATTGTCACATACATGTATAGTTACCATTATGGGTAGTCGTTACCTTTGGAGCCTATTCATTAGGTTCAATTTCATATAATTTGTTGATCATGAGCGATTGTAAAGAAGCTTATGAAAGTTTATCTGATGTATTTATCTATGATGTTCAAACAAAGTAATCAAAGTATGATAGTAAACAAACACTAATCACATTCTTCATATTATTTAGGAAATCAAAGAGGCAAAGAGAAATTTAAGATCAAAAGGAATGACCTTAAAGTCTGATTAAATTAATCAACAATGAAATAAATACAACCATAATATATATCACGCTACATACAATATATGTATATTTAATTAAATATACATATCCTCTCTCAAAATGAAGACATATATAGCTTATGGATGAATGGAAAAAGAGGAATCATAAACATCATTTGGTTATTATATATATTACGCTACAAATATAATCGTTAAACCGATTGCCTCTATTCAATTTTATTCATGGGATAGTATTATATAGATATAAGATAGGATGGATAGATAGATAGATAGACTGGTCATATCGAGGAGGGGATGTTTGTTTCTCTCCAACCTTTTTTGGAAAATATATTGATTGGTTGGATGGATCGATCGATCGATAGATAGATACATCATGATCACTCCAATATTGGTTGGTGGATAGGTAGGGATTATATTATTATTACTACTAATGTTACATGAATGGTTTACTTTGAAATTGCCATATCCCTTAAACCAATTTGTTGAATTTGGATTTGAAGCAGATGGATTTGATGTTGTTGTTCTTTGACTTGTTCCCTTAATCGATTGATTTCCATGTTTGGATCAATCTCCATCTTTACTCCCCCTCCTGCCAATAATGATGTTTCAATGTAATTATATATCTCCTCGCAACTTGGTCTTTGTTGTGGATCTGGATGAATCATTTGCTAAAAAAAGTAGAGAATAAATGATTAATATTAGTATACTATTATTATTATTATTTGATTTATATTTATAATTATATATTTACTTTAATAAGATTCCAAAATTCTAGAGTAAAATCAGAATTTTCATAAGATAGAATACCATTACGAATAGAGTTCCACTCTTCACCGCATTTTGGGAGTGGACGACAAGTTGCCAATTCGTAGAGTGTACAACCCAATGAAAAGATATCACTCTTTTTAAGGGTGCCCATGTCATCGTGGAGTAACTCTCGGGACAAGTACCGACTGTCACCCTCTGAGAATACCTTGGAGTCAAATGCCTCGTTGAGGAGACCCAAATCACCCAATTTAAAGTGAATATTGTTGCCAATGCCCTCGAGGAGGATTTGGCTCAGTTGATTTTCATCGTTAAAGCTGACGCCACCGTCTCCACCTCCTCTAACGCTATTGTCAATGTACATGTATATATTTTCTGGTTTGATGTCTAGATGCACCAAACCAAGTGAATGGATATGCATCAAACCTTTGACTACTTGTTTGGTCAATTGGAGCAACGTCGTTTGTGATTGCTTGAATTGCTTTGTGATCCAATTGTATATATTGCCACCGTTGCAATACTCCATCTGAATGAATATATGATTGCTCTCTTCCCATGCATTATAATAACGTACAATATTGCTGTGATCCTTGATCACCGACAACCCAAATACCTCGCGTAATACAATCTCCCTGTCTTTTTGACCTCTCAACGGTTTTTTGGTTTTCTTTACAGCATATAGACATCCATCTATTCTATGTCTACATTGATAAACTAATCCAAAACTTCCCTCTCCTATTAACTAAATCATATATAAATAAAAAAAAAGAATTAATAATCATTATCATTATTATTATTATTATTTCCAGCCAGCAGCAATATTGTACTTACACATAATTGATGAAATGTTTTTTTATATAATGAATATTCCTCTTTATCTACAGTATCTACAGTGTTGTTGTTGGCAGTGACACCTCTATTGCTCTTTTTCTTTCCTTCTTCAATGAATGGATTAATATTATTTACAATGGCCAAAGAAGAAGAGCCTGCCAATGGCGAGTTGGTGCTAGAGGTGGACGACATGGAAGTTGAACGTTGACGTTTGGTGTGAAGTAAAAATGGTGATGATAGGTGTGATATTGGTTGTTGTGGTTGTGGTTGGGTTGGTTTATCACTACTCTTGTTTAAAAAGTCAGGTGGATCAATTGGATCGTATGGTTTGGCGTTGGACAAGAGCATCCTGGAACGGTCCAGTTGCATCTTGTTGGATGATTTTGGCGTGGGTGTAGGTGGAGGTGACGGGGATGGCGAGGCTGACATGTGCTCTCCAAATGCCTTGAGGTCAGGTCTAATCTTTTTACTGTCATTCAATGATGGAAACGTGTTACCCTTGCTAACCTGGCTGGTCAATGGATTACTACTATTTGGTGAGTTATTATAGAGATGATGATGTGATGCTCCCCATGAAACGGGTGATGTAGGTAGTGATGAAGATAACATGGAAAATGAACTGTTACTGGTATTGCCACCGAGACCATTCATTCCGCTTCCACTATGATCGGCAGCTCCATTGAGTGGAATTTGAGGGAATGAATTTTGACGATATAAATGGTCAAAGTTGCCGCTACCACCTTGACTACTTTGTCCACTACTACCTTCACTACTTGATCCTGAACTACAACTAGATCCAATTTGTAAAGATGGTCTTCTTCCAACTGGTATTTTAAAACTATTTACATTATTTTGATTATTATTATTATTATTATTATTATTATTATTATTATTGGTGTTAGTATTATTATTTTGATTATTATTATGATTATTGTTAGTATTATTATTATTTTGATTATTATTATGATTATTTGATTGTTGTTGGTGTTGAAATAACATCATTCCAATTGGACTTGAATTTGGAGGAGATCCTGTTGTAGGAGATGTTGTAGTGGAAGATTCTTCAAAAAATAAACGACGACCTTTACGGATGTGACCGTGTGGTGAAAGAGGCAGGGTAGGACTGCTTGTAATTATTTGGTAAACGTTGAATCCAGTGGTGACTGGGTGATTGTCCATGTTGGGAACGGCTGATCCAATAGGCAATGAATCTAAAATATCTTCTTGGGAATCGTCTGAATCATCAAACTCTGTAGACCTCTTTTTCTGATTATAATATTGTTTTGTTGTTGACGACGACGACGAATCGCCACTACTTAGTGTATCTATTTGGTCGTGCATTTTTTAGTGTATATATGGACTTGGGAATAAATAATATATGGTTATATATATAATTTTAATAAATATTATATTTGGAGATTAAGTTTGATTTATATATATATATATATATATGATATATGGAGGATTATATAATAAATAAATAAATAAATAAATAAGATAGATTTTTTAATAATTAAATAATAACAAAGACGACGAATGAAATATATATATATTTATATATATAAATAGAAGTATGAATATAATGTATTGGTGGTGACGGATGATGGTATTGAGTGGATGTGATGTAATGTATATGAATGGATGATGGATGGGTGTGTAGATTGGGATTTTAAATTGAAAGAATCAGAATGAATTTTCCTAATCGATCTATAATTAATTGAATGATTGAATAAATGTGTAGGTTAGTATATGTATGTATGTTGTTGTAGACGGGATGGAATGTGTATTGATCAATAACAATGTCTTGTTGCTGCTGTTGAGGTGTAGGGTGCTTTTCAAACAGCAATATTATTGGCGGGCGAATTGAGGTTCACTCCTATTTGTAATATGGTTTTGTCGTCGGTAGGTAGTAGTAGTAGGTATCAATCACTAAACAACACTCTTCGTCTATGTGAATAATAATAATAATAATAATAATTTGGCGCCAAACTATTCAATCAAATCAAATTGGTGGTGTGGGGGAGGGGTAAAAACACAACCCGATCGAGTGATCACCATCATGATCACCGCGTCTTTTGAGAGCAATGAGAATGCTATGGATGAGGATGATTGTGATACCACCAGTAATAATAATAATGCGATTTCAAAAACAAAAAACATTCTGCGTTGTTGCCCGTGGTAAAGACCCACCAAGAAGATATCTTGTAGTGTGGTGATGACATTGTGGTGTGCAGGGTGGGAGGATGAAGATGATCGTCTTGGTGTTAAAAGACCTCTACCTACCTTTATATGTCTTTTTTAATAATAAATAGTATATATAGCCGCAATAATAAATAGATAAATAGATAGATAGATAGAGATATATATGGGTTGGGGTTGTGTATATATAAAGGAACAAGTTCACACACAAAAGAGGTATATCTTGTTACTTGTTCTCTTTCTCTCTCTACTATGATGAGTGAACCAACAATAGAGCCAACTGTATTCTAACCGTTAGATCGATGAATTTGAATTGAGGGAAGATATATACGAAAAAAAATGAAAAAACTTTGAACGCTTGACAAAGGCCACATCCGCAATGAAAAAAAGGAGGGAAGCTGTTCTGTTTGTCGAGTCGATGAAGCTTGGTTTGGGAAATTTGTTTTGTCAACCCTCATGGTTGGGATTTTTGTCGACTTTTCCTTATCTTTATCTTGGTCGCGATGAGATTGTTCTATCCGTCACTCTATTAGCTAATATTAGCGTGAGGGGGATCATCCCTTGTTTCTGATTAAGATTTATAAAGGTGGGTGATGGTTTGAATTGTCTTTTGTCTTCCGCTTTCAGATGACATACACGATTATTAAATGAAATGAGCGATTGATGTGAATGGGAGGGTGAATGGCTCTTCTATCATCAACGATTGATCTTACGATTCTTTTCTTGTTGATGAGAGGAGAAGAGTGAGTGTTAATATTAATATTTCTAACTATTTGATTCAAACAAATGATAATATTAATTGAATTTATATTTATATAAATTGGTGTAAGACCATTGCTCTAGTCGAGTCGTGCATGCCTCTCTCGAAAGATAAAGATGATCTTGGTTCTTGATCCTCTCGAAAAGGTGTAAATCGATTTTTTTTGAGATTTTATGCACAGTGCGGGATGTGGATGGTTCGTGATGGTGCTGACAATCGGTATGATCTTACCAACAATTAATTAATTGACTCTTACTTTAATCCTATCTTTTTTTATATGAATATATGATGGTGATTGAGTGTTGGGTTGATTGATCTTGTACAAGTAAGAGAGAGATATGTACAATAATAATAATTATTACAAGATCAATAAACAACAATGCGAAAAATGGATCTGAGGACCAAAAAATGTGTGTGAACAGCAACAGCACAGTACAGTTGAGACGTTAGGACGTGTGCGGGTTAACGTCTCACCGTTGTTCTCAAAGATAGATCATTCAATCAGATGGGCTACCTGCCGTTCAACTTGAATTTTTTTGGCTTTTAGATATTTTGCAAAAATGGTTCTTTTATTCTGGTTTGCTTGCGATTCGGTACTTCTTGCGATAGAAGTAAATAGAGGCAACAAATAATCTAAGATAAGATAGAAAAAAAAAAGAGGAGATTGGGGGGTTAGTTGACTTGAACAAAACATCATCATTTTTTGTTTGTCATATGCAAAGATTTGATTGAGGTGGATTCCAAACAGGAACCGATGAATCTTTGCACACAATGGGAAAGGAGATCTTTTTTTTTTGGTTGGGGGGGTTGTCTTGCGACTTGATTGACTTCCAATCAAGATGGCTGTTACACACACCCAGGATCTGGTAATGGTCGACCTTTCCCACCTCACATGATTATGATGCAGCAAATAAAAAGAGGTCAAACAGCAGCAAAGACAGAAAGTTGAAGGGTGTTTTCGTTTGTTTGTTCCCAAATTGGGAAATTATACTTACGCAACTCCTACTAAGGTGCAAATGACAATGATGAGTGTTTTTTTCCATGTTGAGACATGTGATACGATGGCGTTGTCGGGATAGTCGATCGCGTTGATGTAGAATCTCGAGATTGTTAAATTAGCATTACCAGTTACCAAACCTAAAAGAAGAAGAAGATAAGAAAAAAAGGAGGGAACCCGAATTGATAGATAAAAAACAAAAAGAAAGTTAGTTAAATCTTTAATCTCGACGAATATATATATAGTTGCATTGTACTAAATTAAAAAAAAAAAAAATCTCGAGACAATCTTTTTTTTTTTTAAACATTAGGGCAGGACCTATGTTTAGGTCCAAGATTCTTTCATCGATGAAGAAGAAGTGAACCTATTTATACAATCCAATTAAAAACTACTGTCTGTATAACCCAGTACCAGTGAGTGTGTAACTCATTAAACTTACCAATTTCAAAATAGGATCTTTTTGAAATCCAACGATTGGCTGGGATCGATGAGAGTGTCGTGTTGACCCATAGCATTGACTGACCCATCATTTGCTCTTTTGTGATTGGTGTAGTACTGGTATTGTCAAAATCAGTATACAATTGATAAAAGTTGATAATATCTGTTTTTAATTGCCATTGTACTGGATTTGAAAGTTTGAACTAAAAATAATAATAATAGTAACAAATTAATAATAAGCCTACTGACTTGACATTTCTCTCTCTCTCTCTTCTTTCAGTTGCGTACATTTGGTAAATTAATCCAATAGGGAAAGTTATTTGGATTGGATGAATCTACAGATTGAGTAAAATGACAATTCATGAGATATCCAAACGAAGCAGTATCAGACAATGAGTATTCGAAACATTTTTGAGTGGTGAGGACCATATCGCCAGTGCAGTTGGGAGTAGGTTGGATAGTTTGCAAGTTACATGTGAATGGGGTTTGACTGCCACACGTTGGACTGTTGTAATCGGCTGGGCAAGCACATGCACTAGTATTTACACTTCTGACACAATAATCTGCACAAACAGTATCTTGATCAATTTGTAATGAACAATCGGTTCCTTGTGATTTACAATCAATCTAAAAAGAGAAGGAGGGTTTTAGTAATCTGTACAATGATCAATTAATTCTCTCTCTCTCTCTCTCTACATACATCTAATGATAAACATTCATCAGTTGGATTACAAGGAATGGTTTGAACTTTACATTGACCACTTGTAATTTGGTATTGTACAATGGTTGTAGTGTATAGACTCTTGGGAATGACAACGCCATTGCATACAAGTTGTTCATTAATACACTTGAACCCAAATACCTGTGAGTTGAATGATGTAGAGGTATCGCAAATAACGTTTTGGATTTCACATTGCCATAATTGTCCAGTTGTACATGTCATACTCATTGAACAATAATTTAATTTATATTGGTTTTGGAAATTAATATTATCATTTGGTTGATTTGAAAGACATTTCATCTATAAGAAAAGAATAAATAAATAAATATTAATATCAATACTATAATAACCAATATATATATATATATATTTACCTCTAATAATTGACATTGATTATAATCGATAGAGTTATCAACTGGAGTTGTAATATCAACATTAATAGTTTGATTGTTACAAACCATTGTAACTGGACGACATGGAATAGATTGTGATGGTTGGCATGTATTTGTTAATTGATTATCATATGTTAATACACCAATATTTGAGCAGAATTCTAAATCAATCAAATAATAAATAATTAATTAATAAATGTATTCTTAATAATAATAATAATAATAATAATTATGACGATTATGTTACATACGTGATGGAGTATATTGAAGAGAATTTTCCTTTGTTTTAACCTGTTGCTCTTTGTTGTTATTATTGTTATTATTATTATTATTATTAAGTTGATATGATTTTGAATATTTTGAAGCAGTATCCAAATATGATTGATATTGATGATCGATGCTATTGATATTATTAACGGCATTCAAGATGTTTTGTTGTATCTTCTTTTTATTCTTTATATCGATAGTATGAGCAAGTGTAAGTTTAGGTTTATCATCTTGTTGTTGTTGTTGTGATTCATCGTTATTGTTATACAAAAGATGTATAAATTGATTAAATTGATTGAATATCTTATGAACATTGAATTTACTGTTATTCTCTACAGTGTTGACTCTAATGTCATTATTATTATTATTGTCTTTGTTGTTGTTGATATAGTTGTGTTCATTTGACAAATCATCGAATGAATGGTGATTGTAGAATGACAAGAGGTTGTGATAGATCTTTTCGTAGAGTGTCGATGGTACTGTTTGGTATTCGATTAGTTCATCATCATCTTGATCAGCTCCTCGAGACACTTGTCGATTTGTGTATTTATTATTCTGATTACTCTTTGGTGATGCTCTTCCTCCCAAAACTAGGTTGCTTTGACTCACAAACACTAGTATAAAGAGTAGTGATAGAAAGAGTACTAATGATCTATTCATGATTATATCTATCTATCTATTTTATCTAATATACAATGGAATCGCTAAAGATATATATGCATGTATATCTTATCTGTGTCTGTTGCTACTTATTTGTTTAATTAAATTAATAAGAAAAGATATCTTTGGGTTTAAAGAAAAAAAAAAGTTTTTGGATTCTTTTTGAGAAAGTGGAAAAAGTGTATGACTTGTCAAAGAGCCTCGTTGTTGGTACTTTATTAAATTCTTTTATAAAACTTTGGTTGTTGTTGTTGCTGTTGTTGTAATTGTTGTTGTTGTAATGTCCACATGTCATTACTATTTCCATTCATGTTGTTGAAACCAGGCATATAATTTTGTTGTTGTTGTGGTTGTTGTTGATATTGGAAATCATTTCCAAATGGATTATTACTACTATTATTATTATTATTATTATTGTTGTTGTTGTTATTTTGTTGGTACTGGAAATCATTTCCAAATGGATTATTATTACTATTATTATTATTATTATTATTGTTGTTGTTGTTATTATTTTGTTGGAATGGTTGTTGTAGGCCCCATGAATCATTTGATGCATTTTGATAAACATTTGAATTATTATTATTATTATTTTGTTGTTGGAATGGTTGTTGTTGTTGTTGTAAGAATTGTTGATGTTGTTGAGATTGCATAGAGGTAGGAGACATGTGTTGTTGTTGTTGGTTAGCTTGTTGTTGTTGTTGTTGGTTAGCTTGTTGTTGTTGTTGTTGTTGTTGTTGTTGTTGTTGTTGTTGTTGTTGTTGTGATTGAGGAGGAGTAGTTGGTTGTTGATGTTGTTGTTGTGATTGAGGAGGAGTAGTTGATTGTTGAGGTGGGGTAGTGGATTGTTGAGAGAAAAAGTGACCATAGGGACACTCAGTGTTGGTGCAACCAGATGGACTATTAAAATATTTACAAGCGACCACCTTTGGATCATGTGAGAATGGACAATCGGTGCCCTTAAAGCACGACCCACCCTTGAAGAATTTACAGAGTTCCATCTTTTTGTCGTGGACGGGACCCTCATGGATAAAGGTGCACTCGTCACCCTTGGTGCATGCACCTTGTTTGTAATAGTTGCACAGTACCGTCTTTTCCTTACTTACTGGTTTCTTCTTCTCGTCAAAATTAATTCCAACATAGAGATTGGGGGCAGTACCGGGGGTGGTCTTGCCCTGCTGCTGCTTTTTAGAGGAGGATGGACTTTTCTTTTGATTTAATTTCTGTTGTAGTTGATTTTGATGTTGTAAACGGTTTTTGAGTTTCTGTAGTTTTGCTTCTTGATGTTTTTGAGACTGTTGTTTATGTTGATGCTGTGGTTGTTGAAGATTGTTTTCATGTTGTTGGATTTTTTGTTGTAGTCTCTTTTGTTCCCTTTCAATCTTTTCGGCTTTAGTCACTTTTGCTCCTGAGGGTTTTTGTTGTTCCTTTTGATCGAGTTTTGTTTGCTTTTTTAATTTCTTGGCCTCCTTTTTATCGCTTTTAAAGTTGACAAAGTCTTGGTAGCGATCTTGGTGCTTCTTGATGTAAAGATTCTTGATCTGTCCATCTTCCTTTTGGAGATTGGTCATGATCTCTTTGGAGAGACCCAATTTGGTGTTGTGTCTTCTTCTTTCTCGAAGCTTACCCAACAACTCTCCAAAGTTTAACCCATCAAAGTTGATTGGCCCAGTTTGTATGGCTGTTCCAGCAGGCAGCTGTTGTGATGGTATTGGTGCAGTTTTCATTTTCTTTTGTTGTTGTTCAAAATTGAAATCTTGTCCCAAATTTTCGAGCAACGAAGAGTCATCATCATGAGACCGCTTGACCAACAATGTACTGTTATTCTCTCGTTGGTGTTGTTGTTGTTGTTCAGACGAGTTATCAGTATCTCCCATATCAATTTCCAATTCATTTTCTTCTTCATAGGTTTCATCATCGTCGTCATCTTCATCGTCATCATCGTCATCACCCGATGAATCGTCATCTTGAATATCCATAACAAATTCTCCATCATCATTGTCTATCATTGTAGTTGCAGCTGTATTGGTCGTTGATGTTGATGTGGTAGAGGTACTGTCGTCTTGAAGGAATTGACTATCTTGTGATGAATCAGAGGATGATGATAAAACATTCTCTTTACCAAGATTTGTTGTGGGCATTGTTTCTTCTTCTTCTTCAGATAATAATTTTGGTAATGCTTGACTAAATATATTTCCGACAATCACATTACTATTTTCTACAACAGGTATTGTAGTAGATGTCTGTTGTTCGAGTAATTTTGGTAATCCTTGAGAAAATATATTTGATAATGATGATGATGATGATGACTCTTGTTGATGATGAGAGGAAACATCATTTGATGACTCTGTTTGTTCTGGTAAAAGTTTAGGTAATGCTTGTGCAAATGGATTAACAGATTGTTGTTGTTGTTGTTGTTGTTGTGGTTGAGATGTTATTATATTTGGTTTAACAACTACAGGTTGTTGTTTGGTTGATCTTGAAAATACAGATTCCTGTCGATTGACATCTTTAACAATCAAATCTATCGTCTTTGGGACGGTTGGAGGAGTATCGTTTGTTCGTTGAGGATTTGCAATATCAGGTACAATCCAATATGGTCGAGATCGAATTTTACCAGCAACTAATGGTGCCGATGCTGTAGCTGCCAAACTAGGTGAAGAGGGTGTAGACGTGGTGGTTGGTGTCATTGCAGAGGATGGTGAAGACGATGAGGACGAGTTGTTTGGTGACAATGAGGTGGTTGGTTGTCCCTGAGCACCACCAACACCTACAACAGGATCTTGTTGTTTTTGTAACAATTCTTGTTGCTTTTGCTTTTGTTTTTGGATGGATGGATGAAGTTTGAGTGCTGGATTTTTGACTGGAGTTGTTGGCATTGTAATCGATGGTTGTGGAGTTTGTTGTTGTTGTTGCTGTTGTTGCTGTTGTTGTCCTCCTTTGGGTTGTTTGGGTGCGTCTGCGAGCAGCTCAGGGTTACGTAGTAGAGAGATAAACATTTGACGGATAGATATATGCGAGCTCAGTTCTTTGAGTACACCTTCCCACGACTCGTCGCCGTGACGATGGTAACCCTTGGACCGCTGGATAAAGATCTTGTCACGCAACGACTTTTTGAACTGTTGGTTGTCGAGCAGCGTTGGCTTTTTGATGAGCGCCAGAATGCCCTCGCAAACGGTCGGCGAGAACATCTGCACGAGGTGGACGAGCTGCTGGTAGCTGCTGTCGGCCGTATCGAGCACGTGCATGCACTCTCCCAGTCTCACTGGACTAGAATACTTGCGAGGGGTGTCTTGCGACTTGTTTTTGAGCGATGGCAGCACGTCGGCAATATCAGCCGACTGGTCGTAGAGGTCGGCGTAGAACGGGCTGATGATCGAGCTGCACTGGTTCATAATGGGACGGTACGTGCGACTCACGATTTTAGCCCACGGACGCAGATACTTTTCGAGGACGTCTTGCTTGGCCTCCTTGATATTCATAATCTTGGACTTGATGATGGCACGCACCTCGGGGTAATTTGACTCGTGCGACAGTCCAAACTTGGACAATGCATAGCATGACGGCGACGAGATGGTCGGGTTGTCATCGGCCGACAGCTCAAACAAAAGCACCTTGAGCGGTGTGAAAAACGGCGAGTTTTGGCTGTTCAAGTAGTAGGTGATCTGTCCGTACGTGTACAGCACCGACGACTTTACAATACCCTGGAATCGAGGGTTTTGCAACACCACCTTGAAGATCTTGGCCAGTTTTGGCAACCATTCACTTGCATTTGATCGAACCAACAATCCCAACGCCTTGCACGCTGCCACTTGGACAGTATACACCTCTTCTCTCTTCCATGGATCGTTATCTTCATCTCCCTTGTAATCATCAATTTTGTGATATTGTAATAATTCCAATGATTTACTATAACATATTGATTCTATATTTTTATCGTTTACAATATCTAAAAATAAATCAAAATCAATCAAACATTATTAATAATCCATACAATATTGACATAATTCATTCATCCATTCATTCTATCTGACATACTTGCAGTTGGACAAGATGCAAATCCTAATGCATGAATACCAGCAGCTTTCAAAAGGTAATGAGGATTTTCAACAGCTTCTAACCATCTCTTCATACACATAACACGAATTTGAGAATTGGTTTGTGACATTCTACCAAATGCAACCAACACGGAACAAATAATTTCCTTGGATGAAACGGTCAAACTGAAATACTTTTCAAATAATCCAACCAATAGATCCTGATAGATGGGGTAACGTCTCCCTATTCTTCCCAATGATTGAACGCATACCTTTTTCAAGTATTGCAGATTCTCTCCTTTAAATTCCAATATCTTTGCTAAAAATGTTATCGTTTGATTTACCAATGGTTCCTCATGACATGCTATAGCTCCAATTGATAAAACTGCACATCTAATAACTGTTTTTCTATAGAAATCAAAGTTAATAATAATCCTTAAATCTATACCAATGTTGATGGTTGATGATTTACATACCTATATAATAAAAAGTTTTGAACCATGTCTAATAATTTTGTAAATATTTTAAATCGTAATTGTTGGGGAGATGGTGCAAATGAACTTATTTGATTGGATAATGAAAGATCGACTAAACTTTGAACGGCCACTTTTACAACACTATATTGATTCAACAAATTATTAAAAAAAGAATGTTATTATGATCCAATCCAATACAATATTGGAATATTCAGATTTAGTTTAGGGGTTAGTATCTATTCTTCTCCTCTGCTTTTTTGGCCTTTTTAATGATACACCCTAACTATAGGTTATCACACTCTCTCTCGCTCCCTCTTTTTTGGAAGGATCTTCAAAGTTTAGAAGTGGTGACTGATCAGTCAACGATGATTAATTAATTTAACCACAACAATTCTTTTAACCTTCACTTTGAAGATCTGATCCATCAAGTTCGGGAATCCACAAGTGGATTATTATATTAATCCCCCTTCCAAAATGAGAGAGAGAGAGAGAGAGAGAGAGTTTAGCACTTTACCAAACCACCTGACCGAATAAAAGTCAATGGGATGTATGTCGTACGAGTATGTATCATATATGAGTTGAATGGATGCTGATAGATAGATGGAGAAGGAAGGAAGGAAGGATATATTATATTAAATGATTCATGCCTTAGATCTGTATTAGATTGAAAGGAGGACGGGTCAATCAACTTGAAACACAAAGCCAGTACATCTTCAAATTCTTCGGCACTTTTTGATTGTCCACTGCTAATGTTAAAGTTTTTTGATATAGACTTTGTTGGTTGTTGTGGTTTTGGTTGTTGTTGTTGTTGTTGTTGTTGTTGCTGTGGAGCTAGGTGAAATGATTGTTGTTGTTGATGATGTTGTTGTGGCTGTTGTTGTTGATGTTGTTGTTGTTGTTGTTGTTGTTGAAAATTGAAATGATGTTGTGGTTGTTGTTGTTGTTGTTGTTGAAAAGAATAATTATTTAGATTCATTCTCTCGACCTAACTTCAAGTTTCTCTCTTGTCTTCTTCCTTCACACAGTCTCCGAGACAGAGGACAGCAATAGCACTACTACTACTAAGTATACTTAAATAATAATCACGTTTCCTTTCCCTCTTTGTCTGTCTTATCGTCGTCGTCTGGTATTAGTTATCTCGTGTTCAGATAGTAAGGTTCTCAAAAAATAATAAATAAGATTAAAATTATAAACAAAGTATCCTTTGATCTTCTTCTTTTCTTCTTTCTTAATAATTGATAGTAGGATAAAGTAATGAAAGTTAAGTATATAAATATAAAACAAGTGAATGAACTAATTAACTCTAAAACATGTTTTGAGCTGCGCTGACTTCAAAAAAAATATAATAAAAAATATTAAAATTACTTTTTTTCAATAAATAAACCTACTTGTTTGTTTTGTTTATTCTTTATTTTTCATTAATTCAGAAAGCATCTCTAATTGTTGTAATTTCATCTGTCGTCTTTTAAAATGAATATCATTATTATTATTATGTTGTTTTTGATTATTGTTGTTGGAATTAGAATTAGAATTGGATTGTTGTTGAACTTGTTGTTGTTGTTCAACTTTTGATTCAATCTCTAACAACATTGATAATGGAATGGAAACTTTATCATTAATCCATTCAATTGTATTATTATTGTCACTATTATTATTATTATTATTGTTATTATTATCATTGATTGGTTGTATTTTTCTAGTCGGTTGTTGTTGAGAAAACTTTGAATAGAATTTACAATAATTGAGAGCTCTTGCATAATCAATAGATTGAACATCACCATTTCTAACCTCTCTTTCACACTTTAAAACAAGTGATGATATCCGAGTCTTTGATTGAGATGATTGTATCATAATGTTCCATAGAAATACAACTAATTTTCTGGCTCGCATATGTATTATTCCCCATCGTATCAATCTTCTCTCGATAGATATTGGTTTAAACAAGTCTGTTTGAAGCATAGCAATCAAACTGTTGCCAATCGATTGTAACCATTCATCGGCAACATCCAGTTTCAATAGTGGCTTTAACAGCAGATACACTAGAGGTCTCATTCTACTAAAGTTGATGGTTTGTCTTCGATTGAGTATCACTCTTTCATAGAGTATTGGAGGTTTGGCAAGTGCACTCTCAATCTTTGTTCTTATAGTATAATGATGTCTCTTCATATCCTTTAACAATGATTTGGGAATATTATTATTATTACCATTATTACCAACAATCAATCTTCTTGAACGTGATATCATCATTATATTATTCTCTACCATCTTTTTTTCAATTGGTTCAAATGTTTGTTGTACCAATTTATCTAAAGTAAAGTACACACAAATATATATATAAGTATTATATTCCTCGTACACTACTTATAAGAATATAGAAGAATATACAACAAACATACCATCTATACGATACTGATTAAAAGTAAATAAAGATATCAACTTTTGAACCATATTATTCTTCTTTTCAACTCCTCCATTATTCGTCGTCGTTGTTGTTGTTGATGTAGTAACAGCAATAGCATTATCAGTTGTATTGATTAGATGAGATCTATTACACTTATCACCATATCTACACTTTCCAAACTTTCTAAACAAGAAACATATCTCTGTACCATTGATATCATATTCTATTATCTTTGGTTCAGATGACGAAGAAGAAGTTGTTGTTGCTGTTGTTTGTTCATTATTCTTCTTACTCTTATTCTTATTCTTATTATTATTATTCCTCTTTCGTTTCTTGTTTGATTCTAATGATGTATTCATCATCACCTTTACATTGTTTGATTTATTTATTTATTTATATATCTATGTACATTCGTTATCAACATCGAAATGATTCGTTTCCCTCTCTTTTTTCACATTTTGTCGGTACTTTGAGTAAAATATTTATTGAATCAATATTTTAGTGTACAGAGATAGAATAGAAGATAAAGAGATAAAGATATGTTTACATTCAAAGGAAATAAAGAGTATCAAGATTCTGTGTCATCATCGTTGACAGCGATTAAATACAAAGCATCGGTTGAATTACCATCATTGTCAGATGTCGAATCAGAAGATCATAGTCAACTTCACCTACTTCCATGTTCAATCGGTCATAATGGTTATGCAAACGTAGCAACTTACTTTAAAATCAAACAATCAGATGGTATGATATAACACATATGAGATGAAAGAGAATGAAAGATTGTTGACACTTTTACCTTTTATAGATAGTATAAATGGAGGCTATTTTGAAAGTAGTTTAAGAGGTAGAAAGCTATTGGGAAAACAATTAAATATACCAGATGATTATCAAGGTATAATATTAAGATCTGAAAATGTAAAAGATGTCAATATGAAGGCTGACAATAACAATAATGGTGGCCCTGCCAATAAATGGGAGGCAGTATCATTATTTAATAACTTTACATACTGGAATAGAGAAACTAAACCATCACAAGAAGATACAACTCAACAAGCTCTTAAATGGATATCAATAGCTCAACATGTATGAATTGAATTAAATTTCCACACATGTAATAATAACCCTAACCATTTGAAATTCTATTTCTCAGATACACCAAAAAATAGCATATGATCAAATATTGGATCTTGATAAAATGAATCAAGATACTACTACTACTACTGCGACTACCACTACTGATACAACAACAACAACAACGCCAACTGAACCAATTAATAACAATGGAGAAAAGATAAAAGTAAAAGAAGAGATAATAGAACCAGAGTTGGAAATTAAAAAGGAAGAAAATATTAGTTCAACAACTACAACTACAACTTCAACGACTACAAATGGAAATGGAAATAATAATAATAATAATAATAATAATAATAATAATAATAATAATAATAATACAACAGTTGTGGATGAAAAGGAAAAATTAGAAAAATTAAAGGAAACTATTATCGAACAAGAAAGCAAGGAAGAACAAGAAGAACAAAAACTAAAAAAAGAAGAGGAACAAGATGGTAAAGGAGATGATCTGGAAGAACAAGAAGATGACCAAGATAGAGGTAGAGGAGAAAATGCAGAAGAAGCTAAAAGAGCTATTAAAAGAAGAAAGAATTAAATAATATTTTAATTAAAACTTATTTGGTTTGATGTGTACAAAAGTAATAATGGAAACAAGTATTGATATTGATGGCGGGTATTATTATTTAAAGATATACCCATTTTCGAACCAACATTTTTACTACTATGCATTTATTGTTGTTGTTGTATTCCTATTCTCTCTCTCTCTCTTTCTCTCTCTCTCTCTAGAGAGTTTCTAAAATATCCAATAATACTCTTTTTTGTTGGAATACTTTTAAATGGGGCATGATTGCAGAATGAAAGAAATCATCGTCACCAATGGTACATGCAACAATACTTCTACTATTTCGATGTGTTTGTAAAAAACTATATAAAATATATAATTAATAATTATTTAGACAATCTCTTGAAACCTAACCTTTTATAAAGGATACATACTTTTTAAAGAATAAAGGTGATTTAAGGAATGAAGATACAAGTATTTTAATTTGTTGTAAAATTTCACTTGATTGACCTTCTCGAATTCCTGCCAATACCTTTAATAGTGTATTAAACTCTTCGTTGGCAGCTGGTTGGACAATAGTTGGATGAAGATTATCCTTACTTGGTCTCAAAAATTGAAAATATTTCTCTAGTATTGGTACAGCCAAAAGGAAATCCTCTATAAACAACAACAAAAATAGATTGATTAGTATATGATAATAATATCATTTGTGATACTTCTCTTTAATAATTTAGTTACATACTTTCATATTGAGATGGAGGTTGAATACCATGTCTAATCCATATTTTAGCTGTTTGAACATTTGGTGATGCAAGTATTGGTGATAATCCATAGAAATTATTAATTTCACTATTTGCACCAGCCTCTAATAATAAACTAACTATATAGATTTTAGAATCTTCTGATGCTTTCTATAAATATATAAATATATTAAAAAGTAAGTAAACATCCAACATATTGGTTTGAGGGAAACACTTACAAACAATGCTGTATTACCATTTAAATATCTTTTGTTTAATGATTTTAATCTTGATTGAAAAAAGAAAAGAGAATTATGATAAATATGATATGTATAATAAAGGTTACTAATATACGATCGATAGTACATACGATATTGATTTTAATTTATCTCTAAGAGAAACTATATCATTTGTTTTTACAATGGTCCAAAGATTTAAAGCTTTAACTCGAAGTATTGAATTGGGAGGGATTTGGACATTATTTAAATATTGGTGTACTATCAACTTTTCCAATGTATTACAATTTGTTTCTACCAAGTCTTGGATGGCTGTTTGGTAGTTTTCTTGATGTATGATATTCTTGCAATAACAGTCAATGTTTAGATGTTTTAAAGATGGTTTGATCTTTTTGTAGATACTCAATCCGAGTAGTCCGTATATAAGTTGGTGTGAACATGCCACAGAGACACGCTCTAAATTACGACTGAGGATGTCTACCATTAGGTTGGGACCAAGATTATTGTTTTGAGCTATATTTAGATGTTTGAGACTCGGTGCAGACAGTGCCAACTTTATATCCCTCTCTTCCAACGAACACTTTTCCAATGACAATGATGTCAAAGTTGTACAATGGGCTGCAAGTTTTCGAATGACATCTCGATTCACAACCCAACTAAAATTAAAATTCAATGTTGTTACTTGTGATCCGTGTGATGTTAGAATCCTACCAACTTGAAACTCTGAAAAATTATTTACAAATTCAAATGACATATCTTTCCAAAATGGACAATAAACAATAAACCTATTTAAAAATCTGAAAAAGAAATAGAATATTAATATCAAAAGGTTGTATGATTGATTGATTGATTGATTGATTCCCCTATCTTGTTACCTTGAAACATATGAAGTTCGAATTAAATCTGGAATACCAAGATTTGATATAATATTAAATAATAATTCATTTGGTAGATCGAGTAATGATACCTTTGGAAGCATAGCAATATTAAAAGAAAACATCTTTTTCTTTTTATCTATATGCATACCATCATCTTCATCACTACTACTATTTCTTTTTGTAGTAGTATATCCATTACCAATATTATTTACAAAATCACTATCTATATCCATTAATATTCCCATTGCATCGTCTAACAAATCATGTTTTCTTTTTGATAATAGTTTATCATTTGATGATGTTGATGATGTCGAGGTAGTTGTTATAATACTCGATGTTGATTGTTTGTCATCATCCATCATTGCCATTGCCATTTCTCTTTTCATTCTATTTAACCATTGTCTTATTAATGTTTGATCATAATATTCTTTATTTGACCATATCTCTAATAATTTAATGAATTTTGGCTATATAAATCCATTATTCACAAACAAACAATCCAAGTTTTAATAAATCATCAAATCATCATCCAAATAACAATCATAATAATAATAATAATAATAATACATACACATTGTTCCTCTGGAATCATAGTCATTATCTTTTTCTCGTGTAGTTCCAAAAACTCTGTTACCTTGTCTTTAAACTTGTCAATAGTATCACTATAACCAAAAAGTAAAAAGATTAATATTAGTTCTGACAAGACTTTAAGAGTAGATAGATAGATATATTGTACATACCCATTCTTACTATGAGATAAATCCTTCATAAACAAATCAACAGCATACAATGCATTTAATATATGTTCATTTTGACAATACCTAATCGTTGACTCTATCGATTTGATATAGTAATCTATAAACTATTACGTAAATGAACGTGTCAATAGCTGCTATTGTGTGTAGTGATAATAACATAGGTTACCTTTTCATTTTGTTTACAATGATCAACCAGTGATGTAGACAATGATTTCAATCTGTGTACCGATAGTTTACTATCTTTTACAATCGATTGTAATTCTTCTCTCCAACCCATTGTTATTGTTGTTGTGTTTACAACTATTGTTGTGACTGTTGCTGTACAGTAGTAGTAGTAGTAGTATCACTCTCTTTCTATTCCTATTCTTCTTCTTCTCTTGTTATCGGGTTGTATCGTCGTCGTCGGTAATAACTTCATTCAGTTGTCGCGCTCTTTCTCTCCCGCCCGATCTTTCTTTTAAATTATGAGTATCAATAATAAGACATTTGTAGTCAACTACTTTTTTGTCTCTCAAGTGCATTTCTTTTAAAAACTCATCATTCACATCCATTCATACATCCATTCATACGAGCAAATAACAAGGAAATAATTATCAATGCCCTAACCTAAAAGTTGTTTACTGCATTGATCACAATATACAAAAAAAAAAGAATAATGGATGACCGACGAACAGTCGTATCGTAGTAATCATCATATCATACATATATTATATTATTATTATTATTATTACTCAATGTAGATCTACTGAAGTTATACATTTTATCAATTATGTAATATAGAAAGAAAAGTGGTTGTTAGTTAGAGGTTTCAATACTTTGTCACTCTTTCTTCATTTTGATTAGTTGGGCTTTGTATCGGGTGATGATTTGAGCAGCAGGCGTTTATTTCATATATATTTTCACCAATTTTGCACGATTTTTTTAGTTTTTTCGGCACACTGCTCACAGAGACAGACTCGACAGACCTATCACCTGAAGAGCGTTCATCGTAACTTTACCTGTCACGACCCTCGCTCAGATACAAAAATGGTACATTTTTAATTTATCCATATAACTATCAGCATACCATCTGTGTTTAATACTTACTCTTTCATCTAATCATCATGATACAATAACCTATTACTCCCTACTATTATTATTACTATGCTTACAGGCCAAGAGAACCAAAAAAGTTGGAATTGTTGGAAAGTACGGTACCAGATATGGTGCTTCTTTAAGAAAGCAAATCAAGAAGATTGAAATCACCCAACACGCTACCTACACCTGTTCATTCTGTGGTAAGGACTCCGTCAAGAGAACCTGCGTTGGTATCTGGAGCTGTTCTGGTTGCAGACGTACCCTCGCTGGTGGTGCTTGGACTGTCAGCACTGCTGCTGGTGCCACCGTCAGATCTACCATCCGTCGTCTTCGTGAACTCAACCAATAAGCGCGATAGAAGGAAATAAATCTGTGCAACACATTATAGAAATCATCATCATCCCATCAATCGATTACTTTTTTGTTTAGAGGTTGATGTAATAATGCAATGCATTCTACTTTTGTATCTTAAATACTTTTTAGATTATAATCACTTCCCTACTACTACTACTACTACTATTACCAACTATTACACCTATCAAACGCGCCAAAAAGGGTCAATGTTTCATCTATCCGATCGATTATACGTATTCCCTAATATTATTCCCGAATTAACAAATAGGATCATCTCGGTATAATTATTTAAATCAATATTAATGATTTTATTTCTTATTTAATTTATAAATTATTATTATTATTATTTTTGAATCAATCTTATTGAATCCTCTATATATACCAAAAAATATTTGTTAGTTAGTTTTAAAAACTATAAATATGTATACTAGTTTAAAAGAAAGAAGTGGATGATCCGAAATCGTTAGTGCCAAATGGATTATTATTGTTGTTATTAGATTGTTGTTGTTGTGGTTGTTGTTGTTGTTGGGCTGGTGGTCTTGATTTAGTTCCACTTGGAGGTGGTGGAGAAAGAAGGAAACCACCGCCACTAGAAGCTCCAGCTGCTGGTTGTCCAAATGATGGTTTGCCAGCAGGTGGAGTATTGGTGGTTGGCGATGCTTTGTTGAATGGGATATGAATGGTTTGACCAGACTTTAGAGAATAATCAATCTTTGGTTGGTTATCATGTTGTTGTCTTGCCAATTCTGATTGTTTCTTATTTTTAACATAACTATAGTAATAATTTACAAATTAATATTAATATTAATATTAATATTTCATCATCCAAATCATTACTATATCATATGATTCATATTTCAGTCATACTTTTGTTGATCTTGTAAAGTAGCATTAAAATCAAAGGCATCACTACGATCTGTGAAACCCATACCAACTAATGCATGACGATCTGTGTTGTTTATAAATAATGATTTGGTTTGTTAGAACACCACTATTGATTGATTCTATGTTCTGTGTCAAGTCAACTGATTGTCTTTCTGATTGATACAAACCTCCATTTTTAATCTTGATTACAAAATAACGACTGCTATCGATGACAGGTTCGACGGCATTTGGTTCTACAGGACATTGAGCAAATATTTCACCATTTGGCTCTTCAAATTTGATAGTACACTTGTCTCCCTTGCCTATGATAACTAATCTACCTGACCATATATATGACTCTGGATCCCAATCTTGTGCTCTATTCACAAACAGATAGTAGTATTGATTAGTCATTCATTCATTCATTCAAATCATCAATCATACTGCACAAAAATGAATCATTAACATACTTGTAACCAGCAGCATTTGGTCTTGGAGGAATTCTATATATAAAACAATTCCTTTTTGTATTAATAAAGTTTGTTCGTGATCTTCTTCATCCATCTCTCTCTCTCTCTCTCTCTCTCTTTATCTATCTCTTTTTCTATCTATCTTTATCTTTAGTTCAATTTTAGAATGAAAATGATGACTTCAAACTTGAAATTAATTTTAAAATAAAATTTTACCTTAAAATCGCAAGAGGTTGACCACCTGACAGACATCATCATCAGCATGCAGAACAGCAAACGTTGATGTATAATGTTGAACTATTCAATCAATCAAACAAACAACCAAATCAAATCAAATCAATAAATGATTGATATAGAATATATATTTGCAAATCGGTCATTGTTGAGTAATGGATGAATCATTGTTGTTCACCACTTGTATTCTATAATACTCGTCTAATCAAAATTAAAAGTATTTTGGTTAAAGGGTAAAGTGCGCAGGCAATATCGATTCATTTCATCGTAGATTGTCTCAAAGTCCAAAAACATTTCCACACTTTGGGATTTTTAAAGAGGAAGAAAAAGTTGTTTGCAACCTTTTGACGCAAAGCCCAAATTATCTTCCCATTTTTATTATAATCTAATTCATTCATAATTTATATATATATATATTTGTAAATATTTGTATTTGTATTTATATATTTGTTATATATATTATATTAGTTTAGTTTAGTAATAGTAATAATGGATCCATTAGAGGAATTAAGTAAATCATCAAGAAGTGTTAGAGTGTCAATTCACAACTCAACATCAAAGAGATTGATTTTAAAGTCACATCCTCTTATTTCGGGTCAATGGAAGGTTACTCCACCTGAAACTATACTCCCTTTGAGGTATGTATATATATAACTAGATATTTGTATACTCAGTATTTTAACACAAATCACATGTCTTGTTATTATCTATCTACTTTTTACTTTACTTTTTTCAATAGTACAATTGAATTTGGTACAGAATCAAGTAATTTACTTGGAAGTACAGAAGCAGGATCAATCTATCAGATTGAGGGATCATTGGAAGGACAAGGACAATTTGAATTCTATTGGAACAACCCATACTTTGGAAAGAGAGGATTCCGTCGTTTAGCATCACCAGGTTTTGAATGTGACTACAAGGTGATTGACACCAATACATGTGTACTTCGTTTTACCGTCAAAGAGATAGACTCTGGATTCCTCAAAGAGGTGGAGGACTTGGAGGGTGAAATCAAGACATTGTCGGGATTGATTGTCGAGAGTGACACCGCCTTGAAGGGCATGACCAAGATGATGCAAGTGTATCAATCGCAAAACGACACCAAGCAGGTCAAGTTGGTCGAAAACACCGTGCGTGAAAAGACCAAGCATCTTGAAGACCTGCGTCTCAAGAAGGAGTCGCTGGCCAAGGAGATAGAGACAATCAAGCGTCTCGAGAGCGACCCCAAGTTTATGGAGCAGAACCTCACCAAGATCCGTGAGGCTATCGACGGTGCCGTCAAGGCTCGTAAGGGTATGGAGCATATGCGCGAGGTCTATGACAAGCAAAAGGACATAAAGTCAATCGAAGGTCTCGACAAGCAGATCGAGGTCAAGAAGCGCGAGACTGACGCACTGCGTAAACGCGAGCAAAAGGTCATCCAAAAGGTGATCGAGTTGAAAAAGGCATTGGGTATTGGTGCGACTGTCATCCCCAAGATCCGTCGTGTGCAAGCACTCTACGACTACACCAAAAACAGCGACGATGAGATTTCAATGGCAATTGGCGACATGATCGACGTCATCAACGACGAGAATCCCGAGTGGTTGGGTGGACAGCTCAACGGCCAAGTCGGATTCTTCCCTCGTTCATTTGTCAAGTTTTTGGAGGACACTACACCCGCACCAACCAACGCTGCTACAGGTGTTGCTGCTGCTGCATCAGATTCACAAGCTGCTGCTTCTGCTGCCGGTGCACCCGATCAAGAAGATTATACCAGTCTCTACCCCAAGGCACGTGTCGTATATCCACATAATGCAACTGACGAGGGTGAGATTACACTCGTCGTCGGTGACACGATCACTGTCTACTCGTGGGAAGACGACTACTGGTGGGAGGGTGTATTGGGAGACAAGTCGGGATACTTCCCCTCGTCATGTGTCGACTGGATTGAACCAGAAGGTGAAATCACCGTTCAAGACAACTCTTACTCTTATTATGAAGAGACTACATCTTCTGCTGAAGCAAATCCAGTTCCACCAACTCCAACCACTCCTCAACAACAACAAACATTACAACCAACAACAACAACAACCACTCCACAACTCAACAAGACTCCATCTGGAAATAAATTGACAACTCATCTCAATACCAATAATAGTAATAGCAATAACAATTCACAAAACAATTCACCATTGTCTAGTTCTCCAAATACTCCATCTCCACTTGTCAAGAAACAAGATGAACCAGTCAAGACTGCAACCCTCCACACTACACCAAAGAGAGAGTTACCAACTACTCCAGCAGTTGTCAAACCAACTCCAACTCCAGTCGTTCATACTCCAACTCCAACCCCAGTTGTTCATACCCCAGCACCAGTTGTACCTACCCCAACCCCAGTTGTTCATACTCCAACACCAACTCCAGTTGTTCATACCCCAGCACCAGTTGTTCAAACTCCACCTGCTCTACCAATCAAGAACTCTCATTTACATACATCTACACCAATCAATAACAACAACAACAACAACAACAATATTTCATTGGTTGGAGGATCATTTGATAAGATTCTTAAACCACTTTTAGAAGAACTTTCAAAACAATTGGTTGAAGCTCATCAAAAGGAAACTGCACAATTACATTCAAGAATTGCAGAACTTGAAAAAGAAGTACAATCTTTGAAAAATAATTCAACTTCCTCATCCTCTACATCATCAAATACTACAACTACTGCTACGACCACATCTATTCCATTCTCACATGTAAAACCACCATCCGCTTCACCAGGTACTATTAAACCAGCACCAACTGTTACCTCTGTTGCATCTGTGGTTTCAAAAGCAACCATTATTAGAAAGTAAAAGAGAGAAAAACAAAAAGCATTCCATCAGTCAACAACACAACATTTAACATATATTATAATTATATTATAATATCATATCAATCAATCAATCAATATATATATATATAAATTAATAGAAGAATATAAATAGATAGTATTTTGTATTTTAGGATTTATACGCCGCCATAATCAATGATCATATGATTAATATTTCTTTATTATTGATTATTTAATTTATTAAATTGTTGATCCAAGGTGTTGATTGGAATTTGATCAGATTGTGAATGATTCAACATATCTTTAATGCTGACAGTTTGGTTTTGTAGACTTTCTGAATTGACGACAATGACATATCTTGATTGATAACGTCCAGATACACGTTTCAATTGTTTAGATATGTTTCCACCAGATAGTAGTTGATACTCGCTCGTCATGACATATTGATCGGCCTTTCTCAACGATCTGACAATATCCAATGACTGTTGAGTGAGAGCTTCTTTTTGTTGATCATCAACAAGACCACTGTTGTTGGTGACTAGGAACAATGGTAATCGTTCCTTTGGAACTACATTTTCACCAAGATTCAAAATCAATCTCTCCATTCCACATGCCCATCCAATCGATGGTAAAGCACCACCCTTGTAACCAAGTTGTTTTGCCAAACTATCATATCTACCACCACCCAACAATGCCAATGGTGGTGATGCTGCTGCTGCTGCTGCTGAATCACCATTACTCTTTGTAACTACTTCAAATATAGTATGACTATAATAATCTAATCCACGTACCAATCCTTGATCAATTTCATAATTTATATTTCCTTTTTCCAAATTTAAAAGTATATTTTTAAATCTAACATACAAACAAATAATTAATATATAATATATATGATATATATATATATGATTACATTACTTACCTTTGATTACTATTTACATTTAAGAAATCTAAAATATTTGGTGCTTGTTGATTGATCAATCTATCATTTTCATCCTTTGAGTCTAGTATTCTTAAGAAATTACCACGTTCAAAACGTGTCTTGGAGTCTGCTGACAATTGATCCAATCGACTTGCATAATATTCTTTAAGTGATTTGAGATAGTTTGATCTTGATTCTTCATCTCCCAATGAATTGATTTTTAACTATAGTAACCAAAAGGTTTTGTTAGTCACATAGGTAGGGTAGTTTTAGTTTATCTATCTATCTATCTATCGATGTATGTTTTGTTTTTTACATACTTGAATTTTAGATTGATCAATACCAATTGAATCAAGAAATTGTAATGAAGTTTCAATTGATTCTACATCGGCAAGATAATGATCTTCACCTATGAGTTCACAACCCAATTGTTCAAATTGACGTTGACGACCTCTTTGTGGTCGTTCATAACGAAACATTGGTCCAGCGTAAAAGAATCTTTGTGGTAGTTGAACAGTGTGATTGAAATCGTTGATAAAGGCACGCATCAGTCCTGCAGTACCCTCGGGACGCAGACATGTCATTGAACCACCTTGATCTTTAAAGTTGTACATTTCCTTCATCACTATATCACTCTCTGTGCCAACCGATCGTGTAAACAGTTCCAATGGTTCAATGATCGGTGTAGACATGTCTCTATAGCCATACTTGCCACACACCTTTCTACCAGTCTCTGTTATAAAGTTGTACAGTCTCTTTTGATCTGGGAATAGATCTACTGTTCCTCTAATTGATTTAATCATCTTTGAAAAGAAAAGTATAGGTAATAATACTAATACTTTGTAACAAAGTATATTATATTATCACGCACGATGTTTCAAAGATTTCGGAACATGCATTTTAATTTAAAAAATTGAGTTGCATTATCTGATTTGATCAAAAAAAAAGAGGATTATTGGATAAAAAAGTTTAATAATAGATTCTTGCAAAAAGATCAACTTTAAAACCTCTCTCTCTTCTTTGTTTGCGACCAAACACTGGTTGTGTGTTGATTGATTGATTGGTGATTTTTTTTAAAACAATGGGTAGGTGTGTGAGAGTTGTTGTTGTTCACTTCAATTGGTTTAGATCATCACTACCTACATCATACATAGATATATATATAGAGATAAAGATAAAGATATTTTAGTGGTGTATATCTAGAAAGAAGATAGGTAGATAGATGTCAGTAGCAGGTAAAATATATAGTTGGGCAGAATTGTCCAAACATAATACAGATACTGATTGTTGGGTAGCTGTCAATGGAAAAGTTTATGATATCACAAAGTATGTATATTGTACTTATTATTAGTATTAGTTGGTTGTTATAGTCAATATACATTCTTATTGAATTCTTATTCTTATTTTGATTTTTTTAAAATTAGTTGGATAAATAAACATCCAGGTGGAAGAGATGTATTATTGTATGCAGCAGGTAGAGATGTAACCAATCTATTTGAATCATATCATCCATTTACAGAAAAGCCAGCACAGATTATTGAAAAGTATCAGGTTGGTGTGCTATCGAGCACCGAGTTTCCAAAATATGTTAGCAAGAGCAAGTTTTATGATACGTTGCGAGAACGCGTTGGAAGCTATTTCAAGCAGACTGGACAAGATCCACAGGGTTCAATTGGATTGTACACTAGAATGTTTTCGGTCAATGTGGCATTTATCATTTGTTATCTAGTGTCGTTGTACACTACCACCAACTTTATGTTGTGTGTTGTGATGGCATTGATCACAGGGTTTAGTCAGGCTTTGATGGCTATGCATACATTGCACGACGCATCTCATTCGGCTGTCGGACACAACCCGTTGATGTGGAAGATCTATCTAGGATGGTTTGAGTTTTTGACAGGGTCAAGTTACTATGCCTGGATTCACCAACATGTCCTCGGTCACCACCTCTACACCAATGTGCGTGGTGCCGATCCAGACGTTGGCGATGGTGAGATTGATTTCCGTATCATTACACCCTACCAGACACGTATGTGGTATCACAAGTACCAACACATCTACGCACCCATCCTCTACGGTCTCTACGCCATCAAGGTGCGTCTACAAGATTGGGAAACCATGTTTAAACGTATTAATGGCAATATCCGTGTGTCGGCGCCACAAAGATTCGACTTTGCCGCGTGGGGACTCGGTAAATTCTCGTACCTCTTTTTCCGTATCTATCTCCCCCTCCACTACCACAGTGTCGCCAGTCTGGCCGTTTACATTGTGTTGTGCGAGTTGGTCACTGGATGGTACCTCACGTTCAACTTCCAAGTCAGCCATATTGCCGAAGACCTCAAGTTCAAGGCCACCCCGTCCAAGAATGAGGAGCAAATCGTTGTCGATGAGGATTGGGCCGTCTGGCAGGTACTCACCACCCAAGACTATTCTCACGGGTCGCTGTTGGCCACCTTTTTATCGGGTGCCCTCAATTACCAGGTAGTTCACCATCTCTTCCCCTCTGTCTCACAAGACCATCTTGCTCAACTTGTTCCCATCGTCAAACAAGTCTGTCAAGAGTACAACATCAAATACACTATCCTTCCCAGTTTCTACGATGCCTTTGTATCTCACATCTCTTACATTTATCGTATGGGTAATGATCCAGATTATGTTAAACAACCAATTCATAATAATAAGAAATCAAATTAACAACAACAATAACATATAGATAGAAATGTTAGTTTGTTGTAATCAATATAAATAAATAAATAAATAATATATATAATATAATATAAATCAATGTTCTTGCTCCTTTGATGAAAAATTCCAATTTTTTATTTAATGGTGATGGTGAAGTCCTTCGATGATGGTGTTTGTAAAGATTAAGGATAGATAGATAGCATACAAAGAAAGATGATAACTAAGATCTTTTTTTAGGTTGATAGATATTTGACTGATTCTTGTGCAAATCGGTATGTATTAAAGATATTCGGATCGTATCACACTTTTCTAATAAGTACCAACATTCATATATATTACACCTGTTACGTAGTATTTAGTATACTACCTATACTACTATTCTAAATGTCAACGATAACAACAATAGAAATATATCGGATTAGTCCAGAGGTAGACTTCTTGGGTCTTCTTGCCATGTACCTGGTTGTCTCTTTCGAGGATTTACGAGCGTGGCGAGAGAAAGCTGCTGCAAGGGGAGAAACAACATCGATTGCGATGGGCTCAGGTGGATTTGTGGTACCAACGACACCTTATTACAACCTAAAGCCAATACTCAATCACCAACATCTAGAACACCGAGGTGTCAAGACCAAACTGTTGGTCTTTCATTTGGCTGACACCACCGCTCCCCCAAAGCAGTACCATCAATACGATTTGAAAAGTAGAGAATTTCAGCTCCCTCAAGAAGATGAGTTCCAGATTGGTCGACATGAACACCTCAACAAAATAATAGGTCACCTAAGAGGCTTATTGGAAAAAACCAAAGCCTCTGGAATGAGAGCCAATCAACTTAAAGTCACTCGAAACCAATCTGGAGACATAATACAATTCCTTCTCTTGGGTGTCGATCATCCATTTGATACTTCTATAGAATATAATAATAATATTGATACTACACAAAATAAAAATTTGAAGATGGGAAGAGATGGAGAAATATTCGAGACAAACAATTTAGAGATCAATAATAATAATAATAATAATAATAATAATAATAATAATAATAATAATAATAATTATTATAAAAAGAAAAAAAATAAAAAAAGGAAATAACAATTGCAAAATACAATAGCCGAACAAACTCTGATGAACTACAGAAGAGATATTGGAAACATCAGCTCTGATGATACACAATCACTAGTAGGATGACAAGGTCACATTCATTGAGAGTACCAAGAAATAAATATTTAATTAAATAAATACCAAACCAAAATATATATATTGACTACCACTCCTTAAAGTTGATTTCCTATATTGTTGCAATTTATTTTATTATATTGTAATGTGTTGATAATTAATTAATCCACCAGTTTATTTATATCCAAAATAAAATGACATTATTTTGTTTGTCATATTGATGTTTAGTACAATCAATAAAATATAAATGATTAAAACCACCACAATTGGGAACAAGAATACTCTTGCATTTTGAATGAATGGTAGTGCTAAATGAAATAAATAAAATAAACATTAATCAATCAATCAAAAATAAATAATCTATTAGATTTCCAGCAGGAGGAGATGCATCTCCTTGACATCTTCTACTTACCATTGTATCCGAGAAAAGTTATATAATAATAATATACAATAGCCACTAAAAATAATGTATTTGATAATATGGTCGATAACAATGAAGTTCTTGATAATAAAATTGGTAATAAAAAGTACTAAAATAAAACAAATATATGGTTTTGGTTTTAGTTGAGTTGATCGCATTCATCATGTCGTCGAATGACTATACATATAGATAATCATCATCTTTTTCTTTTTCTTTTTCTTTTTCTTTTTCTTTTTCTTTTTCTTTTTCTTTTTCTTTTTCTTTTTCTTTTTCTTTTTCTTTTTCATACCTGAATAACATAAAGTATAATGAAAAGTGGGAAAAATGAATTGCAATGTATGTCAAAGGCGTATAACCATTCAACCTTTTGATCGACACTATGATGATGAGCCGATTCTCTGAGGAATTTGTTTGATAGCCACCATCCAATCGTAGCCACCGCCAAACCAATTGCTATGAAATCGAAAAATACAGCCCAAAACATAGTTATTAATATACGATCGATCCAGAGAGAATGGAATGCAATAGAATATGCCATAGATGCAATCGACATGAAGAATATAAGTATAGCTACAAATGCAGGATCATCTCTTGCCCATTGATTTTTTGTCTCTAATTATAATAAAAATATGTGTCCAATAGTTAAACAGACAGAGATAGATAGATTGTTAATGATTATTGTCTCATACATTCATTATCTTGATGTTATAATAATAGAGAGATAGATAGTTACGTTTATGCCAAGAAGTAGTCCTATAGACTCTTGATGGATTAAAGCATAGATAAAACATTATCCAAAAGGTATATTCCATGTCCATCTGTGGATAGTGTGCTATCCTACGAAAATATTCTGGTACTAGTCTCTTGTAACTTGTTGAATCATGTTTCAAAGAGGTTGTCGTTCTTGTAACTCCTCCTAACATATTTGTTAATCCTATATATATATATATCTATCTGCGCAACCTTGAAGTTGTTGTTATTATTGTTGTTTAATCTTTCTTTATGTTGATTGTTGTTGTTGTTGTTGGTTGTTGTTGATTACTATTCAGATTGTATGATATGATAATTATGATATTGTACAAAGCATAGTAAGTAATTGATATAAATATATATATATACACAAGTGATAATTGATTAAAGATATAAATAATGAGTGTTGTGAAATGAATGACTAAATTCAGAGACTGAAGATTGAAAGGAATTTTAGAGCGAACTTTATTTCAAGTTTCAGGTGACTCATTTTAATAACTATCACCTTTGAAAGATCTTTCACTAGTACTATTCGATTGTGTGATATATATATATATAATATACCGAGTATATATATATATCTCATACAAATCACCGTATATCAATATCATATTATGAATGGAGCAAATACTGAAGCGGATCACGATGATTTCAATAATAATAATACAAGTATTAGCAATACCAACGACGAGTTGATAAATGTTGATGATATTCTAGTCGATGATGATAGTGACAGAGATGATGGTGATGATGATGTGGATGAAAAGGAGAAGATGGAAATAGAAGAAACAGCATTGGAGATTAAAGCAAAGCCTGTAGAGTTGTTAATGTCACTAACTAAAGAATTCGAGAAATATGTTGTACTCTTGACTAAAGTAGATGTAGATCTTAAAGAAAGAGTACCATCAGAGAGTATGTATCATACCATCAAATGAATGACCTATCACCTATATAAAATATATATATTTATATATACAATATATACACACACAAGATGATTAATCAGTAATATTTATTTATTGTTGTTGTCTAGACATTGAAACATCGATAGATACATTATTGGGATCAATCGATAATATGAAAGATTACTTGAAATCGATGCAACATAAATACGATCAACACAAGAATGCATTGGAAACCAAACAAGAACTAACAAAGGTTAAAAAGGATATAGAGACCAAAGACTTTTTGATTGAGAAGTATAGACAACGACTCAGAGGATGGAGAGATCAATTCGAATTGATATATAGAGAACAAAATGAAACACTCAAAGCATCTGGGCAGGTACTGCCTCCTAGTATCGGTGGCAGTGGTATGGTGTCAGACGGTGGCATACCATTTTCACCCATGCCCAATACACCCATACCAAATACTCCTGCCATTCTATCATCACTCTCCTCACGTACTCCTCCTTCCTTTTCAATGTAGGTACTTGAGGTGGTGGTGATACCTCTAATCATAATAATAATCGATAAAATATGAACATACGACAAATCATTCACCTAATCAATCAATCAATCCTTGTAAATAAAGTAAAATATATTTAACTTAATAATAATAATAATAATGATAATATGTTAAATGTAATGAATGATACTTCGAATCTTGAAAATGAACATTCACATTCATATTAATATCTTTGGGTTTTCATTGAATGCAAGAGGAATCGTTGTCAAGGTGCGTATCGTGTCAGTAGCCGCTGCTGGTCTGCGTTCATTGAACAAAAAATCGGACGAGCAATAAGTAGCAAGTAGAGTGAGGGAATTAAAAAACACAAACATTTTTTACTTTTTATCACAAAATAATACAATAGGTAGGGTGGTTATTATATTATATTTTATTTTATTGTTTATCATCATCGTTTTGCTCAAAAACAACTTGTATATAGTTAGAGAGTTTATTTTATTGTTGTATATATATATTTGTATATTTAAAATTATATATTTGTAGTAATTATTCATATTCATTCATTCATTCCCTTCCTTTTAAAATACAATCAGTCAATCAATCAATCAAACAAACAATAGTAGTAGTTAGTTAGTTCGTTAAGTTGCAAACAAAAGTGTAAAACATAAAGAGAGTGACAAAGGATAGATATAGTTTAAGGCAAACAAAAAAAAAAGAGAGAAGAATACAAGAATTAGGTAGAGCTGAAAAGACGAGTATTAGTTTTGTCATAGACGAATAGTTAGTTTTGCTTTGCAACAAAAATGTTGCCATATAGGGGTGCAAAGTTTCTGTTCAAAAAATTGTTTGGGCAGTACTTTCAGTATGATTTGGAAAAGGATCAGTTTGATATTGGTTTCAAAAAGGGTACTATCAACTTGTCCAACCTCGAACTCAATATTCGTCGAATCAACCAAGATTTGGGACATTTGCCACTGTCGTTGGCATCGGGATTCATAGGCAACATTTTCACAAAGGTCCCTTACACTTCACTATGGGAGAGCAACAGTGAATTCACAATCAAAGATTTAGAATTAACTTTTGTTTCATCAATCAGTATGTAATTTAAATTATTTATTATTAGGAGGTATATTTTAATCAATCAATTAATCATTCCATTTTATTTATATTTATAGATTATGAAAAGATTATATTACCAAAGATTAATGAATTACATGATGGAGCTAATCATTCAATGAATCATTCGGGTGAAGATGGAGATTCATTTATACCGCAGTATTATTCCGATGAAGATGAGGATGTGGACAATAACACGGATCAAAACAATCATTTTGGAATGGAGGGGTTAGAGGCATTGCTAGAAATGATCAAAAAGATTGTGGACAAGGTATCGGCAAAGATTTCAAATTGTACCATTTCCATTAATCACTATTCCAAAGATTTAAACAAATCTATCATCCTTTTGTTTACAATCGATCAAATTGAATATTGTGATGATGAAGTTGCAAATAATACTTTGGGAAAGAATAGCAACAACAACAACAACAACAACAACAACAACAACAACAACAACAATACTACTGGAGATTATTTTTATAAAAAGATTAAATTAAATAATCTAGTTATACGAATAGCTCAGGTCGAAGGAAATATATTAAATCATAATGGGTTCATAACATCTTCAATATTTACAATAGTCAAACCAAATCAATTTCAAACAATATTCACCAATCGACCAATTTCACCAAATATTAATAGTAACAACAATAATAACAGTAATAATAATAATAATAATAATAATAATAATACGCCTATCGATCAAAATGATTATGTACAGTTAAAAATCAAAAGAAACGAAAGAAACAATAATATCCCATTTTTAAGTACCGAATTTAACTTTAAGGATTGGATAGTATTATTATCACCGACTCAACTTTATATGATTAAACATTTTATTGAAATCCTTAATATCGACAATAACCATTCCAACAGTAATAATCAATCATCCACTACGACGACGACGACGACGACAACAACAAAACAAACAGCAGTATCTTTTGATGAAAAGATAAATAATGTATTAAAGAATAGTAGTAGTAATAATAGTAATAGTTTAAACAAATCAACATCGTCAATTTCACAACAACAGGCCAAATCACCTCCAACTTTGGCACAAGAATCATCTTCATCATCGTTAAAAGGATCGTCATCATCATCGTCACAACAATCTCAGATGAAATGTAGTTTCCATTGGAGTCAATTAAAGATATTCCTTTTTAGTCAGGATTACGAAAATAATCTATACAATGAATTCTTAAAGCAACATCATTATGGATCGGCAAACTTCTTTTTACTCTATTTACAGGATCTTCACATTGGTTATTCTCGATTTAATCAGTCCAAACAATATACCTTCAATATTGGAAAGTTTAACTTTTCTCAAAATATTGAATCGAATCCAAAGAATTCAAATTTAGAATCATCATTGGAAAATGATTTAAATAATATGATTCATCCAAAGTAAGAGATCAAATATATATATATAAAGAAGAGAACCTTTTATATTTAACATTCTTTTTTTATCTAGTTTATATACAATTATACAATTTCATGATAATATCAATTATTTAGAAAAGAATGATATATCATCAAAAATTATTTTTCATTATCAAAGTATGTACTTTGTTTCAATCAATATTATATTATTATCATCAGAACTAATATTCTTTTTTTGTTGTTTGATTTAGATGAAAAATGCTATGATAAAGAAATTAATATACAATTAAAGGATATATCTATTTATTTTTACCCATTTTTATTACAATCAATGAATTCATTTTGGAAACAAATAGAAGGACTATTTGAGAATCACCCAAACAAACTAATGGAGATGAAGAAAACAGATAGTTCAAGCCCAATCATTGCCTCCTCTTCTTCCTATCATGAAATATTGACAGAGATTAAAAATACTGGATTTTTATTAAACGATCACAGTCTTTCTACTCCATTCAATACACCTCATGACCATACCAATACACTAATCGATGATATGGAATCAACATCAACAAGATTACAAATTTCAACTCCACACATTAAATTTCATATCAAATTCCCTGATATCGATCAATTATTACCAAATAATTTTATTAATGTGTATGTAAATAGTAGATAAATAATAATAATAATAAGAATATAGAAAGAAAAACTTATATTTCTATTTATTTTTTCAAGACAACAATTAAGAAAAGAAATAGTTACTATAAATATTTCAAATGTAAAGATTGTTTCCAATATGATAAAAGATATCAAGGATTTGAAATGGTTGATTGATTTTGATGAAATCAATAGTAATTTAATCAATGAAATGAATGATACTGTTAGATTTTTGGATATTGTTGTACGTGATCAAACCGATGCCAACTTTGGGTGTGGAGGAATCACTCCTTTAGAAATAACGATAAAAGGAGACGTAGGTGGAGCATTCTCCAACTATGACATTGATCTCAATTCACCTCAATTGCATTCTCGCAAGTCACCTAATATCCATTCCTCCTCTTCCAATCATATCAATACACCTCCATCTCCCAATCAACATTTCAACCCATTCGAATCGATCAACACCCAAAGAGAAACAAAAAGAAAAGGTCCATTTTCACATTTTGTTTCAATGTCTGAAGGAAATATATTTAATAATGATTGGTTAGATGAAGCTGAACAAGATGAATTAACAATGTTTAGACATTCTTCTATAGAATCTTCTGTATGTATAAAAAAGTAGAAAATATATATATCAATATTCTATTTATACTAATTATTATTTTAATTTAGAAAAATATGATTAATATTATAATACCAAGATTTAAAATTGAAATGAAAAAGGATGATTTAATATTATTACATCAATTATTTGATTCTTTATCAAAATTTTTAAAGGATTTTAATAATGGACAACAAGAAGATCAAGGGAAACAGAAAATAGAAGAGGAGGAACAAAAACAAGAAGAAGAAGAACCATTATCAGAAGTGAAAAAGAGTAGTAAATCATTCTTGTCGTTATTATTAATTGTCAATCAAGGAACAATTAGTTTGGTTGAAAGTGAAGATACAAAATCAAGCTATTACAATTATGTCATTGACTTTAGTCAACTCGACCTTTATACAGTTTCAAATTATTTTGGTCGTGATATTCATTTTGTAAATGGCAGTATCAATCAATTTTCACTTAAAGAATCTGATCTATCAAAAGATCATCTAAAACCTAGAACTTTAATTACTAGAACTTTAAATACTCAAAAGGTACGACTATATATATTATATTTAATTTTATTTCTATCATAGTTTCTAATCAAATTTAATTTAGTTTATTGTTAAACCTTCATTTGTAATTAATTTATCAATGAATAATGAAGGAAATACTGGATTTTTGGATGATATTTTAGAAGAACCATTATTATATATTGGATTGAGAGGAATTACACTCGAACATCGATTACAATCAGTATGGTATTCAAGATTGGTCAATTTCTTTAGTCTCGATGAAAAGGATGAAAAGGAATCATCTTTGTCAGATGTTCAAGAGACTACTAAACCACAAGTTGGTTTGGAAAAGAAACGACCATTGAAAAAATTATTCAATTTAATGGATTGTTCCATAACCTATGTTCCTTCATCAAACTTAACGTCGGCTGGTGTTTTATTGTTTACAGACACCAAGTTTATCACTCGTGGTAGTGATGATATATCTTGTAATGGAAAGAATACTCATCTCTATGTAGTTGGGGATGTCCAACAGTTAAAAGAACATACCCTAATGTCACATTCATCCATTTCCACTTTTTGGAAAAATATTGGTTTTGAACAATCAATCTATTTGGATTATTATGAAATGCAAATTTTAATGGATCCTAATCTTTTCCCTTCATTTTCAGTAAGTCAAACAATATATTAAGAATCAATAATGATACATTTAAGTTTCAAACTAATCAATCTTTTTTTTTATCATTAGTTAAACTTTAATCAAAGTAATGTATCAATTACAGTTTGTAGTGATTCATTTTTTACATTGAATGAATTGATTAGTAATTTGTTTGGATTGGATATTCCATATCAAGAGGTGGCAGATTTAATTATATCTCAAGGTATTGCAATGGATCTCAAAGATAATATCGATATATTGGTCAATGAGGATATGCTCAAAAACTCGCCATACACAACCGGTCTCAACTCTTATGCAACCACCAACAATAATTACAACTTTACCAACTCTTCTTCAACTATTTCTCCCAGTCCTTCGCCCTTGGTCAACTCGTTTTCCAACACTCCCTCTCTTGAATTTGAGGATTTTGAAGAGGACCCTTCCATCTATTACAATGAAGGGTTTTCAGAGGATGAAGAGGAGGAAACTTTTCACGAATACCATTCACCACCTCTTTCACAAAACGAAGCATCTAGTAGACTATCAGATAGTACCAGTAGTCTTTTAGATTTTGGTTCAAATGACATTACACATGAAACTTCATCTCAAACGAGTTTACCATTTATTGGTAGTGTTGTCATTGAAGATTATGATCATCAACAACAACCAATTATCTCTACTACTTCTACTACTACTACCACAAACAACAACAATAATAATAATAATAATAGTCAAGAATATATGGATCAACAACCAAATAATGATAATCAAGAATTAAGTTTCTATGTAGACTTGGATCAAATGTCTGAAAAGGAGTCATCTGATAATTATCCTCCATCTCCTACTCCCCCGTTCACATCTATTCACAAAACAGAAGGAAGTACTATTTGGTTTGACCCTCGTTTAAAAACAATTGAACCAATTGAAAATTATATTACAACTCCTGCCGAGGATCCAGAAGATTGTGATTTACCTTCAAATTATCCAAAATCAGTTGATAGATTTTTAATTCGAAAGATTAATATATCTTTGATGATTTATAAAGGAAGTGATTGGGAAATTAAAGAAACTATCCCATCATCAAGTAAAACAAATAACACTAATAGCGGTAATAGTAAATGTAGAGAAACGAATTCATTTGTTGAATTTATCATTTCAGATTTTAATCTTAGAATTGATAAATTTGAAGAATCTGAAATGTTTAGTAAACGTTTATCAATTCAAATTTTAGATTTTACTGTATGTATCTCAAATTATATAATCAACATAATATTGATTGGTAAATTAATTAAATTTTCTTTTTATTTTTTTAGATTATTGACCATATACCAACATCAGTATGGAATAAATTCTTGTGCTCTGATACAAATATTACAAGATATCAAAAAACTCCAATGATCAAGATTCTAATGGAAACGATTAGACCAGATTTAAATCGACCACTTTTACAAGAAAATCGATTAAAAGTTTTAATATTGCCATTGTGCTTTAATATTGATCAGGATACGATTATGTTTATTGCCAACTTTTTCACTTTCAAACCACCAGGTGCTCCAAACAAACAAACATCGTCATCGGGTAGTTCACCCGGTAGCCTCGAGTCATCACCTTTGAATGCCAAGTCACATCGTGGCAAAAAGGTTGGTGCCTCTACCAGATCAATTCCAGAAGACAAGGCACAGACCACTGAAAAGGAGGCACAGGAAATGACTTACTTTCAGTCGTGTGAAATTGCACCTATTCGACTCAAGGTTGACTACAAGCCCAAAAAGATTGATTACCACAGCCTGACCAGTGGTAATTATGTCGAGTTGCTCAATCTATTGCCTTTGGAAGGCGCCACATTTAACCTGAATCGATTAAAGTTGGTTGGTGTTGCCGGATGGAGTAGTCTTTTGAACCAGATTGGCAAGAATTGGGCACTTCACATATTCCACACACAGTTGATGGGATATGTCAGTGGTGTTCGTGGTATCAACTCTTTGGTTCATGTTGGAGAGAGTTTGGCCAACCTCGTCGTACTTCCTCTCGAACAATACAAAAAAGATGGCAAGGTATTAAAAGGTCTTAAAAAGGGAACAACCAACTTTTTAAAGAATCTTACTCTTGAATCATTGGCATTGGGTGCTAAATTTGCAATTGGAACTCAAAGTTTATTAGAGACTGCCGATACTGTACTTTCATCTAAAAAGAAAGATCAAAATGCATCTGATAGTCAACAACAGCAGCAACAACAACAAGCTCAAAACACTCCACCTCTTCAACAAACACCACCACAACCAAGATTAAAATCTTCCTCTTCCTCTTCTTCATTGAATAATTATTATATTGGTGGTGGTAGTGGTAGTGGTATTGGTACCAACAACATGGGTGGTTCTGGTGGTAGTAGTAAATTATCAGATCAACCAGTTGACACTAAAGAAGGTATTCAACATGCCTATGAAAGTGTATCAAGAGAGATTAAATCTGCTGCTCACACCATCATTGCCATTCCAATGCAAGAGTATACCCAAAAAGGACCAAAGGGTTATGTAAAGTCAATGGTTAAAGCAGTTCCAATTGCTATCATTCGTCCTATGATTGGTATCACTGAAGGTACTGTCAAAACACTCCTCGGCATTAGAAATCAAATTGAACCACTCAAAAAAGCAGAGACTGATGCAAAATATAAAAAAGTAAACAAATAACAAATTTATATATTATTAAATATATATATATATATTTATTATTATTATTATTACTATTCTTTTTTGTTTTTACCAGTAAGTATATTTGTACATTCCATTATTTTTAAAAAATAAATTAATTTATTATTATTTTAAAATTGTAAATTATATGTCCATTATTTTGTAGTTTATTCAATAACCAAAATATCTTGGTTAAATTGTACCTTTGGAATTGGACCTTTATAAAGATTAAACATATTTATAAAAGAATTTTCTGCACCAAAATATTTTACTTTTGGATCGTTGTTTATAGGATACGAGTTGATATTGGGAATTGTTGTTTGATTGATTACATTATTGTCTTGAAGATATTGAATAATTTCCTTTCTATCAGATATGATCTTTTGCTTTTTCTTTTCATCGATTTGATGTTTTATATATCCATCTCGAAGCATATCCCTCCACAAGCCCACAAAAGCCTCTTTTTGTAGGTAGTGTTCAAAAACTGTTGAATTGGTGCTTCCAAAATTAAAAATATTATCAAAAGATTGAGCATAATAGAGGTAGGCAAAATAATCACCTTTATACAAATAATAATTTCCCCATATACTATTCTTTTGGTTGTATTCAAGATAGTTGGAATAATCGATACGGTGATTTGAGAAATGACTAAATCTAGTCTTTTTATCCAACTTTTTCATATCCTCTTCCAATTTTGATCGTTGGAGGATATATGGAACAACCGATGACAATGATCCACAATCACTTCTATTTGTGTGTAGAAATTTAATTAATTCTGGATTATTTGATACTGCAGCAAGTGCCAAACACTTGTTTGTTCCTAGTTCACTTCTATTATAGTGTAAAAACTTGACCACATCTAAACGTCCAAATAGACATGCAACCTCCATTGTCTTAGGTGATATTCCACCACAATTCATTGAGTGATGGTCTTGCAAAGAAGGTATTTTCATTCTCCTATCCAACATTTCAAGAGCTGCCACATTACCAATGGCAACAGTTTTGAAAAAGTTTATATTTCTATATGATAGATATCTTTTATCGCTGCAGTCCAATATGTATCGGAGAATGAGTTGATTGTCTGGTGATGGTGGAAGAATGGATGCCACTTCAAGCAAGTCTCTAAGGTGCGCATTCTTGGGACCCAACGACTCTAAAACATATTGAAATATTTCATAGTTTGATGAAATCACGACGGTTTTAATGATTCTATTTGTGTATAGCAAGTTGGCTGCCAATATGTCTTTTGACTGTTCACGCAAATAATGGCATGCTCTAATGAATCTTGAAGGACTATTTGGAGGATTATAATAGAAACGATTGCCAGCTAGATACTCCAACACGATTGAAATGTAAGGAGAAAGGGTTTTCTCTTTGACACATAGATCGACTATCTTGAAAAAGTCTGGTTCTGTCAACTCTGGATTGGTGAGTAGAGCTGACAGGTCAGTATAGGGATTCTGAGTGTTAATGATGGTTTGGGGACAGTAACGTAAAATGTCATTCAATAATCGGTAGAATCGATTATATGATACCCATGTAATAGTTGCATCTTGAAATGAGTACCGATTGGTGTACAAACTAGAAACGGGTTCTATCAATTCATGAACTTCTTTGACTGCATTGAATAATTGATAAAATAAATACTTGTTTTTGAATACTTTAAAGAATGTTGATGTTAATAATAATTGAACTTCATCGTTGTTAATCATATCTTATCTATCTATAGATATACGTGTTTGGAGTATAAGTATAGTTAAAGGGTTATAATAATAATAATTGATCTTCAAAAAATATTTTTTGATTATTATGATTATTTTTTGCTTTGAACAAGTTTCTGTGAAATTTAAAAGTAGTAATTAAATTTAAATCGGATGACTTCTGTATTTCTATAACCCACAAGAACGATAGATATTCTTCACAAAGATAATAATAATAAAAGATAATAATAATAATAGTTTAGTTATAAAGAAAGAAAGATCTAGCTAGATGTTTAACATGTTTAAATCAAAACAAAAAAGAGTACTTAGATATGCATCAGACATTCATTTAGAGATGAATGCAACTGTCAAAGAGAATCAGGAGTTGATTGATTTGTACACATTTGAAGAGAAAAAGGATACTACCTATTATCTGGCACTGTTGGGTGATATTGGAACAGGTGGTAAACCATCACAACAAGACGTGTTGAAAGAGTTCTTGGGCAAGGTTTCAAACAAGTACAAGACTGTATTCTACATACTGGGTAATCATGAATATTACAGCCACTCTGATAGATTGTCAATGACAGAGATACAGAAAACACTCAGATCGATATGCTCGTCATTTCCAAATGTCATCTTTATGGATAATGATTCATATATGTTGGATGAATACAAGATATTGGGTACTACTCTATGGTCAAATGTATCAAATGATAAATCTAAAATGATTGAATCTTCTATTAATGATTATAGATGTATTTATAAAGATGATGAAACATCAACATCGACAGATCAAAAAGTGGGTGGTACCACCACCAAAAGAGTAAATGTACAAGACACGAATAATCTTCATAATCAAGCAGTTCAATGGATTGAAAATGAAATAGAATCAGCTGGAGAATCACCTGTCATTGTTCTCACACATCATGCTCCATTGTACTCTGACAACAAACGACTACTTTGTGATCCAAAATTTATAGGTGGTGATATTAATTGTGCTTTTCATACGGACCTCTCCCGATTGATGAAATCACCTGTCCAATATTGGCTCTATGGCCACACTCATTGGGTATCATCATTTAAATACAATGGTGTTACTGTAGCAACCAATCAAAGAGGTTATTTCTTTGAACATGTGGGTTTTAATCCCTCTACTTGTATAGAATTGTAGAATAAAATACACCAAACTTTTTAAATAATCTTGGCATATCTATATACATATATACAGTAGTTTGGTTTAAATTTAATTTATATTATTTATAAAGTCATTCAAACAAATTTGATTGTCAAGAACCCAACGAATTTCATCTAGTCTTCTCTTTACTAGTTTTTTTTTTCTTCCCACCCTCCTCTTTGGAAATAGAAAACAGTATCTTGTTCTGCAGCACACTCACACACACGATGCATATGATGTGATCAGATAGCATAGATCAATCACTTTCACTTGATTAGATTTATGAAAAGTGTAGCAAAGGAATGGTTTAAAATCATTCAGATTCATTAGTTTGGTTTGGTATCAATACTATCAGATAGTCTAGTAGACAGAAAGAAATTTATCGATATATTAAGAAAAAATGTATAATCATTATTATTTTTATTAGGAGTTGTATTAGTATTTGGTCAATGTATGTATTAATAAAATATTAAAATCTAAAATGTCTGTTACAATCATTTAATTTATTATCTTTAATTTTTTTTTAACATTTTTTATAGCAATGACTCCAATTGGTGAAATTCAATTCTATGATACTACTCCAGATAGAAATAGTAAGATTGATTTGACACTATCTCTATCATTCCAATCAATTGATTGATTGATTGATTGATTGATTGATTAATTAATTCTTTGAATTTTAATTGATCTTTTTCTTTCTAAATGTTTAGGTGATTTTGAAAGTGCTTATTGGATTGCAAATGAATATGGAGAATTAGGAATGGTAGAGTCTACTTTAGGGCCTGATGGAAAACCAGTTTATGCTCACACTGGTGCAAGCCCTCTTGGGTCTATTCAAAGTCCACAAACTTTTGCAGCCTACTTTAATGCTGTTCCCGATGTTACCATCCAACTTACAACGGGCAGGTCATTGACATTCCTAGAGAATTTTCCTTGGGAGTTTATTACACAAGACCTCATGTTTTTCCCTATCAATGGTCTTGGATTTAATGACAATTAACCATATTTTTATGTTCAATATCAAAATAAATTATAGGTGATGATTCCAATCCATGTACTATTGATACATGTACAAATGGAACTTGTAGTCATGATGATTTATGTACAACCACCAGTCTATGTGAAAAAGCAAGATGTAGAGTAAATGGAGATATTGGAGAATGTTATTTTGAAAATCTTTGTTATTCATTTGATGGTTGTGTTGTGGATCTTGTAAATCCGATAGTGAAGGTTGTGAATTTAATGCAATGGATTGTAAGCTACCTTCCTAAAAAATCATAAATACTCTATTTGATAAATTTTAATTCATTTTTCGAATCTTCTTATAGGTGATGATGGTGATCCCAATACTGTTAATGCTTGTTCAGAAGGTCAATGTATAATAGTATCTGAATGTTTACCAGGAGATCTATGTGAAGATGTTGTTTTGGTCAACAATACTTGTATATTTATACCAAATTGTATAACAGAAGATTTATGTTACCCTAAATCATGTGATGCTACCCAAGGATGTACAAGTACAACTATGAATTGTGACGATGGAGATTCTTGTACTGACGATTCTTGTTTTGATGGAAATTGTGTTCACAATGATATTTGTACATCAACAACTACTGCAGTGGTTTCAACCTCTGGAGTCGTCTCAACTACTGGTCAAACAATTACTACCTCTAGTGTCGTAACTACTACTGCCATTGTTACGACAACCTCTCAATCAACTACCACCTCTCATTCAACGACCACTTCTCATTCTTCAACAACCTCTGAACCAACCACCTTTTCAACAACCACTGGAGGAGCAGTGACTATTGGTACTTCAATATCTACTTGCACTGGACCAAGTATCACATTGGGAGGAACAACCCATCATCATGAAGAATGTGAGATTAAAAAAGATGGAAGTAGTGTAGGATGTCCAAAAGGGTATCACTGTGTTGTGGTCAATGGAAGAAATACTTGCATCAACAATCAAGACGATTGTCCTCCAATAAAGTGTAGTAATGATCCATCCCCGAATCCCAGTACCTAAAAAAACAAAATTAAATTAAATAAATAAATAAAACAAATAATATTAACAAAATATCTTTACAACAAGATGCAATGACCGACCGACACTTAGATTAATGCTTTCATATCTAGTTGTAGTGAAATTTGATTGATTGTAAATCAATCATTATTATTATTATTATTATTATTATATAATATTGAACCTTGACATCTCAAGTATACATCTATTTTTACAATAATAATAATCAACAAGGTTTGTCCTTTGTTTGTATTCTCCAAAAAGTAAGATAAAAATTAATTTTAAAAAAACCAATTCTTTCTTGAGAATCTAGTATTAATTTAGATTTTCTACTTTATTCTTTTTGTTTATTTGTAGTTTATTGTTATTATTATTATTATTCATCTTTACACATTTTTAGAGTAGTAAAGACATCATTTAAAAGAAGAGAAAGAGATCAACATATCATATCATGGATAATGTACCAGCACCATTGAAATCGATATCTCCATTTTTGAAACAAGCCAAGCAGCTTGAGAAACACGATGGTGTTATGGCTTACTATTGTAGACTGTATGCTGCTCAGATGGCTATGGAGATTAAGAAGAACTTGGGTCCTTCAGGTAGAGAACTCAGTCCCTTTATTGTTAGGATTTTAGATCAAGCTGAAGCTGTAAGCACATACAAATGAAATAGAACCAAAAGAGAGAGAGATGATAGTTTGATATTAACTCTCTTTCTCTTTCTTTCTTTCTCTCTCTTACTTACTTTTTTTAAATAATATTACGAACTAGGACAAGAGTAAACTTGGAGGTCAATTAGATGAAGATGGAATGGAAAGAGATTATGTTGAAGGGTTTGCAATGAAAGCTTTTATTCATGCTGACAATGAGGATAGAGCAGGTAGAGCTTCTAGATCAACGGCAACTACTTACTACTCTGCCTATTTGTTCTTTGACGTGTTGAAGCAATTTGGAGATCAACCAGACGACATTAAACAAAAGCAAAAGTATGCTGGATGGAGAGCAGCCGAAATCAACACGGCCATCAAGAATGGTGTCGAGCCTACTCCACCACCAACCATTGACTTGACAGAAGAGGAGAAAGAGTTGGAAGCTATGAATCAAGCCGATCAACACAATGGCGGTGGAGAATATTCGCCAATGAATGACACTGCCGACAACTACCAATCCAACAACAACTTGTCCAATTCATTCCCATCAGCACCAAGACAACAATTTGATGACGACAGCGGACTTTCGTTCCCATCTGCTCCATCCTCTCAACCTCAATTCCCATCATCGTTTGGAAACAACAATGGACCATCATTCCCATCATTTGACCAATCAAACAAGAACAGCAACGGCCCATCATTCCCATCGTTTGACCAATCAAACAAGAACAGCAACAACAGTGGACCCTCATTCCCATCGTTTGATCAATCAAACAAGAATAGTGGACCGACATTCCCATCACCACCATCCTATGATCAATCAAACAAGAGCAACAGCAGTGGACCATCATTCCCATCATTTGAGCAATCATCATCTAGAAACAATAGTCCATCATTCCCACAAGCTCCCAACAGTCAATCTTCTTCATTAAATAGTAGTGGTGGAAACGTACCAACCTTTCCATCAGCTCCAAAGAATCAACATCAGCAAGAACAACCATCATTCCCATCATTTGATCAATCAAACAAGAATAGCAATAGTGGACCATCATTCCCATCATTTGACCAATCAAACAAGAACAGCAACAACAGTGGACCATCATTCCCATCGGCTCCAAAGAATCAACATCAACAACAACAACCACCTAGCTACCAAGAACAACCACCTAGCTATCAAGAACAATCACAACAACGTACTTCTCCATATTCTTCACCTCATAATTCCATGATTGATGATTCTCCACCATCATACCAACAACATCAACAAGCCTCCCCACCAGTTTCTCGTGGTCCACACCATCAATCTGTAATCCATTCTCAAAATCAACAAAATCAACAAAACCAACAAAACCAACAACAACAACATTATCAACAACATCAACCACAACAACAACAACAACAACAACAACAACAATTCCAACAACCACAACAACAACACTATCAACAACAATCTCAACCACAACAATCCCAACAATATAGACCACAACAAAAATCAAACTATGAACCAACAGAAGAGGACAGGGCAAATGCACAAAAGTTTTCCAAATGGATTACTAGCTCTCTTCAATTTGATGATGTACCATCGGCACTCAAAAACTTGAAACTTACTTATAAATATTTGACTGGTATCGACCTTTAGAATAATAAATAAATTATTAATTTGTGTTTATTTAAATATGTAAAGAAAGAATATATATGAATGTGTAGTAGTAATCGAAGAATTTTAATTAAAAAACTATTCTTTTGTGTAGGTGGTAGTAGTAGTAACAAAGAAATACAAAGATCTTATTTAGTTGCTGCCTTGTTTAATTGTTTTAAAATAAAGAAACCAGCTGCTCCCAAAATAGCACCAACTGCTCCCAATGTTATCCACACATTTGATTGTTTTGTTATTGCCCTAATTAAAAAAAATATTAAGTTTATGAATCTCGATGATTGTTAATTTCTTGTAATACTACATACTTGTTGTTGTTGTTATTATTGGTTTTAGAGTTATTAGTAGAATGATTATTTCTTTCGATTGAATCAAAGATTTGTCTATATATTAAATTATTTTTGGTCATTGAGAATGTCAATGGCACAACATTTAACTTTTTCAAGATTGCAGAATCGCTATTGTTGCTGTTGTTTGGATCTTCCGTTTTAGATACATGTACAAAGACAACTGGAATCTTTGAAAATGATTTAATAACTTGGTTATAGATATTGACTGCATAGTCTAGTGATCCACCAATACTGTTATCATAAACCAAACAAATACCATCACATCTTGTCAATTTGTTTGATTCCAATACTACTTGTGGATTATTAAATTCATTCAACTTTATACAAATAAATATGTTAACAAAAATCGATTGATCAATCATTTCTTCTTATTATTCTACACTTACAATGATAAATTTTTCAGTATCAATTGGCAAAGAACAAACAATTAAATCCTTGGTATCATCAGAGGAATAGGTTGATTGTTTGATAAAGTTTTGTAATAATGTACTCTTGCCAGATGATTTTTGACCAAACACAAAACAATTGTAGGTAGTTCTATCGCTAGTCGTTGTTTGTTGGAGTAAGCAAGTAGTATTTGGTTTCAAAATACTGTCATAACCAAAATAGGCAAAATAATTTAAAGTTAATTGATATTCTTCAAATGTTTGTAAACTATAAATAAAAAAAAAATAAAAAGAACAATCAATATTAATATTTTAAATAATACTACTACTACTATCTACTAACCTCCAAAGTGACAAGAATGAATTTAAAGTTAAATCACCAGTTGATTTGTTGATTCCAACCTTTTCATAGGATTCATCAGTGAATGGACATCCAGGTGTAGTGGAATATAATTTTTGTTGATCAGATTTACTTAATAAACCATCATTGTTTGAATCAAATCTCTTGAACAAAGATTTCAAATAAACAATACCATCATTACTTAATTCCAAATAATTACCTTTTGGAACACTTATTCTACAAAAATATATATAAAGTAAGTATTTTTGTTTTCTTTTTTTCTTTTTTTTCTTTTTACATACAATGGAGATAAATAATCTTGAGATAATTCCAAATTATCATCATACTTGAAAGAACGAATTGAAACCCAAGTATGTTGTGGATTCTTCATAAGGAATAAGAGGTTCATAAAAAGGAACCCTTCAATAGTAAAACCATTGTCATCGACACCATTATCGATACGACTACGAAGGAATCCCTTGAGATCAATGATATCCTCGGTCGACATGGTCACATGTTGGCATCTTTGTTGGAAATAGTTGATTTCCTGGTCACTGAGCGATCCGTCATTGTCCAAATCGCACAATTTAAATATTCTACGCAACACCTTTTCGCACTTGTCAGTGAGACGACCATTTGGACGATCGAAAAGAATGCGTTCTGGATAGAGAACCAAGCTTTGAGTTGTTTCCAACACTTCATGAATATTAAACATCAATTTGGAACTGCATTGCATCCAACGAATCGTTTCTCCATAATCATTACTCATCATTTGAATTGTCTCTTCAATTTGATCCTTGTATTTGTCTTGATCTTCTTCCATTTCTGATTTGGTTCCAACAATTACAATTGGTATTGGCTAAATTAAATAAATAAAAAAAGATCAACTCTGTTAGACATAGAGAAAGAGATTAGAGTCATTCTTTGATCGTTTATAGTTACATTTGAAGAACGAAGTTGTTTAATCAATGGCATCCATTTAGTACGAACACTCATAAAAGTGTTGAATTGATTACTGGCATAGGCAATAATGACAGCATCACATTGCTTCAACTCAATGTTGAGTTGAGTACGACCTTGTTGTTGAATATCATCAGAGTTGCAAGTATCGATGATTCTAGTTGCACAAGGTGCATTCAACACCTCTGCAGGAATTGTAACTTCTGGTACAACCTTTTGAACATGTTCTGCAAATGAATTACTAACAAATGATGAAATGATCGTTGTTTTACCTACTCCCTCTATATATATATAATGATGATGATGAGAATATAAAAGTAAGTTAAACCAAACTACTTCAAAAGAGTCTATTATCGATCTATCATTCTATCTTACCGTCACCAACTATAACTATCTTTATATCCTTTCTCATCATTGTGAATTAGAAATCTTCTCTCTCTCTTCTCTCTCCTCTCTATCAAGCAACAAGATAAATTATATTATATATATGGGTAATGAAAGATACTTTCAAACAGACAATCGTCCTTCTACTTGTGAGCAAGGAGGGAAAAATTTTGAATCAAGTTTGAAAATTTGAACTTCAATTTTTGAAACAAATGAATAATAATAATAATGATGATAATATATATTTAAATATAATTGAGTAATTAGACAACTACCATTCTTCTAATATATTGAAAAACAATGGTTCTAATAAATCTCCTTCACCAGCAACATAAAGATTGTTTGGCCATTCCAAACCCAATTTCAGAGTTAAGAACTTTGCAAATTGATGACTGTTGCATTCATGATTCCATTGATCTCCTCTTGATTGAATAAATTCTTTGTACCATTGATTTTGGGCAACCCTTTTCAATCCATCGGCCCATTCACGAGGATTTCCAGAATGGTATTCATTTGTAATTCTACCCAATTTCTGATGCTTGGCATATTTGGTTCGACGATAATGTAGTTCATTGCCAACTAAATTGACTGATTTTGAGGTTCCATGTTGAATTTCAAGATGTAATTCATATCCTTTTGGGACTTCTTCCGTAGACTGACCAGCTACATCAATTACGATTGTGTAATGATCACGGAGGATAGGGTTGGAGACAGCAAGAGTCTTTGATGTCTCTAATGTTTGTGTATATGTAACTAAATATACATCACCTACAAGTGATTCATCTTCATTGGTTGTAGGCAATGGTGTAGACACTGTATAAAAAATATCTGGGAAATAAAATTTACTAAACCATGATCCCATGTTTGATTGATATCTTCAAATATAAATATAAATAAATTCTATATTATAACAATAAACAAATATTAACAATAATGTTAAAGAATAGTATAGAATAGAATAGAGTAGAATAGAATAGTAGTTCTTGCTGCACCCGACAAAGAACTTTAATTTAATTTTTAATAACAAAAATATTTATTGGTTTTTAATTAGAGTGTTGTTTTATTACAGGTTCATAAGTATTATTTCTACATTCTTTTCAATGTTTACATATAAATATATAACTGTAATAATAGTAACATTAATACTGTTATTATTATTATGTACTAGTACAACAACAGAAGCACAAAAGTATCAGAATGTCAATGCCAACAGCGGAGAAGCAATCAACAAGAATGTAGAGCATTTCTTTAGAGGTCAACATACCAACAATTGGGCGGTACTAGTATGTACCTCTCGGTTTTGGTTCAACTATAGACACATTGCAAATGTATTGGGGTTCTATCGTACTGTTAAACGTTTAGGTATCCCCGATTCTCAAAGTTTGTATCAATCATTCAACCGATCAATCAATCAATCAGCTTATATAGTCAATCACTACTAACACGTCGTTGTTTGATTAGTTATATTAATGCTTGCAGATGATATGGCATGTAATCCAAGAAACTCATATGCAGGTAGTATCTTTAACAATGAAAATCATAGATTGAATCTGTATGGTGATAACATTGAAGTAGATTATCGTGGTTATGAAGTAAACGTAGAAAACTTTATTCGTGTACTCACAGGTAGACATGAACCTGAAGTTGCTCGTTCAAAGAGACTATTGACAGATGAAAAGAGTAATATATTGATCTTTCTAACTGGTCATGGAGGTGATGAATTTTTAAAGGTAAGGTATAATAATAATCATATGAATGTCACAAGTTGTATTAATCTCTGTGTCAATCTATCTATCTATAGTTCCAAGATAATGAAGAAATTTCAAGTTATGATTTATCAGATGCATTCAAACAAATGTGGGAAAAGAAGAGATACAATGAAATCTTGTTTATGGTAGATACATGTCAAGCCAATACTCTATACAAAAGATTTGATTCTCCAAATATTCTAGCAATTGGAAGTAGTAGACAAGGTGAAAACTCTTATTCTGTATGTTTAGAGAGAAGAGAAAGAAAGAAAGAATGAATCTTTATTTCCATTTATTAATTATTTTAATTACATTTTTTTGTTTGTAGCATCATTCAGATCAAGAATTGGGATTAGCTGTTATAGATAGATTTACATATTATACATTGGATTATTTTGAAAATGTTGATCCTCATAATGTTACATTGTTACAATTATTCTCTAGTTATTCTCCGCAGAAATTAAACTCACATTCTGAATATCGTTTTGATCTATTCAAGCGAAAGTTGGATCAAGTTCCAGTAACTGATTTCTTTGGATCTGTCATGAGAGCAGACATTACGCCACCAATTCCAGATGCATCTGTCGTACCCCCAACCAAGAATGAAAACAACAATGAATTAACTTTTGTTATTTCTGAAAAACCAATAACAATTGATACAAAGGAAACTGTATGTTAACAAAACAACACATCAATGATAATGGTGGAAATGATTTTATCTAATTATTATTATTATTTTATTTTATTTCTAGGGATCAAATCTTTTACCAATGTTTAATAATAACTTTTTAACTGCATTTATTGCCTTTTTTGTATTCTTTTTAATACTTTCATTCACAACGACACCTGCATCTCCAAAAAAATAATAATAAATACGTAACATAATATATAAATATACATATCTCTTTTAACTTTTAAAAATATATTTCCCTTATTATTACTACTATTATTTTATTGATTTACTTTTAATAAAACAATAATTATAATAGTAATTAATATAGCTATACCAAAAGATATGGCAACCTTTATCTTGTTCTTTTTTAAAAATCTTGTAAAACTAGCATGTTCTGTGTCATCTTCATACTCCATAATCTCTCGAAGATCATTTAAATCTTCTTCCACTGTATAATGATCCAAATTATTGATGGTAATATTATCAAACTGTATCTTTTCATCTGGCTCCACTTTCTTTTTACCAGCATTTGATTCCTGTCCAGTTAAACTTTCCAATTCTTTAATAAATTCTCTAATTGCATTATTAAATGATGTTATCTTTGGTTTAACATTGATTCCAGAGTTTTGACTACTAAATTCTAATTGTTGAATCTAAAGATTGACAACGATTGGTTAATTTAATTAAATTTGAGATTTCCACAGGGACACATACGATTGCTTTTGCCTCTTCCAAATCATTTTCAATTTCTTCAATCAATAGTATTCTTTCGTCATGTGAGATTGATTCGTCTCTATATCTTGGAAGACTTGTTTTAATCTTTTCGCAAACTTGATTAAAGTCTTGTTCATAGTGAGAAAATAATTGTTGCATTTCTTTTCTGTCTGTCTCTCTCTCTCTCTCTCTCTCTCTCTTTGTTTTATGTCTAATTGTCTAATTATCGATAGTCTTCGCTACTACTACTACTACTACTACTCCTTTGAATAAAATGGTCTATACGAATGTTTCACATGAAAGTATATGGTTGCTATATTAATCGAGCTCGATAATCTTGTATCTATAAATATTAAAAAGTAATATATTTATCTTTATCTCTTTGCTGCAATGACACAATGATTGATGATGATGAAGATAGGCAGGCAGGGAACCAACCAAACTATTTTTATGAATGGTCGCGACTATGTGTTTAAACGGCAAAAACAAGCAAAATATCCCAGGGAGCGTCTAGACTACTCCTCCTACAACCTTTTTTACAAATCGGTCAAAGCTTTGGGAGCGAGCCCTTAAATTTTAGTCAAAATATCACCCTACAACAACACTACAAAAAAAAACAACAATCCTACTTGTGTCTGGAACACACAATGAATGATGTGGATGTGATGTTGAAAGAGATAAACAGATAAGTCCTATACTTTTAGTAGATTTGAGTTTGAAGCGAGGACGAGGATGAACAATCGGGAAATTTACATCATCATATGTTGGCACATATACACACGCATACCACATCTCGTACAAATCTCGATCTGTTTATAATTATTGTCTATCCTCTTTTTTGTGGACCCGAAACCACAAATAGTGCACCACCAACAATTGGGGCAGTGGATCTACTTTGAAAAACAATTGGACAAGAGAGTAGATCTACCATGAAGGTCCCAGGAAGAAACGAAAAAGTTTTCTCAAGATCTGTCGCAAAGGTATACCGAAAAGGACGAATCTTGTTTTCGTTTTGTGGACTTGGTTCAATCGTTACGGTGGGTGGAGTACGTTGGATGGTTTAACATGCCACAAACAGGATACCCTCTCCCAAATCGTTGCATGATGATGACACTAATAACAAACAATAGTGCTACTAAATTAAAGGAGAGGAGCAATAGGGGATCTAAATCCCAAACAATCGATTGATAAGGTTGTATAAATAGAAAACGAAAGACACATTTTGTATTATATAACACAGCAAAGCAAAGCACCATTCATCAACAACTCATCATCAACTCCTCGTTCGCATAATCATTGTATCATACACACATTTTGTTATAATACAAACATATAAATACATATACAAATACATACATACATATAAATACAAACAAATAGATAGAGAAAGAGATAAAAACATGTCTGAAAAAAATACACCACCACCTACACCTCCAAGACCTGCTGCAACAATGAAATCATCTTCATCAACAGCATCACTAGAAGCACATGAGCAACCAGTTGAAAATATATCAATCTTTGGATCAGGTTTGGCTGGTTCAGCAATAGGTATGTTTAAAAAATAATAATTATTACAATCAAATAATTGATGGTTAATCATTTATTTATTTCCTTTTCCTTTTTCCTTTACTTTTTTTTAGCATTATTATTAAAAAATAGAGGATTTACAAATATAACTGTTTATGAAAAGAGATCAAGGAGTGAACAAAAGGCAAGCTGGAATAGAGGTAGATCGATTAACATGAGTCTTTCATTTAGAGGAATGAAGACTCTGGAAAAGTGTGGCATTTTACCTCAGATTTTGGAAGAGGGTGTGCCAATGCGTGGCAGAATGATTCATCATTTGGACGGATCCAAAAACTTCCATCCCTATTCACCAGACCCCAACAAATTCTTGCTTTCCATCTCGAGAGACATGTTGAATGAAAAGCTTCGTCAACATGTTGAGGGATCAGAGAGTGTCCAGTTCCTCTACAACCAACAGGTCAAGGAGGTCAATCCACGTGGCTGCACCTTTACCGTCAAGGACACTAGCAACAATGTCACCCGTACCATGTCGACCAGTACCATGATTGGTTGCGACGGTGCCTTTTCAGCGGTACGTCAATCGATGGCTCGTTTCCCACGTCACGAATACAACCAACACTATATGGAGCATGGATACAAGGAGTTGCGTATTCCAGCCGGACCCAATGGTGAATTCCAACTTGAAAAGGAGTGTCTCCATATTTGGCCACGTGGAGGATACATGATGATCGCTCTCCCCAACAAAGATGGTTCGTTCACCGTCACACTCTTTTTCCCATTCGAGGGTGATGGAAGCAGTTTTGAGTCGCTCAACACACCCGAGCGTATCGACCGTTTCTTTAGAACCAAATTCCCCGATGCCGCGCCACTCATCCCTTCGCTGATCGAAGATTTCGAGACCAATCCAGTTTGTACATTACTCACCATCAAAACGTATCCATGGGCTATCGACGGTCGTGCCGTCCTTGTAGGCGACGCTGCCCACGCCATCGTGCCATTCTACGGTCAGGGTATGAACGCCGCTTTTGAAGACGTCCTCGAACTATACAACTGCATTATCGAGCAGCTGCCCATTGAAGAGGCCGTGTCACCTCGTCCCACACTCAACATGGACCAGTTGGCCCAAGCCTACGCCAAATACCAAACAGCAAGAAAGAAAAATTCAGATGCCATCTCTGAAATGGCTATTGAAAACTTCCTCGAGATGCGTGATACTGTCCAAGACGACTTGTTTGTCTTTAAGAAAAAGGTCGAGCATCTCTTGGAGCAGCGATTCCCCGGCCGTTACATCTCGCGTTACGAACTCATCTCCTTTTCCCACATCCCTTACAAAGATGCACAACGTATAGGCAAACTCAACCAAGAAATCTTGAATGTCCTCTGTAAAGATGCAAGATTAAATTTAAATAATATCGATCTTACAATGGCAAATAATTTAATTAAATTGTTACTAGATAAATAAAAGTATCGAATAAATATATTAGATAAATGTCTGTGTGATTATTTAAAGAGATTGATTCGAGGCATAAACTAAACCGAACTTGAACCTAATCAAAATTCGTGTAGGGATGGGCCGACGAATTTCATCCCCTCCTCTCCTTTCAACAATCTTTGCTTGGTGTTTTTTGCCGAGTTTGGACACAAACGGTCAGTTTGTTTTTTTTTTTAAAATTTTTTTTTGGTGGCATTGTCCACACTCCCACTGAACCGGCGGCATCCCTATAATTATTTAATACAACGTTGTAACCCATCTCTCTCTGATTTATTATTATAGGTGTTTGTTTAAATATATATATATATATAAAATATATTTATTATAGATAGTCAGTCAGTCGAACAGAATACATTTAATCACAGGTTAGATAATATTATACAGGTAGATATAGTTACATACAAACATAGATACTCGTTCACATCATATCAAAAACAAAAAGAAGAAACGAAAGAGAGAGAGAGAGAGAGAGAGAATAATAGCATTCTTTAGTTATACAACAGTAAGAAGTATGATGATTTTATGGTATAATATTTAGTATTTTGTTAGACGTCTAATTAAACGAAGGAGAAAAAGACGATTGTTGATGATGATGATGATGATGATGTTGTTGTTGGATATACTGACACGATGATAAATGATGACAACGAATATATATGACATCTCTTAAACACTACACTCGTTCACTCACTCACACCCAACACCAAGAAACAAATAGATAGATAGATAGATAGAGTGAGAAAGAGATATAGTGAGAGATCTATATAATTTAATTTAGGTGTGGTTGTTTAGTTTGCTTCACAATTATGGGTGTTTGTAATTAATTACAAACACATTAGCAAGCAACCAATCATTCACTCACTCACTCATTCATTCATTCATTCCTTTATCCTCTTCTAAACTTTCACACCCATTCATTATATACATGTATAACGACTACTACTGTACTGTATAATAATAATAATAATAATTGGGCAACAACAACAAAAGTATTTTTTATGACTATTATAATTTGAATGATGTATCATTAAAACGGAAAGACAGACAACAACCAACAACTATAATAATAATAATCTTTTATCCACCAATTCATTCAAATGATCTATAGATTAGACTATCATTATTGTTACCATTAACAAAACAACAACAACAACATCATCAACATCATCATCATCATCATCTTGCAACCAATAATAGTTCTCTTCATTCTTTTTGTTTTTCTATTGTTGTGTTGTCACTTTCTATTCTTTCGTGTATTTCATTCCCATATTCTAATTACCTCTTCCCATTCTTAATTTTAACACTACTACTACTACTACTACTACTATAGAAAGGAAAAGAAAGAAAAGAAAGAAAGAACAAACACAACAACATATAACAACAACAACAAAAACTTTGAACACAATGGATACAAATGATCCTTTTTCCAAATATGTAAGTAATCATTAAATATAATATAGAGAATGAATAAACCTCTAATACTATCTATCTATCTATTTTGTAGCAAATTGGAGAAGTAGTAGGTAAAGGAGCATTTGGTAAAGTTTATAAAGCATTAAATATTGAAACTGGTGATTTCTGTGCAATCAAACAAATAGAGAAATCAATCATTTCAGAAAAACAATTACCTTCTATATTGGTAAGTTAAAAGAAGAAGAAGAAGAAGAAGAAGAAGAAAACAACTTTATTTTCTTTTTCTAACCCTCCCTCCCTCCTATCTTTTTTACTCTTTTGTAGCAAGAAATCAAATTATTACAAACTTTACGACATAATAATATTGTTAGATTTATCGAATCACATGAAACATCAAAATATTTATTCTTTGCATTGGAATTTGTAGAAGGAGGAACATTGGGAAAGATGGTAAAACGTTATGGCAATTTTCAAGAACCTCTGCTTTGCAGATACGTATGCCAAGTACTTGGTGGTCTAGCATATCTTCACGAGAAGGGAGTCATTCATCGAGACATTAAAAGCGATAATATATTGATCACCAAGGATGGTGTAATTAAATTGGCTGATTTTGGTTCTTGTACCTACAGTGCTCTCGATAGAAAATTAACTGTAGTTGGTACACCTTTTTGGATGGCTCCTGAAGTTATTCAGGTAAGATATATAAATACATATGTATAGAGAATATTCTATAGAAAAGTTGTAGAATCGAGAATAATAATATTAATAATTTCTATATATGTTTAGATGGATATGAATGCAAGATCGACAGCTTGTGATATTTGGAGTTTGGGATGTACAATTTTAGAGTTATTAACTGGTAACCCACCATATTGGGATCTTGGAACGATGCCGGCCATGTTTGCCATGGTCAACAATCCACATCCACCCATACCGGCCAATATATCGGCCGAGTTGAAGAGTTTTTTGTTGGCATGTTTTATGAGAGACATTAACAAGAGACCGACCGCAAACCAACTGCTCGAACACCCATGGATCAAAAATCAACAGGCACAAGACCAAGACCACCCTATCAAGCATCAAAGAGGAGGCAGCAAGCTGTCGGTATCGACTCACGCCGAGGGATACCAAGACGAGGCGGTTGAAGAAGACGAAAACGATCTCAAGGAGAGAATCGCTATTTTGGAGCTACAGAAAAAGGAGCAAGCTCAAACCATCCAAAAATTAAAATACCATTTTGTAAAGGCACTAAAAGAGAAAAAGGCAATGAAAGAGATGATTGCACAGCTCGTTCAAGAGCGTGATGGATACATGATAAAACTAGGATTGAATCCTCCCCCTCCACCACCCATCCTATTACAAACACAACTCACACCTGGATCGACACCAACACGCGCTGCTCTCGAAAATGCAAACGAAGTGATCAACGCAACTGGAGGATCACAACACAAAACACATCATCTTCGAACGGGCAGCCAGAGCAGTCCGCTGTTGAAGAGTTCTGGCTCGTTTAGAGCTGGCAACTCGAGTGGTAGTCACTCGGCAGGTGACAGTCTCAACAATGGCGGAGGTCACGGTTCATCTTCATCTTCATCGTCGTCGCGAGCTTCCATGGCAAACATCCTCAACAATGAATTCTTCCAACCTCCCGACAGCTACTCTGACGAAGAGGACACCCCGTCCTCGCCGATGGGATCGCATGAATACCTCATGAACGCACCCACCCTCAGCGATCTTCATATAATGGGACCACCCAAGGTCACCAAGCGTCCCGACCAACAGATGGGCGGCTACCTATCGTCTGGATCGAACCTACAAGTGTACAGCAAGGAGTCGACCGTCGCAGACGTTTATTCAAAATCACCCCACCAATACTCTGTCGGTGGTGGGCTGACTGTAAATGCAAGCAATCAAAATTTAGAACAACAACAACAAGTAAATAATAGCAATAGCAATAGAAAACCACCAATGTTACAAAAAGAATCTTCACAAAAGGGTTTGTTGAATCAATATATATCATCACCATCAAGGGAAAGAAGAGACAGCATTGGAAGTAGTGGGAAAACAACGTTGGATGGAAGTGGGATGCTGATTAGTGGCGGCAGCAGCGGCGGTAGCAGTATTGGCAGTAGCAATCTATTAAGCACGAGTCATGGCAGCATAGGGTCTACTGGATACAGCGCAATGTCGTCCAAAAAGTCAAATACCGTTTTACCTACCATTTCAATCAATCACCAACAGGAACTCGAAAAGGAGGAGCAGCACGTGCCACCCGTCGAACAGGTTGTCGTCAATGTGCAGCCACCCCGTGTTGGAGACACTTGCAAGGTCAAGTGTGGCGAGTTGGGTTGGTACGACGCCATTGTCGAACTTGTCAGCGGTACAACCTTTGTCGTCACAATCAAACCATTCAATATCAAACAAGAAGTTTCTCATTCCGATGTCACCCTCGCACCTTTACAATTACCTGATAATACCAAAAAGAAAGGAAAATTTAATCTTTTCAAAAAATAGAATAGAATAGAATATTTAAAAAAGAAAATCTTACTATAGTACAAATCAAAACAAAACAAGAATCATAATGTAATAAAACAATTTTGTATATACTTCTTAATTTATTACAATTTAATCCAAAAACTAAAAATATACAAACAAAACTAAAACAACAAATCATTCCATCACACCAACAACCACCCATGGAATAATTTTCATTCTCATTCGGTCAAAACGACAGTTGAATCAGAAGAGATAAAAGAAAGAGATAAGAGAGAGAGATGTCAGATCTGAATAGTACTACATCACCTCCTTCTGTACCAGTTGAACTACCACAACCAATCAAAAAAAAGATAGTGTTGAGAAGATCTGCTGCAAAAGAAGTATTTCCTCCAACACCTAAATATAAAGTTGAACAACAACAACAACAAGAGCAATCTATTTTGTCAAGTGAATCACTCAAACCATCTTGTAGACATGGTTCAATAACTCGTTTTAGGTACCTTGTTTATTGTTTCAGATACCCCATGAACAACAAGACTTATTAATTCATTGCTCTATCTATTTATTCAGATATCTAACAGAAAAGAATGAAAATGAATCTTCATCATCATCATCATCATCTTTATTGGATATTAAAAGAATCATTGAAATTGAATTTCAATTTGATAAAGAAGATGAAAATACATTTAAACCTGGTGATTATCTTAGTATATTTGCACCAAACCCATTCAATGTTGTAGAATCTATTGCCAATAGATTGAATCTAAATTTAAATGATCGATTAGACATTGAAATGATCGTCGTTCAAGAAGGAAAGGTTGTAAATCTACCAGATAATTTAAAGAGAGCAAACGCAAGAACAATCGGTTATCTATTATCACATGAATTGGATATATGTGGCATTCCATCAAAGAGATTACTTAGACTGTTGGGTGAAAATGCAAGCGATCAAGAGGAAAAGAAGAAATTGGTTCATTTATCATCAATCGAAGGAAAGGAGGATTATAATCAAATGATTGGAAATCGTATCACTCTATTGGATCTATTGATTAGTTATCCATCCATATCAAACATTCCATTACACTATTTGGTTGATTTCATCTCTCCATTGGTACCACGAGACTATTCTATATCATCATCTCCACTATCATCACAACCTCGTCATGCAACCGTCGTCTTTTCAGTAGTCGATATGAACATTAATCAAAAGGAAATTAAAGGTCTATGTACTAGTTGGTTAGAAGATAAATGTAATGAATCTATTTTAAATAATATTCAACAATTAAATATTGATAATAATAATAATAATAATAATAATAATAATACTACAACAACAATAATTAATAATATACCATATGAAATTAAACCAACAAATCATTTTACATTACCAAAGGATACTTTAAAGACACCAATGATTATGATTGGTCCTGGAACTGGTGTTGCTCCATTTATTGGTTTTCTTTCCCATTTGGAGAAAACTAAACAACCCGATCTAAAACTGGCAGAAACATGGTTATTCTTTGGTTGTAGAAGTGAATCATATGACTTTATCTATCGCGATGAAATAGAGTCTTTTGTAAAGAATGGTACACTGTCACATCTTGTTACAGCATTTTCAAGAGAATCAAAGGATCAATCTAGTCAACCATTGGGTTACGTTCAATCAAAATTATTAAATCATTCATCACAATTATTTAATTTAATTACAAATAATAATGCTACCATTTATATTTGTGGGTAAGTAAAAAAACAAACAATCAACATTATTAGAGTATTATTATTATTATTAAATATCCATATATATTAACAATTTATATAATTTTAGTGATGCAAAGGGGATGGCAGTTGGAGTAAAATCAGCATTTATAGAAATAGTTAAAAAAGAATTGAAAATGATGATGACAAACAAGCAAATGAAATTGTTTCTCAATGGATTGCAGATAAAAGATATCTATTAGATGTTTGGTCTTGAAGATCCCTTGATACTAGGCCTTTTTGGAAAATAAATAGTAGTAGTTAACTTTTATTAATCATTAATTCAATGTGAAATGAAGGATAGGTTGTTAATTTTTTGTTGTTTACATTATTATTATTATTATTATTATTTACTGGTAATGAGGTATTATATCTTTTGGCAATTGTTAGTTTTGGCAATAGATGACGAGCAGATCTATTCATCATAAATGATAATAAACCTTGTTCATAGATTTGACAAATAATGATTGGTGGTTGAAATGAATCAATCTCCATTTGAACATTATCTGTAAATTGAGAGTAACTTGCTATTAATCCAATCGACTTGTTTCCAGTAGTACCAGACTTTTCTATGAATCTTGAGAGTGTAGACTCCATTTCTCGAAGCACTGATGGACCAACCTTTTTCTTTAATTTTTTACACTGTACAATTACGTTGAAAGTTGTTTCACCAAACTCCCAAACACCATTTAAATCGATTCCTTTGTCTCCTGCTCCTCCTACCCTATTCAACTTGAATCCAAATTGTGATAATTGTTCTATAACCAACTTTTCAAATTCTGTTCCTATCCATACATTTGATATCATCTCTTCTCCTTTTACTGGTTCCTCGAGAATTTGGCTTGTTACTTCTTCTTCTTCCTCTCCTTCTTGATCATTTTCATATTCTTCTATATATTGGTCACCTTGTTGTTGTAGTTGCTGTTGGTTGTTGGTAAATTCTGTGTCATCTTCATCTAATGCAAACCATTTCTTTGTTTTCCATTTTGGTTCGATTGTTATTGTCTCTTTTGTTGTACTAATTTTCTTATTGTTTGCTGGTTTCTTTGATTTAACTATGGTGGTGGCAGCTGAGGATGGTGAATATATCTCTTCTTCTTTTTTCTTCTTTAAGAAATAGATAGACTCATGTACAATACCAACTTGTTTTTTTAGTTGAATGGATGACAGAGGTTGTTTGTCGAATGTTGTTGTTGTTGGTCGATTCTTTGTTGAATAATAATAGTATTGACATGACTTGCTCCAACTTGAGAATAGAGTTGTTTGTATGTTCTTTGCACCAATCATGATTATAAAACATTGGTCAAGGACTTTTGAAAAAAAAAGAAACAAGACGTGAACAGGTAATTTTAAAAATTTATTCATTTTTTTCATCTTCATTGCCATTATCACCCTAACTATGATCTTCCTTCATTTCGTTTATCTTCGGTATGCAAACTTGATTCTTCCTCTCTTCTTCATCATAATATGTATATTAATTCATACCTTCTCTTTTCTGCAGTTTCTTGCTGCCTCCTCAAATTATTTAGATACGACATCAGAGGATGGGATGAGTGGGAGCTCATTTACTCGATTATCAGGTGCACCATCACGCAAGTGTGACAAGAACCCTTTTTTGTCCAAGTATTTTGATCAATGGCAAATGGTTGGAAAGGTTAAGTTCTTTAAGTGTTGCGGCAAGAACACTGCTGCGCTTGTCGATGCCTTTGCACGTTTTTCCTTTAAACGCAGATGATATATGATTCTTGCAAGAGAATCCTTCGTGCCAAAGAGCAACATTGGTGGCAGTTTGTCGACATTGGTAGGTGCGACATTGGTAGGTGCTGCATTGGCGGGGATAGGAATGAGGGATAAAACAAGAGATATACCCACCACTGGTAAAGGTCTATTCCAAAGACCCTGTCGTTATCGAGATGAAGTTGAGACTCACTCCATACCTCACCATCTATGTCAAGGAGAATGGTGGAATCGGATCTGAAGGGCGCTTGGGTGCTGAAGAACCAATCACATTTAATGGTAGAGTTGAATATGTCAACAATGTGGACATCTTAAACGACCTTTTTTAAAGTTAATTTCCTACCTCTGGAAGACAAATGCAGAAGAAAATCTTCTTGAATGTTATCTTTCAATGGTTTAAAAGTAGCAAACAAGAAGATTTTCTTCTTGCACAACAAAATATGGTAAGAAACACCTATTTGATGATATTCACTAACTACACTTTGATTCATCTTTTCGAGAAACTATACCAACAACAACAATAATATACTAGTGAAATAAAGTTTATTTAATTTCATCATTAATGTTTTAGATGGATGCATATTTTAGGGCAGGAGTAATAAAGACTTGGTCATAATTTAGGATACAAAAAGTAAAGAGTCCTGGTATTAAACCTTTCAGTGACTGGGCAAAACAGGTGGTCACATTTGCCAACACCATCTTGTTGTGATCACTTTGCTCTGTTACTCTTTTGGCAAATCTAATCATATGTTTGAGTAAATTGTAATCATGTTTTGGTATTTGTTTAAATAATTCTATTACATTAAATATTTTATCTGCTTCTCCTATATTTCTATCAGCTAGACGAGATGAGAGAAAGAACAATTGTTAATACTATTATTATTTTCTTTTTCTATTTTTTTTTTAATTTTCTTACCAATAATTTCAGATGAATGTAAACGTAATGAAGTTGGGAAAAGGGAATCAGGTAATTCTCTAAGGAATAATTTCAAGAGACCTGCGACAGCATGAGTGTCACGGTGTTGATGGTATTCGATATTTTCACCTTTTTGAAGAGTTGATTTCAAATCTTGAATCTCGGTTGAAGAGCCACTGATTCGAAGTATACCCTCTTCTTGAATATTTCTTTCCAAAAAGTTGATAATCTTTGTGATGAAAGAAGGTATCTCTGCATTTGGATTTTCACGAGACATCAAGTCCTCCAATGGGACACCAAAGACACCTGGGAACTTTGTGCTATTCTCCTTTTTCCAAAGGGAGGCGGGTGACTCTTCAACGCCGCTCTTGAGATTGGTGGTAGACTTGTCACCAGACTTTGTCTTTTGATGTTTCTTTTCAGCAACAGACAATGTTGGTTTGGTTGATATTTCATTTGGTTTTCTTTCGTACCAAGAGACTGAACTCTCTAGTACACCCAACCAATTTTCCATATCCTTTTGATTTTCAAATGCCATGATACACCAAAGTATAGAGTTTTCCTTTTCTTTGATGCCAGAGGCCGATGTGTTGCTGCCAGAGGTGGTGGTGGCAGATGTAGAGGGATTATTATTATTATTTTGGCCAACCAATTGTTGTTGTTGTTGATTACTTAGACCACTGATTGAACCACCAACCAATGTTGGTCCAGCTTGACTTGATAATTGAACCGAGTTTGCTTGACTAGTAGTCAATGTTGATTGTTGTTGTGAAGTTGAGGAAGAGGATGAGGAAGAGGAAGGAGTAGTTTGATTAGGAACAGATTGATCTGCACTACTATTATTGAGGTCTTGGTCACTATTGAGGTCATTGATAATAGTACCAATTGAAATAAAGAATGATTTCTTTTTGGCAGAATCTTGGCTACTTGATACGTTGATTGATTTTTTGTCATTTAAATATACAACATCCATTGGATAAGAGGTTTTAATATTCTTGTCATTTTTAAAGTAAAAGATAAAATTGTCTTTCAAGATGGCCAATGATTTCTTTTCCTGTCCTTTTTTCCAAACCTTGGTTCCAATTTGATATTGAACTGGTGCTGCCAATGTCGGATTGAGCAAGTTATCAAATGTAATCTTTTGTTTATAAACTACATTTGCCAATTTCTTTGCACAATCATCCTTGGTCAATAAATAATCTTCCAATCTCTTTATATTATTTTTAAAATTTTCATTCTTTTTTGTTAATTCTGATGCCATCTAAAAAATAAAGAAAAAAAAATGGTTAGATAAAAACATATAATATATATCTATCTTTTTTTTTGATTTGCTTACTTGATTAGTTCTTTTTAATAACATATTACTATGAGCAGAAATACGAGCACCAGTTTTGTTTTGATCCAAAATTTCCTTTACTTTTGATTTCATTTGAACAAGATTAAAGTAATTTTGTTTCTCCTCTTGGATGATTTGTTGAAGCGAGTTTTTCAGCTGTGTACCAATAGTTAGATTGTGATTGAGAATCTCCAACAACTCGGCAGCCGATGCACTCTTGTTGGTTGGTTCTTTAAACTTGGATTGTGACAAGACCTGTTGGTGAATGCTGGATGGTTCGACCATGTGCAATGCATCGATATCGTGCTGATTACTCTCGACCAGTGAAAGGAAATCGATTGAATAGTTTTCCGAGCCTCTTGGCTTTTGAGGGTGAGTCGACGAAGAGGATGGTGGTTGTGGTTGGTTTAAAAGTGTTGAAAACGATGATTCATTTCCATTCATGGTACCGGAACTACTCATCCACGAGTGTTGCATCAGCTGTTCAATAGAAGCTCTTTTAAGTGGATCCTTTTCAAAACACAACCCTAAAAAGGCCTTTAAATCTTTAGAGATGTCGGCTGGCAATTCTATTGCCTTTGTTGAATCGACAATTTGAATGAGTGCCTCCATCGGCGATAAATTAAAACATGGTGGTTTACCAGTCAACAATTCTAAAATTAAACATCCAACTCCCCAAACATCAACTTTAAAATTATATTCCTTCATTAATAATATTTCTGGTGAATCTAAAAAAGAAAATAAAATAAAATATAAATATAAATATGATTGATTTGATTGACTCTTTCTCTTTCCTTTTTTCATTTCTAAATTACATACACCAAAATGGTTCACCAACGATTGAATGTTTAAAAGTAGAACCCATAGTACAACCTAGACCAAAATCGGATAGTTTACATCTACCACCCTTGGCTAGGAGGATATTACTTGCTTTGAGATTACGATGAATCATATCTTGCGAGTGAATGTAAAACAAACAATCCAAAATCTGTGAAATATATTTGACCAACAAGTTCTCTGGGAAGCTACCCAATCGCTTATAAATGTCGGCCAACGATCCATTGTCGACAAATTCCTGGACAATGGCCAATTGGTTGTGCTCATTGATCAATGATACATAGTTTACAATGTTTTGGTGTGATAGTGTCTTTAGGATTTCATATTCTCTTTTGATGATCGTTTGTTGATTCAAATTGATACGATTCACATCGATTCTTTTCAATGTTACATATTCACTTGAATCTAATAATGTTGCTGAATATGTATTACCCAAATATCCAGTTCCAATATTATGAATTATTTGCTACAAAAATAATAATAAAAGATAGAAAAACAAAATGATTGTTAGTCTCTATATTATATATATAATATATTATATTATATTATATATATATATTTGTTGTTAAAAACTTTTGATACTTACATATTTACCAATATTTGCAGGAGCTTCATCACCATTGGCTCTGATGGATAGATTATTAAATTGAATACTTGGAGCCGAGAGTGAAGGTTTATTGTATAATAATACAGGTGGTGTAGAGACCGAGGCAGATGACGAGGACACTGACAATGGTGATTGGATTGGTGACACGAGAGGAGAGGTAAATGGCGAGCTTTTGGCGGTGTGGTTTCAATCGAGATGGATTGTTGACCCAGATGTTGTTGTTGTTGGTGTTGGTGTTGTTGCAACTGTTGATTGTAACTGCTTAATAGTGTCTGAGATGGTGGTTCAATGTCGTCTTTGGACGAGTTGTTGATGGCAAACTTTCGACGATTACGTTTGGCCGATCGTTGAGAGAGGTCGCCTCCTCCTCCTCCGCTACCACTGCCATCCTGATCTTGGAATCGTGATGCCACGTGACTGACCAAATCATTAGAGTCGTCATCGACAGATGGCTGGTCGCCAATACTCGAGTCGTCTTGTCCGCCGTGTTGATTCAACGGCTGTCCATTATAAATGTCTTTGAGTAGATCAGAGTCGGGGTTGTTTGTGCTAGTCGCCTGAAGAAACTCTCTCACTTGCTCTTGAAGATTACTGATTGACTCGTCTCCTCCGCTACCGCCAACTCCGCTTCCCAATACTTGAGAATCATCCATATCCATCGGGATTAAGGGTTTAAATGATATCTTTGTTATTGATTGATTAAAATACAAATATATATATATATATATATATGACGATGTTAATTTGTTCTGTTCTGTGCTGGTTGATAGTAGTACTAATAATATTACAAGGACAGGAAGGATAGGAAAGATAGGATATAAATAGATTGAGATAGATTTGATTGATTTGACTTGATTGATTGATTGATTGATCTTCTTTTTCTAGAAATACAATAATAAATAAATAAATAAATAATAAATAAATAAAAAGTGTTTGATAAACAATACAATAATAAATAAATAAATAGAGATATCTATCTTTAAAGGGGCTACTCTTATGCTTGCGCAAAAACAAACATTCCTCATTCAAACTTGAGTTTGGTGCATTCACGCAAAAAAAATGACATTATTATTTGAAATTGAGCTCAAACATGAAATTGTTGTGTTGTTGCCTTTTTGGTGGTCAAAGCAAGACAAGGTAGCAGCCTTCACGCCTTTGCTACTCCATCCTTTGCCACTCAGCTCAACTCATCACAGCATACAATGATTAAACAGTGACAATAATCTAATCTAATCTAAACAAAGTCTCAACTGTCAAGAGATTAGATTCATCATGCAATGTTCTGACTTTCTGTCCAATTTATTATTATGATAGTACAACACAACTTTTTATCTATGTACTTGTGTCTGTACTCATTAATGATAGTAGTAATAAATAAATATTTATACTTTGTCAAAGCATCCCTTTCTTTAATAATAATAAAGCTACTAACAGAGGGATGAACAAAATAAATATTTATTTTGTGGTTTTTATTTTTTTCTTGATGATGAAGATGTGATGTTCAACAAAATTATCATTTTAATTTACTTTTTTTTGTTATTGTTGTACATATATATATAAATATAAAATAAAGAAAGAAAGAAAGAAAGAATGGAGAATTTAAATAGAGGAGGTTTCACTTTTGACCTTTGCAAGAGGTAAATAGATAGATATAGATATAGATATAGATATATAGACTACTACATTATTTGATTGATGTGAACGAAATATAAGATTACTTACAACTCTCTTTCTTTGAATCACCACCACATCAACCTATATCTATTATATTTATATGTGTGTAGAAATGACTTGATTGAAAAGACAGGATTAAAGATGAAAGGATTTTTAAAGACTGGTACAACCATTGTTGGTGTTGTATATAAAGATGGTGTTGTTTTGGGTGCTGATACACGTGCTACTGAAGGTCCAATCGTAGCAGACAAGAATTGCGAAAAGATACACTATATTGCAGACAATATCTATTGTTGTGGTGCTGGTACTGCCGCCGACACTGAAAACACCACCAACTTGATCAGCTCTAAACTTAAACTTCATCAACTCGCAACGGGCAAGCAACCACGTGTCATCACTGCACTCACCATGCTCAAGCAAATGCTCTTCAAATACCAAGGACACGTCTCTGCCGCCCTCATTCTCGGTGGTGTCGATGTCATCGGTGGTGTTGTCACTCCATCACTCTTTACCATCCATCCACACGGATCTACCGATCAATTACCATACGTAACCATGGGTTCTGGTTCACTTGCTGCTATGGCAATCTTTGAAGCTTTCTATAAAAAAGATATGACTGTAAGATTCTTTAAACACGCAATCAAATATTTGTATCATCATAACATCAAACTAATCATCATTTTTTATGTTTAATTTATAGAAATTAGAAGCAATGACATTGGTAGCTGATGCAATCAAGAGTGGTATTTTCAATGATTTGGGTAGTGGTAGCAATGTAGATGTTACTGTCATTTCACAAGAGGGTGTTGAGATCCATCGTGGATACGAGAAGCCAAATGAACGTAAATACAGATCGAATCCATACAATTTCAAGAAGGGTACTGCTCCAGTTCTCAGTACAAGCACTTTAGAACCATTAGGATCACGTATAATTATTGAAGATGTTACAATGGAAGGTTAAAGAAAACAACACAACATAAATATAGGAATATAAGGATAAATCGATGTATAAAAAACAAAAAAAACAATTATAATGATCAAAATTGTAATTAAAATTCCAACAACAATAATCAATAGCTACAACAATAACTACAACTAAAACTAAAACTAAATAAATTAAAAAGGTGATTAATTAAAATCAAATCACTTTAAAAATATACTCACCAAAAAAAGAATAAATTTAAAAAAAAAGACGAACGAACCGAACCGCATTATTCGATTAATCAACGAAAAAAAAGCGGGATTGTCTTAAATTAAACTATACACATAAATATAATATATATATATATATATATATACAAATACAATACAAGAAATGAATAAAGAAATAGAAGAATTTTTAAAGGTATGACGAATAAAGAAGAATCAAGAATCAAGAATGATTCAGATGATCAATTAGTTTATTGACCCGCTCTATTCTCTTTAAAGCAAAATAAAAGCTTTGTATATAACAAAGAAACAAATAGAATAAAATGTGAAGTAACTAATCATGAGATGATGCCAAAGATCGAACAATTAAAGCAACACTTGACATCAAAGAAATATAAAATGACAATTGCATATACCTTTGATTACACTAAATATGAACCATATATCATTCAATCAAGAAATAACGAGTATGTATAGAGAGAGAGAAGATAGAAAGATAGAGGAGGAGGGGGAGGAGGAGGAGGAGGAGGAGGAGGATCCAGGTTGTCTAACACTCAATTTTGGTAACTATAGAAAAAAGTTATTTTGTAAATTGACAGATCAAGCTTTAAACAAAATTCCAGAAGAGGTTGAACGTCACATCAATGGAAAGAAATATCAAGATGCTTTGAAATCAAAGCAAGTCGTTGCTACCAAGAGAAAGCGTGACGATGACGATGATGATCTCGAGGCAGATGCCAGTGGAGAAAAGGACAACGATATTGTATTCTTTGGTAGTGACGACGAACAAGAAAAGACAAAGGAAAAGGTTGTGGAATTTGAAGAAAAGGAGGAAAAGGATGATGATGATGAAAGTGAAGACGATGATGATGAAGAAGACGACGAAGATCAAGACAAAGATGATTCTTTTGAAGCTTTTGCTGATGAAGATGATGATGATGAAGTTGAATCTGAAGGAGATGACTCTGATGACTCTGATGATTCATCTGAAGACCAAGAATCTCAAGATTCATCAGATGAATCTGAAGAAGAGGAATCAGAGGAAGAAGAAAAGCCAAAACCATCAGCCAAACAACAATCAAAGCCACAACCACCAGCCAAACAGCAATCAAAACCACAACCACCAGCCAAACAACAATCAAAGCCACAACCACCAGCCAAACAATCAAAACAAGAAGCACCAGTTAAACAACAAATAAAGAAATCCAGGAAGTAGGTGATACCCACTAGTATATATATATATTTAATCTTAGTTACAATTAAAATGGGGCCCTCATTTCCATTTGGAAAATGTTGGTCAATTAGATAGAATCGTTTATTATTAAATTTATCGGTCTCTATCTCTATCATTGTATCTTCTACTACTGCTACTGTTACTACCATGATCGTTTCTATCTCTATCTCTATTTCTATTTCTATCTTGATCATCGTATCTACGGTATTCTCTATTGTCCCTATCTCTATTATTATTGTCTCTGTCACCATATCTCCTTCCGCTGTCTCTGTCATTGTCTCTTCTATCATCATTATCTCTTCGATTATCGTATCTTCCACCGTCTCTATTATCTCTTCTATCATTGTTGTCTCTTCGATCATTGTTATCTCTTCGATCATAATCTCTTCTATCATCTCTTCTATCATTGTCTCTTCTGTCATTATCTCTTCTATCATTGTCTCTATTATCAAACTTTTGTTTCTTTTTTGATCTATCATCTTGTTCTTTATCATCGAAAACAAAATCATAACCTTTGGTGCCAGTTGGTTGATGATGATTTGGATGTACCATTGCACTATTTACTCTTTTTCCACCTTGAAGGAAGTTTGCAGCTCCATTACCATACATGTGTTTAATTTTAGCAATGGATTGACAAAAGTCTACATGTATTCTACGTTCATCGATAAAAGTATTTTCCATCTTTTTGTAGGCGTTTTCACATTGTTCCTTTGACTCGTATTCAATGAAACCATAGCAAAGACTCTCGCCAGAGACAGGATCCTTTATGATTTCACAACTCTTTACAACACCACATTTACTAAATGCCAATTCCAAATCCTCAGATTCCGTATCTGGGTTCAATTTACAAACAAACAATACATTTTCTGGTGGTTTAACATTGGCCTGTGGCAAAACTCCCAACATTTCCAACAACTCTGATCTACCACGAGCACTCTTTTCATCCATCATCTCATCAATCTCTTCTTTACTTTTTCCTTTTGTTTCTTGATCTATATCTTCATCTGCTTCAAATCGTGTCTTTTATAAATAAAATAAAATAAAGGTTGTTGTTAACATCATCATCATCATAATGAGAACGTCAATTACAATTAGTTTAACATACATCATTTTCATCTTTTTTAAATTTAGGAGATTGATCTGGTATTTCCATTGTTGGGAAATCAGGGAATGGATCATCTAGAATAATAGTATGTAGTATTCTTATATTCTTTAGAGGTCTTTCTTTTTCATCGACAAAGCAATTATTAATCTCATTCAATATATCCAATCCTTCAGTTACTTGACCAAATATTGTATGTTTATCATTTAAATAATTGATATTTGATCTTGTTGTTATATAAAACTTTAATAGTTTGAATAATAATGTAAATGATTAGTAAGATTCAAAATACAAAGAATAGTAATAGTGATATATTAATGTTTATATACAAACTCTTGAAGCATTTAAATTCTTTCCATTATTTGCCATTGCAACGGTACCAATATTATGATGAGTTAGTTTTGGAGTGATCTCATCTTTGAAGTGATTTGCTTCTTGACCAAACAATAGACCATAGATACTCTCACCACCTGTACCACTGTTTGTAGGATCACCAGTCTCTACCAAAAAGTCTTTTTGAACATTGTAGAATAGACAATTGTTATAGTATTTGATTTTACATACTAAATATAAATATAAATATAGTTAGTCATCTACCTATAGGTATATAGTACATCTCTCTCTCTATCATATGAACATACATTTTAAAAAGTTCTTTGTTGTTACAGGACATTCATCAGTATATAGATCAATGACGATATCTCCTAGAGTAGTTTCTATCAATATACTCATCTATTATAACCTGTAACCTTAATATATTATACTCTACTTGTGATACAAATAGATCGAGAATGAAGATGAATAAGTTGATTAAATTAATGCAATGAAAAAGTCATCGACTCGAAGAGTAGTTCTGCAGATTAAATTATTGTTTGTTAATGTTTCAAATAGATAAGAAATGAGTAATAGTAATAATAAGAATAATAGTGCAGGTGATAAACCTAAATTAACTCTTTGGCAAAGATGGAAGGTTTGTTGAAACAAACAAATGTTGTGAAAGATAGATAGAATTGAAAGTTTCTAATTGTACAATTCCGATGTTTGTTGGTGATGAATGATACAACATATATTGTGTATATATATATATAGATGGTACCACCTAAAACAAGAATATATATATCATTTGGAATGTTGGTATTATCAAGTGTAGGACTATCGATTGAACTATTATTAAAAGATGAAGATAGCCCACTAAGAAATACGTTCAACCGTAAAGATACAACCTATATAACAATCGATTACACAAAACCAAAAGATCAAAGAGTAACAAAGATTAGAAATGGTATGGTTGTTCAAGGTAATGGTACTATAGAAGATAGTACTCCACCTCCATCTAGATTCTCTTCATTTTTGGATCAAAAAATAAAAGAAAAAGAACAACTAGAACTAGAACAACAACAACAACAACAACAACAACAATCATCCATAGATAATAAAAAGGAAATGTAATGTAAATATAAATAATAATAATAATAATAATAATAATGTAATATATGGTATGGTGGATAGATTTGGATTTAAAATTAATAATTATGATTATATGATTTATATACATTAATTTATTATTTTAATATATAGGTAAGGTGTGGTGTGTTGACTATTATTATATTATTATATACTATTTGGACCATCTTCTTCTTCTTTACTACTTGACATACTTTTACTATTACTACTATTACTATTACTATCATTGTTACTATTCTTGTTATTACTATTATCTTTGTTACCATTACTACTGCTACTACTACTACTACTACTGCTATTACTACTACTACTACTATTACTACGAGTAGTTGTACTTCTTCTTCCAGAACTTTTATCTGTACGACTAACTATTTTAAACCTTCCATCTTGTTTGGTAATATAGAATTTACGATTGATCATGATAATGGATGCAAAGAGAGTGACCAATACAAAACATGGAACTGCAATGACGACGGGCAGCAACCAACCCTTTTTGGGAACAACGTTGACTCCGTCAAAGATGCCACCGCCTCGTCCAAGGACACAGTCCTCGGCACCCAAGGAATTGCTTGTGAGTAGGACGGACACGTCTGGATCAAACTCACACGTGTGTATAAAGTGCGGCAGATGAAGGCCAATATAGACACCGTCATTTGAGGAGTTGATAACAGAGGTGCGAGTGTACCCAATGACACCGTCCATGATGGCGCGGTCATTGAAACGAGAGTAAAAGTCGACGCCGTGATAGTGCACCGTCATGTACCTGAGACCATTAAAGTCGTCATAGGCGGGTAGGACAAGAGTATCGCCCGATATCAGTGAGCACTCATTTGTTTCACCTGGCTCGAGCACGAACGACAGTTGGGCACGATAGACGACACGTATCGTATTGACCGACGACAAAAAGTCCCAGCCATTGATTTTGGCCCACACCTTGATGGTGTCTGGTTCATAGCCGGTTTCGACGTCTGCAAACTTGACCTTTTTATACTTGTTAAATGTTGTAAAGGTTGCATTGATCGAAACATATGGTTCGAGATAGGTTGCATAGTGGATATCTTCCTCTCCCGCGACGATTGGCGTCCACGAGTTGACCAGGTGCTCCCGCAAGACTACGCCGTCCAAGTCGACCTCTTGGAAGCTTACAAGGGTGAGATCCAAGCCGATATTGTCGACATAGACAGTGACGGTGAGCGGATGACCGACCTGTGAAAACTTGTGTTTCACCTGGGGCAGCCTGTTGCCTCGGGTCGACTCGAGACTGACCTCGCACGACGCTCCGTTGCAGCCAGGGTCACATACGCAGATACCGCTGCCGCATGTACCATTAGTCCCGCATCCTTGCTCGCACACCCAAGTATATTTATCAAACTGGCCGACAAACAGTAGCCCGGTCGACACGTGCTCATAGCCATCGATGCTAACCATCACCTGCTTGGGACCCTGTGATTCCATGGGCCCGAGATAGCACGTTAAAAAGTTGGATTCTTGTGTCTTGTTGGTCGCCGATACAATGGTTAGGACTGGGTTGGCGCAGGTGACATTGGCCACCTGCACCTTCATTTTGCTGGGCGGGTCTGGGATACCGCGAAAGGCCACCAAAAGAGGGTCGTTTAAAAACTTGGGGTCTTCCACTTTACCCAATGTGCCATCGTACTGGTTGTTGTAGTATATGGTCGACATAGGTTTGGAGATAAAGTTTCCAAAGAGCGTCACCATCCCTCCGCTAATGGACACGGGACTGACACCCGACACAATCGGGTACGTGTTTGCGTATCGGATCCAAGTCACCACCCGCTTGACCTCGGCCGACACTACGAGTAGCGGTACCACCCCCTGTTTTATAAGACCTTCCACAGAACACACATACGAAGAGGACGATCCATTAAACCATCCGCTGTGAAGTATTGTACAGTTATAATCATCTATATAAAATGTTGGATCTTCGTAAAATGTTCCATTGATTGTAAAATTTATATAAAATTCATATTGTTGGTAATCCACAGAGTTTATCACTGATTCTAAAAATAAAGAAATTGACAAAAAATATTTTAATTTTCGTTTCCAGATTGTCAAACAGGTTCTTTGTTGTTATTATTGTTGTTGTTGTCCTGAAACTTACTCCTGATATTGTTGCATGATACTAGATCAATGTTTGTATAAACTATAAACAATATAAATAAAACGGTGACGGGTAGTTTTTGGACGGATGAGTGATAAAGATTGATTTTTGATAATATTATCCTAAACATTATCTGATCATTTAATAATATAATATATATTGGATGCTAAGCTAGAGAGTAGTGGGAGAGATAGAAATAATAATAATAATAATAATAAAAAGGTAGAATTGTTGGATTTATCGCATTAAAACATTGTACTAAAAGATCATTAAAACAAACAAAAAAAAAAAAGAGGAAGAGTTTGTTTTTTTTTTTTTCTTTCTTTTTGTTATTGCTCTCAATGTTGTTGTTTACAAGTATGGAATTTAGGTGTTGATGAGAGAGGGATGGAGGGAGGGAGGGAGTGAGTGATAGAGATAAAAATAATAAATATCAATAAAATAATATATTTATAAAAAAATATGGAATTGATTCAAATCACAATAGAGAGTGAGCGTGAGAGACAGAGAGGTGGAGTGGATAGGATTATCAAAGTAGTTGATTGATACGATAAGGAAAGGAGAAAAACAACAACAACAACTATCAAAAATATCATCACTACCTACTCGCCACATCAGCAATAGATTATGTATACATAGACATAATAGGATATTGTAGTTGGATGGATGTATGTGGGTAGGTAGGTAGGGGGTGTCGTAAAACAGAAAATATAGAAAGATATGATTCGACCCCCACCCACCTCTATATTGCGAGTGATTGTCCATGGAATCTCGATGCATTTGTCTCTCACTCTTGATTTGGTTTGGCCTGTTTCCTCCTCTTCCACTGTTTTTCGTATAATCATTATTTTTGGTGGTAATGTATTTGATACATTGCAATTTACATGTTATTTATTTTTTATAGGTTGTGTTTGTTTCTTGACTGTTATTTTTTTTTAATGATTGATGGTGATGACTATTATTAATATTGTGATGGGTGTTGTGGAAATTTGAAATTAATTCATTTTGTTGGTTTGGTTTGGTTTGATTTGGTTGGGGTTAGTTCGTTATGTTCTATTCTTGTTCTATTATTGTATATTTTATATATATATGCGTGGGTGTGTTTAAATATAATATTTGTAGTAAGGACTGACGAACTGTCGGACGGACGGACGACCATCAGTGATTATATTTTTAATGCCTATTGTCAATTCTATCTCTATCTCTCTATCTCTCTATCTCTCTATCTCTTTATCTATCTATGTCTCTGCCAGCCAACCTGATCTATTTTTTCATTTGCATTTTACGAAATCCGACTAATCGTGGATTGTCCTTGTCCCTACCCCATATATAAATGTATATAAATGTATATAAAAGGACATGGATGGGCAAATTAATTAATTGATTAATTAATGAATCAGGACGATCTGACCAGGGTGGCCGGGGATGACAATTGATTGATCGATTTAAATCAATAGAGATTGAATAACGGAAAACATGATACATGATAACACTGTCAACGAAGACAATGAAGTCACTGGATCACTAAATAATTGACCTAATTACATGTGTGTCAAAGAGAGTGATTTGATTTGATTTGATTGGTTATTATTATCTTGTTATACTTTGGGTATATATTTAATTTAATTTAAAAAAAACATACCAAAAAGATGATTTAAATGTTTGATAGGTGATCCATAGATCATACGGAACAAACATGCTACGAAAACGATACTGTACAATACACACAATAGTATACGATGGAATAAAGGAAATGATTGAAATATGCCAACGATCCACATTGCAACATAGTAGATGAAATAGAGTACATGTAAAGATCCATCTTTTGTTAGATGTATTAATTTTAAATATGGTGTCATTGTTTTATCTATCTATCTCTTTCTCTCTTTCTCTCTTTCTCTATCTATATTTGTGTGTAGAAGGAAGTAGTTTTTAAAAAATGGTTACCAAGGTGTTTGTTTTTGTGCTAAAGGTGAACATGAACAGGTTGTTTGCTCTTTCATGTTGTGAGTTGTTTCGAAATTTACAAATCATCCAAAGATATTAGGGTAAGATCATGATTGTTACGAATAATCAACAACATCTTCACTTCACAAAAGCAGCATACAGAATTAATTTAATATTATTAATTTTCAAAATTTTTTTATTATCTCTTTTGGTCGTCGTCGCATCATACTCCCATAGGAAGATTGAACATCCCAAATGTAATTTAATTTAATTTTTATATTTATTAATTATAAAAAAGATAAATAAAATATATATAATATGAAGATCAGTGGAAAGGTAAGAAATAGACATGTCTGTCAATATTGAATATACACTACTACCTACTATCATGATACTTACTTAGTAGACCATTTAATCTTATTTTTAAAAGACATTTATTGTTACAGGAGGATCGAGTGGATTAGGAGAAGCAACAGTCAGAAGTTTACATGAAAGAGGTGCAAATGTTGTTATCTTTGATGTCAATAATGCACCAGAGTTGGAAAAGGAGTTGGGTACGGATAGATTACAAGTCTGTACAACTGATATTACAACTGAACAATCAGTCAGAGATTCATTGTCGATTGCCGTAAAGAAGTTTGGAAAGATTCATGGTGCAATCAATTGTGCTGGTATTGCTGTTGCTATGAAAGTATGAATCATATGATTATATATGTATATATATATATATATATATATGTAAATGCTAACTGATGTCTGTCTGTTTGTCTGTCTGCCTGTCTGTTTGTTGTGTTTATATATAGGTAATAAGTAATAGAGGTGTCTTCCCATTAGATGTATTTTCAAGAGTATTGAATATCAATGTCAGTGGTACATTTAATGTAATTAGATTGGCAGCAGAGATTATCAACAAACAAGAGATGGTCGATGGTGAAAAGGGTGTGTTTATCATGACCGCATCGGCTGCCGCCTTTGAAGGTCAACAAGGTCAATCTGCATACTCTGCCTCTAAATCGGCTGTTGTTGGAATGACACTCCCTTTGGCAAGAGAGTTTGCTCCATTGGGTATGAGAGTTATGACCATTGCTCCTGGTACTTTTGGTAAGAAAGAGAGAGAGAAAGAGAGATTAAGAAAAGAAAGCCAACAAGACTAACACATTTTAACTTTAGCAACTCCAATGTTGTCTGGATTACCAGAAGCTGCTACCAAAGCAATTTTATCGACCATTCCATTCCCAAATAGATTTGGTCAAGGATCAGAGTTTGCAGCTCTCTGTATTCATATTATCGAAAATCAATATTTAAATGGTGAAACAATTCGTTTGGATGGTGCACTTCGTTTGGCTAAACTTTAAACATACATACATTCATTTTCTGTACAGAAAAACAATGGTAAAGAAAGAAAGATAATCAATCACACAATCAACCAACAAACACATATTTATATAATTATTATTCAATCCTATTTTTAATTTTATTTTGTTTTTGTTGTTGTTGTTGTTGTTTGAATAATAATAATAAATCATGTAATATATTTAAAATACTATTTTTCATCATCATCATCACCAAAAAAATGATTATTAGTCATCATCATCATGGTCGATTATAAATTATCAATCATCAAAAAACAAAACATTTTAATTTTTTAACCGTTGTTTATTATCCATAAATAATATGTGTTGTGTCAAAAAAATATCTATATATATATAATAACCACAAAACAATTGCAATGGAAAGAGAGGGTTGTGGAAAAAAAGAGATATTTTTTAATCTACAATTAAAAAAACAATTATTTTTATGTTTTTTTTGTGGGAATTATTATTACTATTATTATTATTATTATTACAGTGTATATGTATACAAATTTAAAGTTACAATCTACCAAAGCACAGACATTGGTTGTCGTCGAATAATTCCAAGTAGGCCTACTACCACTGCACACACCAGTAATAATTATTATTCGTCGTGCCATTATGTTTTGTTTTTATTGTTTAATAATATTATCTTTTACAATCTTTTACACAAATAGTACTATAAAGGACCTTTTCATTTTTCAACCAGTACTCTGTCTGTTTTTTTTATGCACAGATTCTGTCGATTCAAATGTCGACAAAAGATAGTATGGATTGCTCTGGAAAACGATATCGTTATCTTGCTCATGGCTGCTCTACACCACCCCATCACCGCACCAATACCTACCACTTTGTTGGTGGTGGTAGGTTTACCATTTACAATGAACTCATAGTGAAGCTATGGTAGCAACATAAATGTGAATTATCAACAATAACACAAATAATAATAATAATAATAATAATGGGAATGGGAATGTGATTTGTTTGTCCACAATACAATATATATTGTGTTGTCAAGTTTGTTCACCATACTATCGTCACACAGAACTGAAAGTTGCCGTCACAACAACATACCACTACCAATACTACTCTACTACTATTAAAATTTAATAATGGTAACGGTAACAACAAGAAGAGAAACAAAACTTGACTGACAGACGGGCAACAAAGAGAAAAATCCAACAAGTAGATAATAAGATTAAAACTTTATTTGTTTTTTATTAAACCAGTTTCTTTCTTTTCCTGTTTGACAATATTATTGTTCCCCAAATCTTTTTAAACATTTAAACAACAAACAAACAAAAATAGTTAGTAAACTATTATCAATTACCATTTCTAAACTTTTTGATAGATAATCTAGAATATATATATATATAAATATATATTTATAATAATATTATTATTATTTATTTAATCAATCCTCTTTTTAATATTGTAAGTGAATATCTCCACTCCACTACAACAACAACAATAATAATAATATAATAAGAATCATAATAATGAATGACTGAATGATTTTCCTTAACATACACATAAATTGTGGATCACTCTATCTATTTTTAAAATTTGTAAATTGATGGGTCCCAATTACAAATCAAATTTACCAGTCAGTCTCCAAACACTTACACACACACACACACACATCTTCACCACCACCACCTTCAATTTGAAGACACTTCCTACCACTAACCATAAATGTATAAGATGTCTACATCGTTGGATAGATCAGTCGGTCAGTCAGTCAGGCCGGATATTTTGCATTGACTTTATCTGTGTGTTGGTGTGTATTTGTCAAGATTGATCCTCTTTATCGTCCGTCCTTGTCCATCTTTACTTGTTTATTTTGTTGTTGTTTGTGGTCGCATATTGTCAATCACAAGGGTGGGTAGTGGTAGTGACCATCAGATTTGATTCAATTTAAATCAAATCGTCATCATCATCCAAAAGATCAGTTATTGATTGCCAATTTATATGACTTGTATACCAACAACAATAACAATAACAATAACAACAATCGATTGACCAACATATCAGCTATTAATATTAATAATTTGGTTTGGTCTGGTTATTGTTGTTGATGCTACTTAAGGTTGGATCATCATCTTTTATCATCATTAACCTTTTTATAAAAATTGTAATGATCATAAAATAAGGAAGGAAGGTGATAGTGGTTATTGTGATGATGATGATGATGATGATGATTGTCCCTTCAAAAGAAGGAGGAGAAGATAATATCATAAAGCCAGCAAAGGGAGCAGAGTAGAGTAGAGTAGTTGAAACGATCGTGACCGACTGGCTGGTTGAATTTTCTTTAAATACATATGTATATTTTGGTTTATACCCTTTTGCATTCTTTTTAGTTTTTTTTTTTTTTTTCCCATTTTATATATAATTTTAAAAAGACAGAGATCTTTTAAATCATCAAAGTTACCCTTTAAACTTGGTTTGTTACTTTAACTCTGCTTTTTTTATTCACAAAATAATAATAATATAAATATATAGTCTAAGCTTGTGATTTGATAAAAAACATAAAAAAATGTGTGTGTTTTTGATAAAAAAAAGATAAAAATACTTAAAATTTAATGATAATAGATTAAATTTATGATCATAAACTACAAAGGTTCTAATACCCTTCCCTTCCTCCATCTTTTAGAAAGAAAACTTAAACTTTTAGAAATTTATATATTTATATATATATTCATTTGCGCGCAAACTAGTAAGAGATAGTTCTCATTCTTATAGACCATCTTATCATCATCACCATCATTAGATAATCTTTAGCCAAAGATAGTTACTTTATCTGTACATATACATATATATATATAGTTACTACTTGTTTGATATATATCTATCTCTATATATTGTAAGTACAACTATAACAATAATAATAATAATAATAATCAATACTTTTGTTTGTTTAACATAGTTATGCTAGTATGGACAAATAACTGGAAATTTCCAATTCCAATCACCATCATCATCATCATTCATGACATTCATTCACTCATGACAAAGACAGACAACAACATATGTTTTGTTAATATTTAATTAATTAATTAATTATTCATCATTCATTATCCATCCACCGTCCATCGTTTGTTCGTTCGTTCGTTCGTTCATTCATTCTCGTGTTGCAGTTGTTATTGTTGTTGGATTAATTTATTTGTTGGGTAGGGGTTGATGATTTCATTTTTAAAACTACATGTATAACGTTGTGTGTGTTTGGTGGGGGTGAAAAAAAAATCAATTGTGATGGAAAATGGATAGAGGTGACTGCAGACAGATAAAGAGAGATGGGATATTCCATATTTAGGTAACTCTTTATTCATCACGAAAAAAAACAAAATGATGAATGAAAAAATTGGGAAAAGATAATAGATACTATTAAAGCAATCGTCATCAAACAACAACGACTTTGAAAGAGAAGGGAAATTCTCCTTATCTTAATCGTCATCATCATCATCATCATATGATGAATTACCCACCAACACCAAAACACAATCTATCTTTCACATTCCCACCACAATCATCATAATCAATCTCAACCAACCACAATACAATCCATCACTCTCTTTACTACTATGTTTCCGAATCAATCATTTCCTACCAACTTTTTACCACTTGCACCATTTCCATCCAAAAAAAAAAAAGTGGCAAAATTACAAAAAAGTTGGGAAGTTGATTTCCTGAATCAACAAATTATTATTTGGAGTTCACAACATTTTTTTGATACTTTAAAGTATCAAAAAGAGATCAGTTTTTTTGTATATGACAAACCCCCCTCCTCCTCTTCAAAACCGGAATAACAATCTTTCTAAACGAAAACACAAAGATGGAAGGATGTAGTCAACCCAAGTAGTAGTAGTAAACAATCAACAACTACCCCTTTTCGTTTTCATCAACTGTTTTAAAACCTACCACACTCTTTCTGTTTTTTTTTTTGGATTTTTTTTTTTTTTTCTTAACAATAACAGATGGAATTGAATGATGCTGGGGGTGACTTTTCATCATCACGATCCAAATATATACATACTAGTATATATATAAATGGATTAGTTGTACATACATACATACATACATACAAACACACATACTTTTATTGGCACCCCTCTCACATCAATCAACAAAAGTTTGATGGATATTAGTTGGAAATCAATTACATGATTTATTGTATAATGCAGACAGACAGTCAGTCAGTCATTCTGTCAATCGTTCTGTCAGTCAGTCATTCTGTCAGTCAAGACACGGATGGTGGGGTGTGGGTGTGGTGTGCCTGTCCCCTCACCATATGATGCCTAAACACATTCATCGTTTTCAATTTCACTTAAACGTGTATTAGATAAACCATTATCAGTTTGTTGTTACCTACCTACCTACCTACCCTATATCCCCACACACACATATGCATATACATATACACAAAAAATATTTTAATTATGTATCAATCACATCAGTTTGCCTTGGTTTGTAACATCTGTTTACCTCTCCATTCTTCACTACTTTTATGTCTACCTCCCTACACATACACACATTTAATTCATTTAAACTCCAAAATGCATCAAACAGTATGGAAACCATCAATCACGATACTGCTTCCATCCCCACCCCACCACCACCACGTCTGATGCATCAAACGTGTCAAACTTAAAACTCTCAACTTTGATATTTTTTTGAATTCCACTACTTCCAACTCGAGTACTCTTGTTTTTCCAACCTCAACAACACAACATTTACTTGTTCAACAAGCATTGCTTCCTTTTTTCAACTTTAAAACCTATCTATCCAAATTTTTTGTATTTTGTTGTTGCCTTTTTGCCAACAGTGCTTGTATCTACACCAAAAACCTCCTCCTCCTCTTGTGTTCACCCACACACAACAACAAAAATACCAACAGCTCTCTCTCACTCTCTCTCTTTGTTAACCAATATAATTAATCATTCTATAATTCATCAAAGAAATTATCTCTTGCATCATTGGAATACTAAACCACGCTCTAAAAGAGATAGATAGGTGTCCAAGTGGATTCACAATATTCCTTTTATATACATTGAGTAGTATCCAAACTCTGTTATTTGTTGGCAATTAATTTAATTATTTCCATATATACCCACCATTCAATCACTTTGCACACCTGCCACTACCACCCACACCACCTCTTTCTTATTCCTCCACTACTACTTCTCCTGTTGTATTATATTAATATTTTGTTGTTGTTGTTGTTATTTAAACAACATTATATTTACTAATCTATATTTTTAAAAACCAAAGTAGTACTACATCCAATTCTGTTTTGTTTGTTTTTGCTAATCTACTTTTTTTTTTTTTTTTTTTCCTATCTCTTTAAAAGTATTTATTTTCTTGCTTTTGTTGTTACCACCCCCAAAACAACCACCAATCACCACCAACCAACCTGTAACATTACTACTACATTTTTTTGTCAGTCCAGTCAGTCATTATTTTATTTATTAAAAATATCTTTTAGATAGAATTAATTTCGAGATATATATAATTATAAATTAATATAAATATACAATTGTACTCACACCCCATACCATATTCAATCTCTTTCCACCTACTCATTCATTCCAAATGAAACCATCTATCCTCTCGATTGACACCTCTTCTATAAACAATATGTTTAGTATCCCCTCATCATCATCATCGGTGATATCTAACAACCAACAAGCAAACTCGTCTGCCAATACCACTCCCACCGCTCTCTCGGTCTACAACAGTAATCCCTCTACCCCCGTTGGCAACAAGTCCAATTCTCAACAACAACCTACCAGCCCTGAAGCCGATTTGTTTCGAGGTTTTGCCGCAAACATCCATCATCATCAACAACCAAGTAGCAACCACCACCACCAACAACAACAACAAGATCATCATCACCACAACAACAACAACATGTCCAGTAGCAATAATAATAATAGTTATAATACCCAGCAACAGGATCAAAAACTCAAGTGGATGGATCAACCAAACCAAAATACAGGCGCCTTTGACCTGGATTCCAACACTACTGGATATCTTTCCAGTCTGCCCACCCCTACTTCGTCGACCAACGCCCTCCCCATCCTCTCGACCTCTTCGCCATCGGTTCTCAGCGCACCTGCCAAGAAGCGCCAAAGAGACGATGAGATGTCGCCCACCAACAACTCGACCAACGCCACCCCCCTTGTAACATCCTCCTCCAACAATTCATCCTACTCTATGGATTCCTATTTACCAAGAGATGACAAATCGTCTCTCCAATCGTCGTCGTCGGGTGCCTCGGTCACCTCGTTGGACAACACTGTCACGCACGAGCAAGCTTCACAATTGCTCAATTTCACAAACCAGATACAATATCAACAACATCATATCTACAAAGTGGGTGGAAATAATAATAATAATAATAATAATAACAATAATACATTACAACAACAGAAATCACCATCTCAACAATCACCTCCAGTTGTCACTGGATTAAACAAACAACAAACTCCAATTAAATCACCATCTGGATCAGCTACCACCACATCCACTTCATCAGCTAATTTGAAATTACCATCATTTCACCATTTGGAATTGGAAGCTGAAAAGACTAAACAATCCAACAACAACAATAATGACGATTCTGTTAATAGTCCAGGTACACAAAGTAGCATTTCACCATTGCCATCGCCACTACCACAACAACCAGGGCAACAACAGCAGAAAAAGCGAAAGTCTAAACCATCCAAATACTCAATCCCAACTAGTAACACTCTGCCAACAAACGCATTCTCATCGAGTAATACCATGGTTGGTAACTATGCCAGTCCCAACTTGATCACTGGCAACTCTTCCTTTAACACTTTGCCAGCTGCTGGCGACTTTATGCTCAACTACCACAACTCCAACTCGAGTACTCCCAATGCACAGTCGTCTGCCCCTTCTCCGCTCATCGGCACCTACTCTACACAATCGGGATCCTCTACAGACTCTGGTTTGTTGTCGTCACCAACCTCGACACCATACTTTCAACCAAACAATGTACTATATAAAAACAACTCTACCACCACCAACTCGTCTACCTCTGATTTGTCAACTAGCGGCGACTATATTCCCGCCGGAGGCAACAACTCTTCCACTCTTGGTACACTCTCAAATTATTTGATGGGTCAGCAACAACAACAACAGGGAGTTGGTAATCAATCCAATCTCACTCCACATTCACCACCTTATCCATTGGAATTTGGACGTGCTACCAACTCTTTTGTACAAGATGATAATAATATGTTACAACAACATCAACAACAACATCAACAACAACCACAACAACAACAACCAAAACAAACTACATCTTCGTCGTCATCATCAACAACATCATATTACAATTCACTCAAGAGTGGATCAACTACAGCAAAGAGTTTTGGTGATTATAGTGATCATATGTCATCACCTCCTATTGCATCGTCGACTAGTTCACCCTCATCGGCCTACTCTACCTTTATAGGAAATGCGACTGCCTCTGCGCCATACGCCTACTTTGACCTATCACATCACCACGTTACCCAAAAGAAGACCCACAGAAGAAGACCAGCCAACATTGACAAGAGTACTCTGTTTTGTCATACTTGTGGCACCAAATCAACACCTGAGTGGAGGCGTGGACCCGACGGACCTGCCACATTGTGTAATGCTTGTGGTTTGGCATTTGCTAAAAAGCAAAAAGAGGATGAATCCAACTACCAAAAAATGTTAATGTCTCCCTACTCTTACCATCGTGGAATTATGCATGAATCCTATGTCAACCCCTCTCTTTTACCCCTCAATGCTGCAGCTCCACTCCCATACATTAACAATAACAATCATCATCATACCACATCCAACTCTTCTTCCTCTTCCTATTTAACCTTTACGCCATCCACAAACTTTCAACCATTGTCTTCTAAATCTTCAAGTTATAACCAAATGAAATCAACCTCTTCTAATAACAACGCAAACACCTCCAACACTTCCAACAACAACAACAATAATAATAATAATCTTCAAAACACATTCCAGAAATCTTTTTCATATGATAAATTTTAAAATTCAAAATATTTTATTATTTTTTTTTCTCTCTACTACTAAATAGATACACATACAATGTAAAATAAAATATTGATTTTAAAATAATTAAAAATTATTTAATAATTTGATTTGTTTATATATTAATAAATAATTTTATTTCCAGATTGAGAGAGAGTTAAAAAAAAAAGAAAACTCATATGTATGTATGAGAAAAATTGTTGTTGTTGTTGTACCGGCTCTTTTTTTGGTGATTAAAATGTGTTATTACTATTCTTGTTTTGTTGATTGTTAGATTGCCAATTGAGTCATTGGTTCTTCTAAAGTATTTCCAGGATGTTTGTGAATGGTTTCAGTAGTTGTAGTGGTGGTTGCGGTAGAAGTTTGATTATATACAAGGCTTGGTTGATCAGATGAACCGTTGAGTATTATTTCCTCGGTCGATGATAAACTGCTGGTAGTGGTGGTGGTAGTAGTCTCTGAATGGAATTCTTTGATAAAATCGTCATAATTAAAACTGGTTGGATTCTCACCACCTAGATCCTGTTCCATTTGATCCATTGAAATGTAATCGGCAAGATCTGGATAGACACGCTTTCCATTTACCTTTTTAGAATAACAAAACTTTACTTTGGACAATGTAACTTCATTTAAAAATGGTGAAATCACTTTCCATGCAAACCAAAATAATGTTGGTGGATCTAAAAACAATGATTGTCCCATTCTCTCTGGACAGTGATCTAATAATAAATGCATACTTTCCTATAAAAAGAAATAGAGGAAAAAAATTAGCATATTTATATTTATATCTATATCTTTTTTTTTTTTCTACATACTAGATTTGTATTCATATCTAAATTCTTTCTAGAGAATTCATTATAATCTACAATAAAACAAAATTGTTCAACACCTCTTGATTTATCCATTTGTCTGAAACCATGTTCCAACCAATATACCAAATGTTTGAATTTGTCGGCATTGCTAACACCCTTGACATTGTCTCTTCTTGGTCTTGCCATCAAGATTGGTCTTCCCTTTAAATCCTTTCCATGAATATACAAACAACCAGTTTTGGCAATATCTGCAACCTCTGTCAACTTTACATCTTGTGGTCTATATTTTTGTCTCCATTCCAAAGTACCTCTTAATAACTAAAGTAGAAGAAGAAGAATAAGGAAATATTAATATCTCTTGGAAGATATTTTCATTTTTTCCCATCGGTTCTCTCTTGTCTTTTTTTTTTTTTTCTTTCGGGTAATCTCCAGAGTTGTCGTCTCTCCTCCCTCAACTTCAAGTTATCGTTGTAAGATAAATTATTACCTTTTCTGATTTTGCAACATTATAATTTCTAGCACGAAGATATCTAAGAAGACACATGTCATCCATCCAAGCTACATCTTCTGGGTCTGTTAAATCTGATAGATTCTCCTTGATCTCTTTGAAAGCTGCCATCTGCTTTTCATTGAGTTTCTTGAATGGGTCAAATACTCCCTCTCCTTTAAGGATAGGAGTTGATACAGTGTCTTCAGCTGTTCCAGATAAAGTTGGTGTTGTTGTCATTTTTGTTTATGTTTTGTTTGGGAATAATATAATAAATATATATTATGTAATATAAGAGATGAATAGAGAGAGAGAGAGAGAGAGAAGAATAAAAAGGAAGAGAAGGAAATAGAGATATTTTGTATGTTGTGAGTAAGAGTGAGAAAGGTGTGGGGGGTGTTTGTGAAAAAGAAATAACAAACTAAAAGTAAAAGTAAAGAAGTAAACAGAATAGAGAGAGGTGCGTTGATTTCTTTGCTTGTGAGGTAGCTTAGGTCTAGTTTCTCTTAAAAAAAATTAAATAACGCAACTGGGGAAGTGAATTAATGATGTTGATGATGTTATCTAGCAAGTGAGTGTCATCATGTTGATGATGTTGGTGATGAAAAAAATGTTCGATTTCTTTTTTTGTTTGCTGAAGTAATCGCGGCGTCGATTTCTTTTTTCAAATGAATGGGTGTGGTGATTTTTTTTTTGTCAAGAAATCGGTGAGTAGAAAGAAAAGTGTTGTGCTATAGTGTTGTGGGGGTGAACAGGATACTTGTTGGATTTATCTTATTTTTACTCTCAATAAACAAATTCATTCATTCATTCATTCAATTACATTCTATCAACCCAATCCATCTTTATCTTAATTATTATTAATTAAAAAAAAGAATCATCTAAAATCGATTTATCTTTTTTTCATTTTAAAAAAAAAACAATTTGCTTCTTTTTTGATAGATTTAAAAAAAAGAAATCTAAAAGTATTTTTACAATTTTTTATTTTATTTTTGAAATTCCTCAAATGTCATGAGATATCGATCTTTGGTGCCAACAATGGACATCCAACAACAAACAAGACTTCCTCATAGGGACGTGCACTTTACCTTTTAAAAATCGAAAGGTCATTATTGTTTTTCATTCACTTTGCAAAGAACTTGTTAAAAATCTTGATATTCAAAAAGAGTGAAGGTTGGTTGTGAATGTTTATTTAATTGTTTAAGAAAATGATACTAACTAAACATGCAATTCCAAACATTGACAAGGCAGCAACACCAAGAGAACGAGCTTCTTTTGATGGTGATCTAAGAAAAGCAAATCCTCCAGCCCATAATGGGAATGCTATACTATAAATGAATAAAATGGATGTTAGATAAAAGAGAAATAATAATTATTAAAAATAACTATACATACAGTCCAAAACAAAATATTAGAATGGCATTTATACGATCTTTGTTAATTTTTTCTTGGGTTCTAGCTATTTTAGCAGACTCCATCATTTTTATTTGGTTGTAGAGAAATTGTACATCAACAAGATGTTCTTTCATTGGTTCAACTGGAAGATGAACAATTATTGGTTGATTTGGATCCATCATCATATTTTGACGAGATGGATCAAATGGTAAACTACCATTATTATTACTATTATTATTATCTTGAACTCCCATTTTCTAAAGAAAGAATATAATTAATTTAAAGATATTATGAATTTAATAATATTTTTATTGTATTATTATTATGGTTCTCCTTTCTTTTTAAGCATAAGGTGTTGAATCTTGAAATATTATTGAATTTCAAGGATTGTTGTGGAAATTGTGAAAAGGTGAATTTCACCACCCCCGAAAGTTGATACAAAATTCCATTATTCTTTTTACTCTTTTAAAACCCAAATCGGAATTTTAAAATATTATTTTGTTTTACCTATACGATACACTGTATCATATCTTTTTAATGTTAAATCGAAAAAATAATACAACAAATCAAAAATGGTATAGAGGATGGTTTAGTATGTTTTTCATCAATGTGTGGGTGAATATAATACATGTACAAACAAACCCCAACCCAAAAAGAAATCATCAAAAAAAAACGATAATGCGTATAATGGAATATAAATAAAATCCACACACACACAGTCATCATTTTTCTATTATTATCAACAACACAAATGGACAATCAAATCAATAATGAAATCAATAATACCAATTATCAATGGGAAAATTATCATCATTCTTTTCATCACTTAATCAATCAAAAATTTTAATTTATATATATAAATGATTTATATATGAATCATAATACCTAGAAACATATAAATTTATTTAAACAAAAGAATTGAATCTTGGTTATTATAAATAATGGATATAAATATTGAAATTAAAAATGGAATAGATAATAATAATGATAATAATACCAATAATAATTTAAAAGAATTAACAAATGATCAATATTATATGGATGAACAAGAGAATAAAATAATAATATGTTTTAGTAAAAATAATGATAATAGTAAAAGTGAAACAGATGAATTGGAAATACAAAAAAAGAAAGAAGAATTTGTTTCCATGGTTATATTTGGTTTTGGATTTTTCTTTTTTCCTGTATTTCTTTTTGCAGTTTGGTATATTCGATCAAGATCAAAGTTTGCAAGAACCTTATCATTCTTTAGTTTATCAATTTTTTTGATTTTATCATTTACATTGATTGGATCAGCAATCTATTTTCTATCAGTACCTTCTGCAAAAAATCATCATTCTGCAAGGAAAAAAGATAGTGATGGTTATTAATAAAAAGTAAAAAAAATATTTATTCATTAAATTTAGTTGTTTGGAACCAAATATTTATTACCACCTTCTTCAACAACATGAGCCAAACGATTTAATAAACTTGAAAATAATTTCTTTGATTCGTTGGTTTTGAGATGTTGTTTAAAGATTTGAATGAAATCGATTGTTTTGATCTTTTTTCTTTCTGCTAGTACACGTCTCATTGCTACTTCTGTGAGTTCATCTACGGCACCTGAAGCTGTTGGTGGTGAATTTGGTGGTGAATTGGATGGTGAAGTTGGTTCTTGTTTTACCTTTTTCACTACCTTGCTAGCGGCAGAGGCAGCGGCAGTAGCCGTTGCAGTATTGGGACTGGTTGGAGAGGATGTTTCCTTTCTTTTACCAGTTGCTTTGGATTCACCTGGTGGTGATCCAATCTTTTTGGTACCATTGTTGGTTGGTGTACTGGCAGCAGCCTTTTTAGAAGACTTTTTGGGTGCTGGTGTACTAATGGTTGTAGTTTGTGATGGTGATGGTGGATTGGAAGTATGTGGTGATGATTTGTTATTGTCCTTGTCTGCTGCTGTAGTGACATTACGAGGATACCGACCAATCAATTGTGCCTTGGTAAGTGTGAAATCGTCTTCATCGGGATCCTCATCGTCATCGTCGTCATCGTCGGGTGCAGACTCTTCATCTTCATCGCTGTCTTCTTGTTTGACCTTCATATTGTTGATGAGCTTTTTCATCTCGAGACCAGTGGCAGTCAGGTTGCTGTCATCTTCCTCTTCGTCTTCGAGTGGTCCGTCGTCGGCCATGAGGTCATTATCCTCAAATGCCTCGTCATCATCGTCGAATCGTCCTTCAAAGTCGGGTGCATCTTCGTCTTCACCGCCGCCACCTTCCTCGTCATTGGAGCGGTTTCGGCGACGTTGTTGTTGCAGCTGTTGTTGCTTCTTTTTCTCGTCGGCGGCAGTGCCCGTCTGGTACTCTTTGAAGCGATCCTCGTCTTCGTACATTTCCTTGCGGTACTCTTTGTCTTCGTCCTTTTTGTCGCCGCTTGGCCCGGCCACACCATCACCACCCTCGGCACCCGGGGCAGCACCCTTTTTCGATATTCTAGCCACGGCTGCGTCTCTGTCACGCGCATTCTTGGACATGATCTCCTCGGCCTCTTCGGTCGTGTATGCTTCAATGTCTTTGCGCAGTCTAAATGTGTACCAGTCGGTGCAAGGCACAGCCGTGATGGTATTGTTGCTCGTAAACATAAACAAAAAGTAGGACGACGACTGGTTACCCTCGATCATGCCTTGAAAGGCGTGGCTGCCCTCACTGTCTTCAAGACGCCAAGGAATCGTCTTTGGATTGACCATCTTTGGTCTTGCCTCTGCTCTCTTTTTCGTTCTCATTGGAGCTACAATGGCTGGTGCTCCATTGGCAGAGGATGTTGTAGAGGTTGTCGATGTTGTTGTGGTTCCAATAGTTTCTGTCTTTACCAAATTATTTGATTTGTTGTCTGTTCCATTGTTGTTGGTCTCTGTCTTTACCGCATTATCAGAACCATCGTTTGTATCATTTTTTGTATTCTTGTACATCTTTACAGGTTTGACAAAGTCATTAAAGTCAACCTTTGATGTAAACTTTGCTATATTCCATGTTTTGGTTGTATTTGATAAATAAATTGGATATACTGTACTATTTATATCTGTTGTTGTAGTAGTAGAAGAAGAAGTATTGTTGGTTGTTGAAGTTGATGAAGTTGAAGTTTCATCTTCTTTTTTTATATTATTATTATTATTATTATTATACATGTTTTTTTAAACTAAAAAAATAATGAAAAGGAGGAGGTGATTAAGATATATTGTTTATTAAAAAGATAATAGACGACTTACAATTTTTATATTATATAAAGTCTATGATGGAAAAAAAAAAAAAGAAATATATATAAAAATACTATTCTCGATCTGCCTCTTTTGTAGAAATAGAATAGTTGATTCAAGTTGTGTAATAGTAGTAAGGTAAATGTTCTAATCTAAACTATTATTATCTCAGAGATAGAAATAAATAAAAACAAAAAGAGTTATCTATTTCTATTTGATTCAAAAAACAAAAAAAGAAATGAATCAAGAGTGGAGAAACTTCTTTTTATCAACATTTTTTTTTTAAAAAACAAATAATAATTAATTAATTTCAAAAAGAGAGAGAACTCAGTTTCAGCTGATCAAAAGATCGCAAAGATATAAATAACAATAGAACTATAGTACTCGAGAGAGAAATGAAAGAAATAAAGAAATCTAAAAAGATAATTGAAGGTGAAGATAGTGAAGATGAAGATGATTATGATGAAGATGACTACAACAACAACATTAAAGATGAAAAGAAAAAGAAACAAGAAGAACAACAACAACAAATAAATATAAAACAACCTGAAAATGTAAATAATAATAATAATAATAATAATAATAATGTAATATACAACAATGAATCAACATCAACAATTCAATCTTTAAATACGACTTTAAATACATCAATAACCACTACAACACCAATCATTGTTGATGATTCTACGAATATTACATATACTTTGGAATCTCCTCCTCCTCCTCATCCTTCTTCTTCTTCTATTACAACTACTACGACTAAAATAGTATCATCACCTACACTATTACAATTTCAAAAACCATCTCAATCATCTCAAACAAGAACACCGTAAGTATAATATATATATACATATATTTATAATCAACATGTATAAAGAGTTATAACTGACGACAATTTATGTTATTAGTTTAAGTCTTGGAGAAGGTCAACTTAAACAAATGAATGAAACTCTTAGAAAAACATTGGTATCAAAGAGTCATTCAGTATTTTCATCGATCAACAAGGAATTGATTTATACAAACAATAATTTGACATCTGTCTTGGATATTACAAAATCAATTCAACAAAATATTAGATCATTTAACGATGATATAATGACACTGACTGAAAAATTGGAACAAACTGAATGGTCTCTACAATGTTAACAAAGCGAAATAAAACAACAATATTGTTGTGGAAAAAAAAAAATCAATCAACAAACCAATTATGGATATACACTTTTTAAATCGATATATCTTTATTTGGTACAACAATGTGAAATTTAACCAAATTTGGAAAAAATATTTATTTTCACTTTTTATTTTATTTTTTTTTAAAAAGTATTTTTCCAATTTGGAGTGGAAATCTAGATCCATATTATAATATTTTATAAATAACATTTAAAAGGATAATAGTTTATTTTAAAAATAGTTTATAGTTTAATTTCATATAGATAATTAATAATTTACATAATTAAAAAAATGGTATTAGATAATAATAAAGCAACTGTAGAGGATCGTAAGGTTAAAATTACGGTAGATGAAACCGATCCAAACAAGGTTACCACAACAAAGACTACTACAACCACCACAACCTCTGCTACCGATGGTGCACCACCACTACCACCAAGAACATCTACTTCAACTTCACCTAAACTAAAGGAAGAGGTCAAAGAAGGAACCGAACAATTAAAGGAAGACGCCTCTGTCGCTGGAGAAAAGACTAAAGAATGGTTCAAGGAAGCTGGTAGAACCATCGCTGAAGATATCAAGGAAGGTTATCTAGACATCAAGAGAGATCTCAGAAAGCTTGGTGATAATGCTAGCACTGGTAGACGTGGAGATTATCATTAAATAAATCATCCTTTTTCTAAACAAATTATTAAATATTCTTTAAACATTTAAATTTCCAAATGAATATTATTTGTACAACTAGATTATTTTTTAACAAAACCCTATTCTTATACTATATAATTAAAGAATTATTTATTGTCGTAGGAAAAACAAGTATGATTATGAAATTCTGATAAATTTTTAATATCTTTTTAATAAAGGGGACTAGGAGGGTTCATTTACAAGCATATTTTTGGTAAAATTACATGAGTTGGAATCAAAGTAATGCTTTTATTAATAAAATAACAGCTCAAAAAATAAAAGAGGACTAAAAAGGTTCTATAAAGTGTCTAGTATAATACAATATTATTTAAATTGGTTATAATTTATGTTTATACTACATATGCATCAAATAAAAGGTTCTTTCTGCAAGTAAAAAAATTGAAAAAACGAAAAAGGTACAAATTTTTTGTTTTATTTTTTGGGGCATCCAAAAATGCTTGGATAGCTCAGCTGGCAGAGCGTAGGTCTCATAATCCTAAGGTCGGGAGTTCAATCCTCCCTTCAGGCAGATTTTTCCCTTTTTTCCTTTTTTCCTTTTTTCCTCTCTCTCTCTCTCCTTTCCTTTTTTCCTCTCTCTCTCTCCTTTCCTTTTTTCCTCTCTCTCTCTCTCTCCTTTCCTTTTTTTCCACTCTTTCCTCTCTTTCCTTTTTTCCTTTTTTCCACTCTTTCCTCTCCTTTCCTTTTTTCCTTTTTTCCTCTCTCTCTCTCCTTTCCTTTTTTCCCCTCTCTCTCTCTCTCTCCTTTCCTTTTTTTCCTCTCTCCTCTCCTTTCCTTTTTTCCACTCTTTCCATTCTCCTCTCCCCCTGAAAAAAATCAGGAGTGAGGAAAAATAGGAAACGAGAGCAAAAAAGGAGGAACCAGTTCAAATCGGAACAAATCATGATCAGGACAAAAAGAATTGAAGTTAGCGAGTTAACTTAATAAATAACTATCTAAAGATATAAACATGATAGTTCTTAGAGTAAGATTGTAGTTATAAAGATACATATGATATTAATAAAAAATAAATAAAAAAAAAAAACTGTCTAAAAAAGGACAAAATGCAATATGCATTTTCATTCATATTCATTTGATCAAATCACAAGCAATTAAAAAGATGAAATATAAATTATACATAAAGAATGCAACACAACTAGTAACAGTATCTAAAGACAATAAACCATTCCTTGTTGGTAAAGAGATGAGCAATGTATGATTCAAATAAAAAACATCACAACCTATCTGATGATCATCACTCTTACCTCTTCTTACCTCTCTATCCACACGTAGGTAGAGATTATAGAAAATGGATCATTAATAGTCGATGAAAAAGGAGTGATTGTAGATGTAGGAAAAGAACAAGACATTGGACCCAAGTATAGAGATGCCGAGTTTGAGCGTGTGATAGACGCATCTGGCAAGTCTGTGATACCAGGCTTTGTCGACGGACACACTCACCCCGTATTTGCAGGTGATCGTGTACACGAGTTTGCAATGAAGTTGGCTGGAGCCACCTATCTAGAAGTACAACAAGCCGGAGGAGGTATCACCTTTACCGTCAATCACACTCGTCAAGCTAGTGAAGACGAGCTATTATCGCTACTACAGCCACGTCTAGACCGTATGTTGCGACAAGGTACGACAACAATCGAAGCAAAGAGTGGATATGGTTTGGAAAAGGACACCGAGATGAAGATGCTAAAGGTGTTGCATCGCGCCAACAAGATTCACCCCGTCGAGATTGTATCGACCTATTTGGGTGCACATTCAATTCCAAAGGGATCGACAGCCGCTCAAGCAACTCAAGATATTGTAGAGAACCAGCTTCCAGAGTTGGCACGTCTCAGAGCAGCAGGTGAGATCTCACCCGCCAACATTGACGTTTTTTTGGAAAAGGGATTCTTTGAACTCGACGACACTAGACGTATCCTCGAGGCTGGTAAAGCACTCGGACTAGAGATTAACTTTCACGGCGACGAGCTTAGTTATATGGCATCGGGAGAGTTGGCCGGCGAGCTCAAAGCACGTGCCATCAGTCATTTGGAAAAGGTCAGCGAAGAGGGTATGAAGACCATGGCCGCCACACCAACCTTTGGTGTCCTCCTCCCCACCACTGCCTATGTCCTTCGTCTCGAAGCACCACCCGCACGTCGCATGATCGAATTGGGTGTACCAGTATGTCTTGGATCAGATTTTAATCCAAATGCTCATTGTCTATCAATGCCATTTGTTATGAATCTTGCTTGTGTCTTGATGAAAATGAATATGAATGAATCTTTAATTGCTGCTACTTTAAATTCTGCTGGTAAAAAAATAGAAAGAAAACAAAATAGAAAATAGAAAAAAAAAGAAATATATATATTAATTTTTTAACTTTATTTATTTTAGCATCATTAAATATATCAAATACACATGGATCACTTGAAGTAAACAAATTTGGAGATATGATTGTGATTGATTCACCAAGATGGGAACATATTATCTATGAAATGGTAGATCCTCCCATTTTAAATGTAATTAAAAAGGGTACAGTTGTTTTTAGTAAATAAAAAAGACAAAAATTTAAGAAATCAAACAAATGAATCATATCATTTAATAATATTATTATTTAAAATTACAAAAAAGAATGTTAACATATATATATATATATATATATTTATATGTTCTATTTATTATTAATATTTTTGATTTGATTAATTATATTTATCACCAGCATTTAAATATTCAAAATCCTTTTCAACCATTTCTTTGATTAAATGCTCAAAAGAGGTTTTAGGTTTCCATTTTAGAATTTGTTGAGCTTTGGTTGGATTGCCCAAGAGGATGTCTACTTCGGTTGGACGAAAGTATTTGGGGTCGACCCTAACATAGACTCTGTCGCTGTGTTGGTCATACCCTTCTTCGTTGAGATCTTCTCCACGCCATTTGATAGTGACACCAATCTCTTTGAACGCCTTTTCCGTAAACTCTCTGACCGAGTGTGTCTCACCAGTGGCAATAACGAAATCTTGTGCTTGGTCTTGTTGCAACATCAACCACATTGCCTCTACATAGTCTCTTGCATGACCCCAATCTCTCTTTGCATTCAAATTGCCAAGATACAAGGTGTCGTTTTGACCGGCCTTTATACGTGCCACAAACCGTGTAATCTTTCGAGTGACAAATGTCATACCTCTACGAGGAGACTCGTGGTTGAACAGAATACCGTTGCACGCAAAGATACCGTATGCCTCACGATAGTTTACACATGTCCAGTATGCAAATTGTTTGGCCACTGCGTATGGTGACCGAGGATAGAATGGCGTCGTCTCTGACTGTGGTATCTCCCTTGCCTTGCCATACAGTTCACTCGTAGAGGCCTGATAAAACTTGACTTGTTTCTCCAAATTACACGATCGAATGGCATCTAGCAGACGTAGACACCCTAGAGCATCCACATCAGAAGTATACTCTGCACATTCAAACGATACCTTTACATGACTCTGTGCTCCAAGATTATATACCTCTGTTGGATTAACCTTGTGAACTATACTAACTAAATTGGTTGAATCTGTTAAATCTCCATAATGTAAATGTAATCCTAAAATATATATATAGAAAGAAATGTAGATAATATTAGAAATCATATAAGAAGAGTATACTTGGTTCATTTTCATTCTTTACATACTTGAATTTGGTGAAAAGTCTAAATGATCAATACGTTGTGTATTAAATGATGATGATCTTCTAATGATACCATGTACAGTATACCCTTTTGATAGTAAAAACTCTGTTAGATATGATCCATCTTGTCCTGTTATACCTGTAATCAAAGCTACCTTTCTTATCTCTTCCATTTTAATTAATTATCTTTAGAGAACAAACAAGCAACTAACAAACAAACTAATTTTTGAAAGTTGGTGTGGGGGAGTAGGTAGGTAGGTAAGTGTGTTGTTTTAATTCAACTTATCATAATCCCGATGGGGTAACCGAAAGATGTTCGATGTACACCGATGCATGCATGTAGACAAAGTTAGAAACTACATCATTTTGGGAACATCATTTTTAATTTTATTTTAAATAAATAGTTAGATTCTTACCGACACTTTTCAAGTCCCTCATCTCCACGAAAGGAAATTTCATTCAACAATAACAACAAACATAAAGATATATATATATAGATAGATATCGGAGATGAATAAGATAGTACAATTACATTGTGTAGCACAGAATTATAATTGGGGTAAATACGGTGCTGATAGTGCTGTAGCTAAACTATTACAAGTTAGTGATGATGATCAATCTACTCCTTATGCAGGTATGAATCAATCAATCAATCAATCAATCAATCAATCAATCAATCAATCAATCAATCAATCAATCAATCAATCAATCAATCAATCAATTGTTAACCTTTATATAATTTTTTAGAACTATGGATGGGAGCACATCCATCAGGACCATCAAAAGTAGAAATAGAGAATCATAAACTTGTACCACTAAAAGAATATATAGAAATGAATGGAGGTAGTGAAAAGCTGCTTGGTAGCAAGGTAGTTGAAAGATTCGGTCAAGATTTTCCTTTTCTTTTTAAAGTCTTGTCCATTAGAACTGCTCTATCTATTCAATCTCATCCCGATTCTAAATTGGCCAAACAATTACATTCTTCTTTTCCCGATATTTACAAGTACGTAATCAAATCAACAACAACTATTCGTATTCTTCCTCTTATATCATTTTTTTTATTTTGTTAGGGACCCATATCATAAACCAGAGATTGCAATTGCTTTAACTCCATTTAAAGCATTATGTAGTTTTAGAAAACTATCTGAAATATTAGAATTTATTGATAATGTAAAGGAATTAAAAGATACCATTTCATCTCAACTTGATTTAAATCAAGGTAAGAAAAAAAAGAAAAGAAAAAGAAATGATAATTTTATACTAATCTCTCTTTTACTTTAGTAAACAAAAATAATTGTAATTTATATCTTCAATCAATTGTAACAGCATTATTACAAGCTGATAGTACATTGGTAGCAAATCAATTATTATTATTGACCAATAGATTGGAAAAAGAAAGAGATGGCAACAACAAATTGAATCAATTAATATTAACATTACATCAACAATATGTTGGTGATGTTGGTGTATTCTTTGCCTATCTTTTAAATTATATGGAGATGCAACCTGGAGAGGCATTGTATCTTCCTGCAGGTGAACCACATGCTTATATTGCAGGTGATTGTATCGAATGTATGGCACCAAGTGATAATGTAGTGCGTGCAGGTCTCACACCCAAACTAAAGGACTGGAAGACACTGGCTCAAATGCTAACCTATACCACTGGATGTCCCAGCTATGTAACACCAACAACCCATGAATCCAACGGTGTCAAATCATGTCTCTTTCAACCACCAGTCGATGAGTTTGAAGTTGAACGCATCCAATTATCACCATCATCCTCTTACACTTCTACACATCAATCTCCATCCATTGTATTACTAACAGATTCTTCTGTAACCATCAACAAAACAAATTATAACTCTTCTTCTTCTTCCTCAAACCCAACAATACTACGTCAAGGTACTGTTTTATTTGTTCCTTGCAATACTGAATTAAAGATTGAAAATCAAAATCAATCAACTGATTCAACTCTATTTATTGCTAGAGTCAATAGTAGATTATTTAATCAATAATAAATCAAAAGTATATATAATATATAATGACGTTGTAATCCTAAATTAAGAAATCTAGAACATCAATATGTCGATTCGATGATGATATTTTCGTTTGAACTGGAGCCGAGGAAGAGAAAGACGAATTTAGTTTTTCGGAACACCCATGTCATTCTCATACTCCGGAATTTTCTTCAGGAATAAGAATCATTCATCACAAATGCTTATATAAAAACAACAATATCTATTTATTTGATTCATTTCAATTTCAAATATACATACATATAAACATATAAACAAAGAGATATATATATAAATAATCATTTATATATATTATTTACAATTAAATCATATCAATTAAACAACAATTTTTAAAGATTTCTAGAAAGATGATGAATGCAGCAGTATTACATAAAGCAGGAGTTCCTGTTTATGAAACATTCCCAATCCCTCAAGTATCAAATCCAGAAGAAGAGGTGATTGCCGATGTATTGGCATCGAGTATCAAACAATTAGATATTGGTAAAGCTAGTGGAAGACATTACCTCTCATACAAGACATTCCCAACTACCGTAGGTGTTGATGGTATTGCTCGTTTGGATGATGGTAGATTAGTCTATGCTATGGGTATTACTGGTATGTTTGCTGAAAAGGCATTGCTTAAAAAGGATAAATGGGTTGTATTGGATCAAGAAAATACTTCAAATGTTGTTGCTGCTGCTTCTGTACCAAATGCTATTTTAGGTGCTGGTATGTAAAATATATAAAAGTATAAGTAAAAGTATAAGTATACTTATTCTATTTCAATTTCTATTTCTAATTTAGGAATGGCATTAAATATTAGAGGACAATTTAAAAAAGGAAATGTTGTATTTGTAAATGGAGCAACTGGATTTACAGGTAAAGTAGCAGTTCAACTTGCAAAGATATCGGGTGCAGCTTATGTAGTTGCATCTGGACGTAATGAAAACACATTAAAAGAGATGAAGGAAAAGTATGGAATCGATGACTATGTAGTACTAGGTGACAATGAAGAGGCATTTACTCAAAAGGTAAAGGAAATACATTCAAAACATCCATTTGATGTTGTCATTGATTATCTTTGGGGTCGTCCAGCTGAATTGGTTTTAGATGTATTGGCAGCTGCTCCCAAACACACCGTAGACAATATCATTAGATATGTTACCGTCGGTGAAATGGCAGGTTCGAGTGTACCCATCAAATCAGCCTATCTACGTTCTTCGGGTCTTGAAATTGTTGGGTCTGGTTTTGGATCATTCCCACCAGGTGAAATTGAACGTTATCTCAAACAACACCTAAACTCTATACTGTCACTTGTCAATCAAGGTAAATTAATCCTTGATACTCAAACTGTTGAATTTAAAGATATTGAATCAAATTGGTTAAACAAAGATTCAAAAAAAAGATTAGTTGTTAAAATTCAACAATAAACAAATAAATTAAAAGTATTTATAAATTATTATTATTATGATTATTTAAGAGGAAGATGTTTCAAGTAAAGTTTTACCAGCAACACAAATAGTTACACCAGTTAATACACATAACATTCCAACATATGATCCTAAAAATAAATAAATAAATAAATAAAAAAGTTATTAATCTTTCTTTTTCTTTTCTTTTCTTTTGAATTCCTTTTCATACTCCAACCTAATAATCTTTCCTTTAATAACATTCCAGTAAAAGCAGTGAATAAAAAGGTTAAAGAGTTTGAAATCGGTACGACAAGAGATATGTCGGCATGACCAAGAGTATAGAAAAATACGATAGAGCCACTAAGATTGATGACCATCGGTATAAAGTATGTTGGTTTTGTCCAAAGATAGATAAACTCTGATATGAATTGCATGACTGCACTATTTTTCTTGATTGATGATACTCCTTCACTACCACGTTTAATAAATGGATTGGTACATCCCCAAATCATTCCAACTGCAATCAATGCAAGTGCATTTTCTATGTATAACAAATTAGAAACATAAAGTTGATAGTAGTCATTCATTCATTCGCTCCATACCAAATTGACCCATCTATCTAATCTATAGTTTTTTATAAACTACTATTCTCTTTTTTAATATATGTACAAATGATGATGATGATGATACTCTCTAAATGTGTGAACAAACAGATCGCTTCAAATGAACCTTTTAAAATTAAAATATTAAATAAATTAAATTCACAAAAATCACCTCTGACAGAACATGAACCAAGACGAAAATAACTTTTAAACTCTGTTGTTAGTATCATTCTTCTTTTTAAACTATAACTATTCATTTATTCTATCTATCATCATATTCATTCGTTTAGACTGATATAGAGGTAGAGTGATATATAGAACGATAGAGAGAGAATATATAAACCTCAGATAGAGAGAGAGAGAGAAGGATGATTAAAATATTTAAACATACAAGTCTATATAAAAGGTTTGGTGATGATTTAGGAAACATTATATGGTTAATTATACTTTGTATGTTATATATTATACTTTTACTTATCTTTTTTCTTTTCTATTTACTTTTTACTTTTTTAAGATTTATTTCAAGGTATACCATTAGGATTAACATTTGGTACTATACCTTTCTTATTACATAAACATTCAACGTATACACAGATTGGAATATTTTCATTGACTGGATTTCCGTATAGTCTCAAGATTCTATGGTCACCGTTTGTAGATAGTTACTATTTCAAGAGTTTTGGTCGGAGAAAGTCATGGATTGTTCCTATTCAATTGTTGGCAGGTTCAATGTTTTTGGTTCTGGCCAATGGTAACATCATCGATGATCTCATTGAACACAGTGAAACAGAGATTATAAAGATTACTCTGTTGTTTGGATCGTTTGTCGTTATGATGGCTACACAAGACATTGCAGTTGATGGATGGGCTTTGACTATTCTCTCTAAAGCCAACGTTCACCTTGCCAGTACATGTCAGAATATAGGACTTAGTACTGGTTTCTTTTTATCGTATACTGTCTATTTGGCATTGTCTAGTGCCGAATTTTCAAACAAATATATTCGTCCGTCGTCACATTACAATGCCGATGTTGGTATCATCACACTATCTAGTTATTTGTATTTCTGGGGTCTCATCTATATAGTATTTAGTATTATTTTGGCGACAATGAAAAATGAAGAAAGAACTAATCAATCATCAACACCAAATGGAGGTTCACCAAAATTAAATAGTAGTACAAACAAAAAATTGGATGATCCACAACAACAACAACAATTAATCAATAATAATGAATCAATGAATTTACAACAACAAGAAGATGATGAAATGGAAGAAACAGATTTAAAACCAATTCAAATCTATCAATATCTTTGGAAGATTATTAGTTTACCTCATATTAGAACACTATCGATGATGTTTTTATTGAGTAAAGTTGTTTTTCAATCAAATGAAAGTGCTCTTTCTCTAAGACTATTGGAATTGGGTATGAAGAAAGAGGATTTGGCTAGTTTCTCAATCTTTCAATTTCCTTGTACCATTCTATTCTCAATTGTCGCCGGTAAATTAATTAGAGATAATCCTTTAACAATTGTATGTAAATTAAATATTTATTAATATAAATATTAATGAATCAATCATTCTTTTCTTTTTTAGTGGACAAAAGCATACTTTTTTGGTGTAGTATTTGTATTTTTGAATATGTTATCGGTTGTATTTTTCCAAAAAGGTTGGTTCTTTTATTTCATTTTATTATTATTGTCTACTTGCTCATCATTCATGTCGACGCTTATGAGTGTTGGTCAAGGTGGTTTCTTTTTAAAAATTAGTGAAAAGAATCATCATATAGGTGGCACTTATTTAACTTTTTTAAATACTAGTATGTAAAAGATAAAAAATAATAATTAATAATAATAATATATATATTTATTCATTTTTCTTAATTTGAATTTAGTTGCAAATCTTGGAGGAACATGGCCTAAATTTTTAATTCTAACTTTGATTGATAAATTTACATCTACTCAATGTGTAATTCCAAATGGAGGTAAGCTTAAACAAACTCAATCATCTTTATTTTTAATATTAATTTATTTATTTATTTTAGTGATTGTTGAATTAATTGGAACTACAGACGAAATTAAATCACTATGTAATGATGAAGGAGGTGAGATTGTTACCACTAGAGATGGATATTTTACGGTTACAATCATTTTGGTTGTATATGGTCTCATTATGCATAGAATATTAACAAAAAAGATGATCCCCATTGAAAAGATTAAACCTTCTAGTTTCGCAATTGCAAAAGGGGAATAAAGACAACTAATAAAAAATTAACTTGAATAACAATAATGATCATTCCAAATGTGGTTGGTCTTTTGCCGTTTGATTTTTTTTAATTTTTCAAACCATCCGCTGCGAGTTGATTGGAGACGTGTCCACGTGGGCTCCCAGATATATGTGATTTTTTTGAACAGTTAACTTTGAGGTTAAAATGAATCTTCATCTCTTCTTTTTTTTTTATTCTCTTCTCTCTCTCTCTCTCAACAGATAAACAGATACAAATACAACAATGGAACCTATTAAAGAACAAGTTTGGTATATTACTGGTATGATATGTTATGATCTTCACTTCCTCACTTTTCATAAAAGCTTTGTTAACACATTTATATTTGATATTGATATATTTAGGTGCAACTGGTGGTTTAGGTCTAGCTTTGGCTGAGAAGGTACTTTCAGCAGGACACAAGGTAGCTGGTACCACTCGTGATCTTCAAAAGTTTGAAAAGACTGGTCTTGCCACTAAATATGGTGACAAGTTTTTAGCAGTCCAAACAGACCTCATCGATGAAGAAATCTTAAAGGCTTCCTTTGTTAAAGTTGTACAAGTATTTGGTAGAATTGATATCGTTGTCAATAACTCTGGATATGCTCAACCAGGTGCCATTGAAGGTAAAATTAAAAAAATAGAAAAAAAGGGATAATATTGACACTTTATCTTTTTTAGAAATCTCAACCAAAGAATACAAAGAAAACTTTGATATTAATTTCTTTGCACCATTGAGTGTTATGAGATACGCTATTCCATACCTCAAGGAAAAGAGTGGACACATCTACAATATTGCTTCTATTGCTGGTTTCACTCATTTCGAAGGATGTTCAGCCTACTCTTCATCCAAGTATGCTCTTATTGGTGCCAGTGAATCATTGGCCTATGAATTAAAACCATACAATGTAAAGGTCACCGCTGTTTGCCCAGGTACCTTTGAGACTCCAATTCTTGCCGGTTTCCCAAAACCTGCTCATGTTATCCCAGAATATGACTCTGCCAACTTTATCCATGTCTGGTTGGCAAGAAGAAAGGGATTGCCATTGGGTGACCCAGAAAAGTATGCCGAAATTTTGTTGCACTATGCCAACAGAGATGATGCTCCAGTTAAATTGTTCGTTGGTCCAGATGCCGTTGACATTGCTCAACAAGAAATTGATAAAACTCAAGCTGAATTGAATAGTTATAAGGAATTTGTTTCAAATACTGCTATTGCTCCAAAATAAATTAATTAATTAAATAATTTTTTTTTTTTAAATATTTATAGTTTTCTTTTTATTAATTAATTATTATAAACATTTCTTGGAGTTGTGAATGGAGTATGAATACCACCAAAAATGATCTTAAAATCAGATGTTGACTTTGCAGCATTATTATTTAAACGGTCAGAGTCAGAATCGGAGTCGGAATCAGAATCAGAGTCAGAGTCCCCACAGTGATGGTTTGGATTTGGACCTACACACTTGCTAACAAGGTTGGCAAGTTGTTGTGGGAATGGATCACATGATGCATCCTTGAAAGTGGTTTGGCAAGCGTTAGTGGTGGTGTTGCACAATAATTCAATGGCCTTGTTGTTGTTGTCACAGAACAACGTTTCAGAGAAGTCTGCCAACCATAACCAAGAGGTACCGTTGGTTACGTACTTGGACCAATTGAAATCAGACTTGCACTTGAGATTGGTTTCAGAGTATGACTTCATGTAGAGACAAAGAGTATCTTTGGGTGGCTTGATGGCCTTACGGCTGACGGTTAAATGAGCATAAAAGTATGGGTTGGTAGGATACCCATTCTTGAATCTATAACATTTGTCAACGGCTGAAGAGTATGGTCCATCTGGTGCACCGTTACAGTTCTGTGCACCGAAATAGTAATAACTATCAACATTGGTACCATTAAGTACATACTTTAAAGCATATCCTTCAAATGGAATACTAAAAAAAAACAAAAAATTAATAATTATTTTATAAAAGATTTTTTTGAATTTACATACCAAGTATTGAGTAAATAGGATGTACCATGACCATCAACAGGGCCAGTACAATTGACACCTGCATAAGGTACATAGTTCATGTATTTTGGTGGTTTGTTATTGTGATGGCCACCATTGGCGCCACCAGCAGAGACATGTAATACTGCTAAACAAGATAGTAATAAAAAGAATGCGAATTTCATTATTTAAATGTGATTAAAGTAGTGAAGTTGAAAATGAAAATGATTCGGTCTAGTCCTCAGCTCTTTATATTTGCGATGGCAGAGATATTTTTTGGTGCTTCAAATTGAAAAAATCTTTTTTATTATTACAATAAAGCTGTTGTCCGAACTGTTTGATGACGAATTATAATATATACATTTTAATATAACCTCGTGTCCCAAAGATATTTTTATTTTTAACCAAATAAACTGTTTTAATTATTGTGTTCTCCGTACCTTCTATCTCAATCTCTCTTTGGTTTGTCCAATCAAACTAGAGAACCACCGATGGACAAAGGGCAACCCTGGAGAAAGCAGACGGACCTTCAATTTTCCATCAGAAAGGTGAAGAGGAAAACGACAAGAGCAAGAGGTGCTAGGTCGGCTTTCCAATTTCCAAAAAGAAAATATCTGATTTTCTATATATTCCAACAGAGGGTATTCGATTGGGTTCTGGTGTTTGTAAGTGGTGCGTCTTGTGAATAAAGCTATTTATATATATAGTAAAGGAAAATAAAAGATTAATACATACTATATCAATCATTCCAAATTAGAAAACTAACAATACAAAAATTTACAAATATATAGTAATATTAGACCAGTTTATTGATGGGTTGATGATTAAGAGTCAAGGGTTCGACCAAGGGCAAAAGTGCAATGTGATGGTCTTTTTATTAAAGCAAAAAAAAGACATGCCCATCATTAGAATCTAAACTTGTTGATAATGATCATAAATAAATGTTGCTCTAATAAAAAGACCATCACCTACAAATGGCTTTTAATTTAAAAGCCAATCGACGGCATGAAATAATGAATCATTTGCCAATATCTAATTTAAATCCATGACTACTAATGTCAACTGTAAACCAATACCATACAAAACAACTCTAAAAAAAAAAATATATATAAATAAATAAATCCTAAAGTAGTCGCTGTTTCTCTATACGTACAATCTAGTTGTCTCTTTACTAATCCATTTTCCATCATGCACGCTTTCATTGTAGGTGACCCTATTAAAAATATATATAAGTTATAAAAAATTGTAGGTTTGAATGGGTGTCTTTTATATTTAAACTTACAACAATGGTGGGTTTGGTGGCACGTTTGATTTAAGATCTTCCTCGATCGCTTTTTTACCCTTTATGATCGACTTGTGCATGTTATTTTTCTGTGCCTCAACTTGATCTTTGGAATTGATATCAATCTTTTTTTTCATCTCCTCACAATGACTCCAATCTTGGATGATTGGTCAGTGCCATTGGTAGACGACGCTGCTACATATGGATAAGAGTCGTTAATTTTAACCTCCATTGAGATTGTGATTTTGGCAAGGATCTCTTTGAGGACCTGGATCGTCGGAGCGGTCTTCATTCATGGCGATTGAAGAGGTGTTGAGAGGCTCGTTGACCCATATTTCAACTGATAGACGCAGCTTTTGGTCAAACGACTTGAGGTCTCTACCAACAGCCTCTAGAGGAACATGAGACCTGTAATAATCAAGGTCATCATCACCATTATCATCATGCAATTCACCTCCAATATTGGATGTTGTTGATAATGAAGAAGCAGACATCGAGGTAGATGTTGAAGAAGTAGATGAAGAATAATTTGATAAAGAGGTGGGTTCATCGTCGGTAAACTTGACATCATTACCTCCATTGGGTTGGACAGGGTCGACTTTGAAACAAAAGGGTGTCAATCGAGGTTTGGGTCTTCTTGGCGGCAGCAACCTTCTGGGGGAGTAGGAAGAGGAGGAGGTGCAGCTTTCTTGGAGCAGGTAAACAAGTTGCGATTGTTACCTCCATTGGGGTTGATATCGACAAACTGGGTCATGGAGAGCTGATTCGAGGTTGAATTGCTTCGTGGATACTTTTTTAGGATTCTCTTTTAAAAGGGAATCACCCTTCATTTCTTTTTAAATTTTTACTAGTATCCATGTTTTACTGCTGTTGGTAGTTCTACAGTTTTAAAAAGTAGTAGTAATAATAAAATGTTAATGTGTGTTATTTAATAAAGATTATTGATACGAGCTAAATAATGATGCCTATTCAAGTGTGATGATTGAAGATAGAAAAGGGAAGAAGAACTGTGATATTTGTTTCTTACAATTAATATACTTGGTAATACTATATAGGTAGAATGGCTGTGGCCATGGAGGAGGAGGAGGAGGGCTCAGATGCGAACAGATACTATTGTTGGCTGGTAGTTTTTATAGGTTCCTAAATGAGATTGATCAGTCCAACATCCACCGATCGGTGTTAGTGTATTCATTAATTCTCCTTGTATCTCTGTATCTTTTCTATATCTATATGTTGCTAGTGATTGAAAATCGAAGCTTGGTTGTTCTTCTTGCAGTCTGATTGTCGTCACCTTTCCTTTCAGTCTCAGATAGCTGACTGACTGTCAGTGACAGTTGGAAACGTACAAGTCGATAAAGTTTGTTATAAGATGAACTACAATAATAAAGAGAAATTTTTTTTTGAAGTGAACCACACCTCAGGCAAAAAAAACAAATTAATTTTAATTATTATTTAAGAATAGAGACTGTTCATTGTGTCAAAGCCTATAGTAACTCAAGAGAATTATAATTATGATATTGTACAATATCATAATAATAATTCTCTTGATAACACCATTTAAAATCAGATCTGTTAACCGTAGAAAATATTGATTTTTTTTTTCATAAATTACTAAAACGAGGGCACCACCAGAACCATTCCATCATCTCTTATTCTTTGTTGTTCCTCTGGATCAGATAGTCTATGATCCTTGGTTAATGTCAAGGTTTCACCTGCATAACTAAGAAAAGCAGAGGAATCACCAACATTGGCAGATTGTAAAATCTTTGTTCTCCAACTCTCCATATCAAAACAATGGTTGCTGTTGCTCCTTCATATTCATATTTTGATAAAAGAGCATCGGTTTCTTTAAATGTACTTAGGAATACTCCTCTCATATCATAAATGTTTTTACCTCCACATTCTTTTTATGTTGTTTAAATATATTTTAATAATACCTAAAAAAATAAAATGATTAATAAATTATATTCTTCTTTTCTTTTTCTTTTCTTTTTCTTTTTCTATTTACATTTGGTAAGAATTCTTTAGCAGCAACAGCACAATTTTTACCAGAGTGTCCATCAAAATGGCAAATAAGGCCATCTGAGGATCATCACCAGATGGATGCATTGTTAGCCATTCATCTTCCACGTCTAGGTTCTTTATAGCTCTTTTAAGACCTCTTATATTGGCATTGGAGTGACTTGGAAGAGAAGTTGGATTATTGTTACTACTGAATAGTCTTGGAAACAACGATGAAAGACTGATTCTGGAGGTTGTTGTGTCTCCAGACATTTCCAATTGACCTTTAATTCTATAGGCATTGGTTCGCGAATATACGCCATAACATCATTATTTCATGGAAGCAAAAGTATTCAGAATTGGAATGACTTGAAATTGTACTCACCGAAAAGCCACATAGTATTCTGCCAGTATTTCTTGTCCTTGTCCATTCTAAATTGAGGACGATCATTTAAGAAATTCCGTACCACAAACTCCTGCCATACTAGTATTGACCTGACCAGCTTGCCAAAGCATTGATATTCTTGGACTTCCATCTTCCCAAGAATATAAAACTCAGAAAAAGTTTAATAAAGACCAAATGATTATCAAAGTGATTGTATGATTGTTTGTATAATAATGTTGTTTCTTTATTATTGTAGAAAGGAACTTGATAAACCAAAGGTTTACTCGGAACCAACACCACCTTCGAAACCGAGCAACTTTTGCATCTGTAATAGAAAAAAAAAAAAAGGAAAAGAAAGGAAAGAAAAGGTGTTAGTATATCATCTTCTTTGTTGATATTCTTATATTATGTGATGCCTACTTCGTCATAAATTACTAAAACGAGGGCACCACCAGAACCACGGATGGCGTTGGAGAGGGCACCCTTGAAGAAAGCAGATGGACCTTCATTCTTGGCAATCTTTACCCAACAGTCCCAGGTGCTAGAGTAGAGAATGTCAGCACGACCGGCTTGCATCATCATTCTACGTCTAACAGTATCGAATGGGTATGAGACGACACCAGCAATGGTGGTGACAACTTGGGCGATAGCCCAGTTTTGCCAGAAAGTGGCGTTCTTTGGATCGTCGATGAGGATACCCTTGGCAGTATCATAACCACCAAAGAAAGCAGCACGGTATACAAAGATACCTCCGACAGAGACACCAAAACCTCTGTACAAACCAATCAAACCGTCACGCTTGTAGATGGTTGAGATACAGTTACCCAAACCAGTGAATTGACGTTGACCACCAACACCAACATCAGCACCGAGACGAGTACGGGCGAAATCGAGTGGGTAAACAAAGAGGAGGGAAGTAGCACCAGCAGCACCACCAGAGAACAAGTTACCAACAAAGAACTTGAATGGGTCTTGCTTGGGAGACCATCTGACGAAGAACTTCTTGTATCTGTCCTTGAAGGCAAAGTTCAAGGCTTGGGTTGGGAAGTATCTGATGATGTTGGCAAGATTTCCTCTCCTAAAAAATGAAAAATAGTAATATGAATAGAAGGAAAAAATTAGTCATGTGAACTTGATTCGATTCGATTTTTTTTCGGCTTTTTTAGATTTTTTTTTTCCTTTTGCTATTTTTTTTTTTCGTTCCCCATCTATGTTGATGATCAAGTGATGATGGTGGTGAAGATGATTGGTGTATGTATGTATGTATGTATTTGCTGGTATGCTGTTACTTGTACTACTGCTACTACAATTGTGTTGTTCTTCTTGTTGTATTACATGATTTATCTATTGCCTATTATTTGTTTTTTTTTTTAATATATTTACCATAAAGACATGACACCTTGTTCCTTTGAGACTCTGCTGAAACAATCGATGATACCCTTGTATTGCTTGTCAGCGGCAATTTGGGTGGAGGCAGCTTGAACTTGGAGGAGGAGCTTGACACGTTCAATTGGGGCGACAATGGTCTTGGAAACACCACCGGCGGTACCACCAATCAAGGAATCCTTGATAAAGTTGAAGACTGGGTCTTGTTTTTGATCCTTGGACATTCTGAAATTATGTGTATAACAAATAATCACCTGAAACAACAAAAAAAAAAAAATATACAAGAAACTTTTGACGAGCTATCACACTGTGAGTGAGAGAAAAAAAAATGTTAAAAAAATAGCAAAAAAAAAAGATCGATTTTTCGCTCTCCACTTTTCAGTCGACTGATGGCGACTTGGGTTTTTATAATTTTTTTTACGTACATGTGTAATTATGATGCAATCTTTGTCATGACCAGGTGTATGTTGAGGAGACCATTCGGCAACCCATTCCTCTTTTGAACCGCACGGTTAGATAGATTGATCGTCTTTCGTCGTCCATTTGAGAATACTACGTTTTCTTCCCAAAAAAGGATTGAATCAATAGATCAAATCGATCAACAAAAAGAAGATTTATTATATATATCTATAATTGCGAGATTTGATGATAAATAAAGTAATGTTGTTATTTTTTTTTTATTTTTTAAAAAAAAAAAAGATTAATAGATTATGTATTTGTTGTTATTTGTTATTATATATGTGTTGTTGATAATCCTTTTCTTTTCTTTTTTTTTTAGTTGTTTTTAAAAGGGGTTGTTGATTATTAAATATATTACAAGGTTGATACAATGATTGAAATATTATCTTTAGATTTAATCGATTTTAATGCACATTGAAGTAATAAACTGGCCATTTTCTCTTCAGTTTGTTCTGTCTTTATCATTTCCAATGCTCTATTACCTGAAATAACATCCCACAACTAAGAAATATAGAAACTAATTAATATTTTTTTTTTGATTTCTATTTTCTATTTTTTATACATACACCATCAGATGCAACAATTAAATGAGAATGGAAAGGAGTAAGGGAAATTGGGGGTGAAATAGTTGGAGAACCAGATAAACCACAATTTAAATGTTTGATAAAGTGATCACCCAAAGCTCTACTAACCATGAGACCATTGATTCTTGTTTGGTTTTCACCCAATTCGATTCCATCATCTCTGATTCTTTGTTGTTCCTCTGGATCAGATAGTCTATGATCCTTGGTTAATGTCAAGGTTTCACCTGCATAACTAAGAAAAGCAGAGGAATCACCAACATTGGCAGATTGTAAAAATCTTTGTTCTCCAACTCTCCATATCAAAACAATGGTTGCTGTTGCTCCTTCATATTCATATTTTGATAAAAGAGCATCGGTTTCTTTAAATGTACTTAGGAATACTCCTCTCATATCATAAATGTTTTTACCTCCACATTCTTTTTTTGCTGTTTGAATATATTTTAATAATACCTAAAAAAATAGAAATAAAATGATTAATAAATTATTTATATTCTTTTTTTTTTCTTTCGATTTACATTTGGTAAGATTTCTTTAGCAGCAACAGCACAATTTTTACCAGAGTGACCATCAAAAATGGCAAATAAGGCCATTTGAGGATCATCACCAAATGGATGCATTGTTAACCATTCATCTTCCATGTCTAGATTCTTTTTAGCTCTTTTTAGACCTCTAATATTGGTATCTGCTTTACTGGCAAATCCTCTGATTAGAGTAGTTGGTTGTGGTTGCAATAGTGGATAGTAAAACTTGGATGGCGCATTGGAGTGACTTGGAAGAGAAGTTGGATTATTATTACTATTGAATGGTAATCTTGGAAACAACGATGAAAGACTGATTCTACCAGGTCTATCTCTTTCACTGACCGTTGGAGGTTGTTGTTGTAGTTGTTTTGGTTCATATGGTTTTTGTGGTACGGTTGGATCGCCAAAAAAGTGATGAATAGACTCTGAATCGGCAAAAGTGATGGTACGTGAGAGTCCTGGTTTCTTTTTGGTTAGGTTTGTGTCTCCAGACATTTCCAATTGACCTTTAATTCTATAGGCATTGGTTCGCGAATCAATAAATAAGGGTGGTGATGTAGTTGTAGATTGGTTGTTTTCATTATTATTATTATTAGATTGTACAGGTGGTGAGTTGTTTATACTCGTATTATTCATGTTGTCTTTTTCTTTTTCTTTTTCTTTTTCTTCTTCTTCTTCTCCTCCTCCTACTTGATCACTATTAATGGTTGTAGTACTTTTAAGAGATGATGATGATGGTTCTTCGAGTAGATCCATTGATATGGATGATAAAGCATTTTGATCAAAATCCAATCTACCAAGACTACCATTCATTGCACTCTCTTCCTTGAATTCCAAAGATATACCATCCAAATCTAGATTCTTTAATGAATCCAATGACAATGATGATAATGATGATTCCTCTTGAAGTTTTTGTTGAGGTTCTAAACTTTGAACCAATTCACTCCATTTTGATTTTGATGAGGATTCACGTAGTTCAGTTGCTTCACTACTACTTGTAGCAATATTATTACTGCTGTTGGTAATACTAATACTTCCGTTGCTTGGCATCTCGTATGATACCGAACCTCTAATACTTTGATCATCAAATTCAGCCTCCATACTAGCATTTATATTTCTTTCAAGAGGAGGTGGTTGGAAAAACGACGAGTCGAGTACTTGGCCACCTGATCTTGGCGAGAGTGCCTTGAGTTCTTGACTCTTTCTCGATGGGTTGGTGATAATGTCGATCGTGTTGACATCGGATGGAGGCAGGTTGAGTTGCAGTCCCTTGTATTGACGACTGTGACGGAGTGCATTGGTTGAGCATGGTTTTGGTTTGGTCTTTTCTTCACCACCACCTCCCTCTTCTCTAGCAGGTGCTCCACCTTCGTCACCCAACTGATTGATGATTTGCATCAATGGTGATGGTAGACTACCTCTGTATGGAAAGGTTCGGTAGATTTGATATCCCAACGATCTCTTGCCTGCACTACCAATAGAATTTGTTGATTTATTACTATTGGTACTTGTTGAAAGTATATTCTGTTGTTGTTGTTGCAATGAATGATTCGAACAAGTATCTGAATGTTGATTCAATTCATCAAGTAGTTCTGGTATATTTAGTGATGGAATAAGCAAATCACTTAAATCACCAAAGTTTGGTACTGTTCCTTGACCATCATCAACTCCTCCTTCAACATTATTATTATTATTATTAATATTATTATTTACATTATCTTCTTGATCGCCATCTTGTAGTTGTTGTTGTTGTTCTTGATCGTCATCATTTTCTCCTTCTCGGTTCTAATTAGAAATAATAAGATATGGTTATTAATAAAGAAGAAGAAGAAAAAGGGAGATGAGCTATTATCAATAATAAAATACATACCTTAAAAAAAGAAGGAGATGATATAGAAGTTGATAGTGAAGGGACCATCATCCTTGCTAATAATGTTGTAGTAATAGTAAAACTTATTACTTTATATATATATTTATATATTTTATATCTATCTCTTCTCTTTCTTTCTTTCTATATCTTTTTTTCTTTTACTTTTAGTTTAGTGATAGATATATTATATATATATTAACTCTTGTTTGTTTGTTTGTTTGATATTATTTTAACTGCCGTATTCTAGTTCTTCTCTCTCTTTTGTTTTTAATTAATATATTAATATTTTTTTGTTTGTTTTGATTATTCTAATTTATTTTGTGGTTTGTGGTTGGTTAAAGAAGGGTGGTGTAAGAGCTAATTTAAATGCGCCTTTTTGTTCTCTTGCTAGTAGTAATAGATGATGATGTTGTTGTTGATATTATTGTTTTTGTTATTGCTATTAATGTTGAGAGTGCAATAAGATGAGATATTTAATCAACGACGATCGTTTGTGTTGTTTGTGTGTGTGATATAGATAGATTGTTGTAATATAATATTTGTATCCTCCTAATATTTCAATCAAGCAGGTTTAGCACACAAAAAAATGTCGAAAAAATCCATTTTTTTTTAATTTTTTTTTCGGACGTCCAAAATTAAATTGGATCGTTGGGGTGGTTCAGTAGGATTTTTTTACTCATCTTGACCAACCAATAAAATATCAAGTCGACAATGTAGTTAGTTTTTTTTATAAATTAAAAAAAAAGTTTTCAAAAAGAACTACACATTTCAACTTTCAAAATTTCTTTTCAAGAACATTTTAAAATTGATATAGATTCAAATTTCAATGGATAATATTTTAATTTTTATTATTTAATAAAAAAAAAATTGAAATTAATTAATTTTCTAGAAACATGGAAAAGAAGACAATTTCCTTTTTTGAATAAAAAGAATATCTTGTTGTTTTGAGCAGGGACTGTGACGAGCTTTTGTCCACTAGGTTGTCTATTTATTTCGCAACAAGAAGCTGAGCTAAAAGATCATCCCTTTTTTTCTATATCAAGGACTGTGTTTGGTAGAAATGATTCTTTATGTTTCTTTAGACAACCAACCCTTTCTCTTTCTCTATCTATCTGTTTGATGTTGTTATTTTTATCTAGTTTGCTATAATTAGTTTTTTTTGTTTGGAGAAATCATTAAAAATCATAATAGTAGTAGTAATGGGCATAATATTATCAGTCATCAACATCATCAAGAATTTAAAAAAGAATCAACATCATCTAGGAGAATTTGAACCCTGATAATAAATTATTAAAAATTAATTTTTTATAATCCATCTTTTTTTTTGCAAATTATACCAAGGTATGATATCAACACTCTAAAACAGTAAATAGTAGAAGTAGAAGTAGAAGTAGAAATAGAAATAGAAATAGAAACTTTCAAAGTTTATTTTTGCCCATCATATCCCTCCCTCTCGTTTTTCTTGTGTGAAACCCCCACCATCCATCCCTCCACGACATACTCAATTAATTTTTTACATCGAGATAGAGAGAAAGAGGGTTAATTACATTGTAACTTTGGTTGACAATGTTGCCCCACTAATTTTCCTCTCTTCTTTGATAATTAGTATATACTTCATTTTCATTATTGGAAGCAAATTTAGTCGATAGTCGACTAGTATGGGGCGAGGAGGAGGAGGAGGAGGAGTAGTCCATTAATTAATCTATCAATTATCACACCCTTTTAATATGATTCACCACTGTTTTCTCCCTTCCCACCATTCATTCACCATTTCGTCATTCTTCATCATGAATCAATCTCATATTTCCACCACCTCTCCTCCTCTTCGTCATCCCTTACCTCGACAACAGCCTCCCCATATATCTATTTTTTTTTTTTCCTATGTTCTCATTGTGTACATTAAAAAAAAAAAGAGAGATGAGTATGCCAAAATGATGAATAGTGTTTATAACCCTCATATTTATTAATAAACAAATTATCCTTTTCCAATTTAGAAAATAGATTCTAAAAAACATCACAAGATACCCTCCATTACTTTTTGTTTTTTTTTTGAAAATCCCTTTATCATGTCCGATCATCGTCATAATCATTTTGATCTAAATAATAATAATAATAATAATAATAATCTTCATCATAATCATTTTGAAACTAATCATAACCATAATCATTTTGATTTGAATAATAATAATCTTCATCCATATGTAAATCATGATCATCATCCAATTCATTCAACTTCAAATTCAAATTCAAATTTAAATGTACATATACCAATTCAAGATGATGTTAGTTCAAATAGTTCAATTTCCAGTAGTTCAAATTACAGTAATGGTTCCATAAGTGGTTCCAACAGCAGTTCTTCTGGACAATACCAAGTTTTTGAATTTTTTGGTACACCTATCATTCCATTATTATCGTTTCTTCAAAACTCTGTAGATTATATCAATTATAGAGCAACAAGGGAAGGAGAGATATCTCCATCCATCTATAATGATGCAACTAGAATTCAAGTATTGAATCTATTGGATATCCGAAAAGTGGTCATGGCCAACATTAAACTGGTCGACCATGTTTTCAATATGTCTGGTGACCCAGAGTTTGGTATTCAAATCATTCTATCAAAATCTGACCTCACCCTAGTCAACATGATATCCATTGGCTATTTGTTATTGGTCCTCAGAATCTACCCAACTCTATTGGCCAACATTGACAAATTCTTTAAAAGTATTCTTAGTCCCCAAGGATTCCTCACCTACCAAGAGGAATGTAACCTCATGAAAAAAAACATCGTCACTCATTTTGACACTCAATTCTTTTGGTGTTGGATAGAACATTTCTCACACGGTCATATGGGAGCTCTATACAAAGGGATTAGTAGTCTTTGTGCAGACTATAACGCCAAGTATCCAGAATCGCAAATCAATTTCCCATTCAATGTTTGTAGTTTTTCTCCTGCTACCTCCACCACTGACTTTTCCAACCACTCGGACCCCACCACCTCGACGGCCGCTTACAATAGTAATGAAACTACACCGGCAGTGTATAGTACAAGCAGTCAAGAGGATACCCAAACCATGATGGAAGACGAGTTGATAGACGACCAAGAATACAATAGTGAGCGAGAGTCCATATCCTATTGTCTACCGAAAAACCTTTGGCATTTAAAACAAAACGAACAAATTGAGAAACGTGTACTTGACTATCTCACTTTCGAAAACCAACAATTCACCGTCGAAGGATGCAATGCATTCTCGGAAACATCATCACTATCGTTTACCGAATACATGGATAATATCCTATTCAAAATCCGGTCTTCATTCGAATCAACCCTTTCCATCTACCTCTCGACTTCGTCGTTTTACTGGTTTGACAACTCTGGACTGGCACAATACATGTTGTACTGTATCAATGTCCAAAAGACAATCCATGCAATGTCCAATGTCAACCGCGAAGGTAAAGAGAGAATATTCGATTACATGACCACTGTTGACGACCATTGGAAGTACCGAACCAGAAGTATCACATCAACCAAAGAATGTGAAGAAAAGAAAGAAATCCTTCTCAAAGACATTGAACAAGAAACAAACCATCTAAAGGAAATTCAATCACCAAATCAAAATACCTTGGATCGATTGGCTACCCTTCAATCCATCAATCAATACATTCGAGATAACCTTGCATCCATCAATTCAAATCACGATACAAAACCAGAAAATAATTATTATTCTGTTGATGTTTTGGAAACAAAGTTTAATGATTTAATTGCTGGTTATAATCATGTAATCCGTAAAAATTAAAATAAAATTGATCAAATATTGTACATAGTCAAATCAATACACTTTTTTTTTTTTGTTTATTTTAAAGTTTTAGAAAAATCTAATAATTGTTTAAATTTTGATTCAATATGATCTGTAATTAATTTGTATCTTAAATATCTTGGGTCTTGTCGATAGGGTAATGTCATATTATCTAATAGTTGTTGTTTAGTTTGTTGGTCAATCTCGGTATTTAAAAGATGGTCACATGTAAAAGGTTTACCAATGGTAATATCAATACTTTTAAATACACGTGGAATAGGTAGTTTACCCAATGGCATGGATTTATCCAACCCAGTGTGATATATTGGTAAAATCAAAGGTGATACCTTTGACTCTGCTATCATTCTACCAATACCCCATTTAAATCTTAACAATTCATCTGATTGATTTACCTTTGCCTCTGGAAACAAATGTACCCATTGACCATTTTCCAATTTTTCAATACCAATATCAATTGCATCTTGAAATACTCCATCTCCTCTAATTGTTTTAATCTAAATAATATAAAAAGTAAATAAACCATAAATATCATATGTACATTATATTTATATTATATGTTATGTTTTTAATCACATATGTGGTTCAACATACACATTTACCAAGAGTAAATATTTTTGAATAAATTGGATTTGTAAAGAGAATATTTGAAGCGGCCAAAGTCCAACGCATATGAATTGGATTGCATAATGTATCAAAGGGTAATAATCGACCCCATAAAATAGGGTCATCTAAATTACACATATGATTTGATATTGTTACAAGTGGTCTTGGAAGTAAAGGTGGTATTTGTACAACATTACTATTAATATTATTATTATTATTATTTCCAATGATTCCATTTGATATTAGTTGATCAATATCAGATGATTTGAATGTATTGTCAAAAGTGATACATTTGTTCATATCAACTATTCTTTTGTTCATCACTGATTCAAAATGCTTTTGACCATGTATCTTCCATAGATTTAAACTTGACCAAGCTTTACATGTTAATCCTATACATTAAAATAAACAATATTGTTATTCAAGGTCGTTCCGACGACATAGATGCATGTGACCTTAACCTTCCTTACCTACAGTTGTAAAAGCTAGTTTACTCAAGGTTTTTGGTTGTGGTACAAATATAGGATTATTAACTATTCTTTTCATCTTTGTATCATCACTATTAAGTAAAGTTAGTGTTCATTGAAATCTACTTTTAAAACAGAATGGAAGTGTCATTCACCTCTCTTTCCTATTGTCTTCCTTTTCTTTCTTTTCTTTTTTTTTTTTTTTTTTTGTTTTTTTGTTTGTCAATTGATCCGTTGAAAACTAAAAAAAATCCTCTCTATTCTTCTTCTTCTTTTTCTATTCGACTTTATAGATAATAATAGATAGTAGTAGTAATTGTAATAGTTGTAAATTGATTGTTTTGTAATTTTAAAATATATTTATTTAACAAAAAAGAATAGATAGGAATTAGATAGATAGATTAGATAAAAGAATAGAATAGACTAGATAGAACAAACAAAAACAAACATAACAACGACGAAGACGACGATCGAAAAAGAATGTCATTGTATATTGGAAAACTATCAAATGAAACAAATCGTAAAGATCTAAATGATCTATTTTCAAAATATGGTACAATAACTAGAAATGATGTAAAGCAAGTAGGTGGCAAATGCTTTGCTTTTATCGAATTTAAAGAAAGAAGAGATGCTGACGACGCAATGAAAGCTTTAAATGGTATATAGTCATTATACAGATGAATAATCAAAACAACTACTTTTCGCGACACTAACACAATCATTGTAATGTCATATGATAGGTTTAAATCTCCATGGAGTTAAAATGTGTGTAGAATGGGCTAAAGGTGGTAAAGCTGGTAAGTACATTCTCTTTATAAATTATCTTTGGTATATGTATATACGTATATATCTTGTTTAATCAAGAGATCATTATCATCGTCACGTCTTACAACGTGGATTGAATCGAGATTGCTTTTAATTTTCCGAAATCCGAAACAAATCAGATGTTAATCTCAAAATATGACTTCTTTGTCAAATATATATATTACTCTTTTTTTTTTTTTTTTTTTTTTTTTTTACTATCTATAAAGAGTGTGGTTCTCCTCTTCCTCTAAAGGGATTCCTCTTCTTCCTATAAATTATATATATATATATATCTATTCCTTTGCTCTGGCCTGTGCATCCAAGGGGCACACTGCCACCCTCTCCTTTGTTGTTGGTTTAACTTTACACAAGTTTAAGTTTCACAATTTACAAAACTTGCCAAGTTTGAAACCCAACACATCGTGTGAGGGTACTCCTTCCTTTTCTGTCTGTCCTTCCATTTTTTTGCCAATTGCCAAAGGTCCGTCCGTCAGTTCTGCATTGTCTAGGGGTCTTTTTTAATTTTCAGAAAGCCAGACGTTTAAAGCAGCTGATAGACTGGACCTTGCTCGCCTGCCTTGGTTATTCCTTCCTTAGTTTCAAAGAGATGAAGCTAGCTCTGCCTACTGCTGATGCTGTGCCGACTGTGTACAGTGCGTGCTCGTGCTCTCTCTCTCTTTCAAAAGGAAGGAATAAACCAGTCCACCGGTGTGCTTCTTTTCTTGATTTTCTGTCTTGGCCTCCACCCACTACCTCCCCTTATCATCCATCCGTCTACCCCTTCCTCTCCCCCTCTGTGTCCTTGTCGTCCTCCCTTGTTTTGTTGCCCCTCTTCTATGTCTCTTTACATATATATATATACCGAAAACAATAAAACCAAATCAACTTATATATTAATGAAATAATCTTATCTCTCTTTCTTTTAATTTACATTAGTCGTAAATAATAAATGTTTCACATGTAACCAAGAAGGACATTGGTCAAAAGAATGTCCAAACAAGGGAAAGCGATCCCGAAGTAGAACACCATCACGCGAGAGAGAGAGGGAGAGATCGAGAAGCAGGGGAAGACGTTCACCCAAACGGGACAAGCGATACAGATCCTCTTCACGCTCAAGAGACAGAGAAAGACGTAGAAGAAGCAGAAGAGACCGTTCAAGAGACCGTTCTAGAGACCGTTCCTACTCGAGGGATCGTTCCAGAGATAGATCCAGAGATCGTTCAAGAGACCGTTCTAGAGACCGTTCAAGAGACAGAAAAGAGGATCGTTCCTGGTCACGCGACAGATCCTACTCGAGAGATCGTTCAAGAAACAGATCAAGAGACAGAAATAGAAGAGATAGAAATAGATCAAGAGACAGAAAGCGATATAGATCATCGTCTAGAGATCGTTCAAGGGATCGATCAAGAGATAGAAAAGATAGAAAAAAAAGAGATAGATCAAAAGATAGAAAGGACAAGGATAGATCTAGATCAAGAGATAAAAAACGTTCATCAGGCAGTAGAGATTCCTCTCCAACAAAATCAAATGAACCAACAAATGCAAATAGTAGTTTAGATCATTCAAATGATAATAATCATCAAAATGGTTCAAATGGTCATGAAAATGGAAATGGAAATGGAAAATAAAAAAAAGATAGATAGAGTAAGAAGAGGAATCCAACAAACAAACAAACAAATAATAATAATAATAATTTTCATACCTTTAATTTAATTTAATTAATTCAACTCAACAACAACAAAAACATTAATATAATATTTAAAAATTATTTAATAAACAACAACAACAACAACAATTATAATTATAAAACAACAAAGAAGAAAGAATATTTTTTTTGAGGGTTGGTAAAAAAAAAAAAAAAAAAAAAGGTTAATCCCTTGTTTTTTTTTTTATATTTAAATAAAATATATATGTTGTTATTAGAGATCGGTGAAATTTACAGTTACTTGTTCTTTTGGTAAAAGGTTTTTTTTCATTTGATACATTCTTTCATCGGCACATTTGATCAACTTCTCGGTTGAAGTAGATTGAGATTTGGTAAATACAACACCACCAAAGGATAGAGATACCTTGATGTTTGTTTCGTTGGTGAGGTTGATACAGTCGGAAGATACACTTGATAAAAAGCCATCGATAAATTGGTTGGCATGTTCGGTCGATTCAACGTTGCGCTTGACAATGAGGAACTCATCGCCAGAAAGTCTGACTGGAAGGACAGACTCATCGGCAAGTTGTTGGAAACGATTGGCTACTGATTTGAGGACAACATCTCCATTGTCGTGTCCATAGGTATCATTGATTTGCTTAAAGTGATTGAGGTCGATAAAAAAGATGGAACAAAGGTCAGATGAAGACTTGTTACAAAACTTTTCAATCTTGTTATTGAGACGGTATCTATTTTGGAGACCGGTGAGTGGGTCGTGAGTCAAGGTATCTCGAGTACCTGAGTTGTTGTTTCTCTTGGCTATTGTCGAGAATGATTCCTTGAAAGATGCCAGTGGTCGGGTCATACTTTCCCGAGAGACGGTAGTTGGAAGAGGAGTTCTTGCACTTGATTTGAATGTCGCTTGGAGTAAATGGATTCATGGAAGAGGCGATCATATTATGGAGGACGACTGGGTCGATTTCGTGCGATTGACAAAACTCTTCGATAAAAATAAAACCTTCGTTGCTTTGCAAGTCAGACTTGTTATTGTTGTTGTTGGATGAAAGTGGGTTGGTGCTTTTTACAATACGCTTGTGGAAGTTGATTTCCAATATGGTGATGGCTGGTGTGAGGGAGAGGATTTCCATAAAGTGACTGGCTGAGCGAGTCAACTTTTTTTCACGCTTGTGAACAGTATATAAGAGGACAATTATGCAAAAGGCCATGTAAAAATAGTTGGATGGAAATAATGATGTTGGGAATCTTGTAAGTGAATCAAAACCTGCAAAATTGTGTCTATGTAAGGCCTCGCCCATCATTGGATAACGGAAATAAATATTTTCAATTGCCATTTTTTTAAATGTAATTATTGGTGGGGGTGGTGATCGATTAAAATTTAAACTTCGTAGTTTGTTGTTGTTGTTGTTGAGGAATTAGTTTTCAACGCTTTTTGTTATTTGTTATTATTGTTGGTTGATTAATTAATTGATTAATGATTAGAAAATAAAAATCAAAAGGTCTATTTATACAAAATGGAGGGATGGGAAGGATGGGATCAATTGGTGAAGAGTTTGTTGATTGATTGACTGATCTGGGATTATGGAGTGTTTGTTTTTTAGTTGGTGGGTAGGGATGGTGTTGGTTGGGAGGATGGATGGTGTACAAGAGAGAAGAATCTAAATTGGAGAGAGAATAATAGAGAGTTGTTAATATATAATATCAAGAAGAGGATTTAAAGGAAATACAATGGAGGAGATGGGTGGGATGATGATTCGAATAGATGATTGATTGATGATGATTTTGTGTAGATGGAGAGTGGGGCGATTGGAATATCGCTTGCGATTAGAGAGGGTAGGGATATTGCCAATAAATCCCACACCATGTTGAAGTTATGGGTATTTCAAGCGGCGTCCACCCCATCTCTACGACAGTGTCGCACCATACTGGCAAGTGACACACCCGGCCATCCAACCCGGCCGGTGATGGATGGTGACATGCCAATGGTGATCGGAGGAGGAGGAGGTGAGTGAGACTGTTGGCAACTCTAAAACCACTGTGTTGTTCCTGCTGCTGCTACTATGCTTCTCTTTGTTGGTGTACGTTCGCACATAGATGGAGCTCCCTTAAACATCTCCCACCAGATTAGCATAGGGATATTATGATTAATTAATTATCTTTTTAAACAGATACTTTGTTGTGCTGCTCGTGTTGCCAATAGCAACAATCACATATTTGGCATTTGTGCCTGTTACCCCTACACGTTTGGAATATTTCATGTGCACAAACTATTGGAGTGAAAACTGCTGACTCCAATTTTAGGGTAAATTTCCGAAACGAGGAGGAAACAGGGCAACCATTTATCACCCATCCCAGCAATACAACAGACAACAGACAACAGTATAAACAACAATAACAATAACAATAATAATGATAGTCTATCCACACCAGCACAAGCACAATTGCCCGCTGGAAACTAATGTCCCCAGATCAACTATTTGTTGATTGAGTGGTGAGCGAGTTTAAATTTGATTGGATTGTTGGTGTGTATTTTTTTTTCTTAATGGGTGGCGAATGGCAATTGATTGATTCCATCATCCCAATCCATCACCCCGCCAGAATTAACGACTACATCATGAATAAACAACACCCCTTTGATTGTTTTTTTTTTTCCTATCCAAACCCCCTCCCGCAACGCACCACTGCTCTTCCTGCTTTCCAGCTGCGCACATTATCAAGAAGTGTAAACGATATCGTTGGTTGAATGGATGGATGGATGGACGGACTGTTGGTAAAGTGGTAGTAGTGCTTTTAGAGTAAAAGTGTTTTTAAAATCGTTTAAAAAATGATATCATGTCAGATCAGCAAACTGATCAAAACCAGATGCTATCAGATCAAAAAAAACAAAACACATACAATTTAAATTCTAGGTTAATTATTATTTTTTTTCAAGAGTATCTTTTATCTTTCAAATTATATTCCCATCTGATCGTCCTGAAAGAAAAACAAGAACAAATTTGGATGGATAATAGAAAGTGATGACCCTATCCAAAATAAAATTAAAAAGTGAAATAGATCTATTCCTCTGTCATGATTGCCATGCAGACTATCCTTTTTTGAAATCTATGAAATTACAATTCATCTCGTGTGGTGATGTTATCATCTAGAAAGACATCGCGATGGTATATTTTTGTGATTGATAGACATAGTTTCATACTGCAGCCATGTTGATCTATTATTAGATCATAGAAAAACACTGGCAACACATAAAGAAGAAGAAGAATGGATGGATATGGGTGTATGCGTGTGGGAGAGTGTTATGCTAAAAAGCATGTTTACGTTTGTGTACGTATAACAAATAAAGCAAATAATAAATGGTGGGTGTTTACACACGGAAAAGAAATTCGCACAAATCGATGGGTGGATGGATGATTAATATAACACATCTTGATAAGGATTGGATTATTGTTTGAAAATATTCGAATGACTGTTGACTTGGATACCAACAATCAATCAGTGTGTGTGGAGAAAGAGGAGGACATGGATAGTGTGGTGGGTTGGTTGTTTAGTTGGGAGGAGGAATTGTACTTACAGAATTACAACAGACAATTATAGCTATATACGATCGTTACCAATATTACAAGAACAATTTTTTTAGTAACACAAAGATGGAGAGCATACACTTTGAATTATTACCAATTGCGAAGGGACAAGATATTAATGTGACAGACAATTAATATTGATTGATGAACCGAAGAGAGTGAAGGAATCTTTGGATTGGATTAGATTAAAAAATTATTATTATTATATCTGATTAAAAATATTTTTGACCGGTGGCGGTAATATTATTATTATTATTTTAATGTACTGTACTGGTTAGACAAGATTAATAAAGATTTTAAAGATGGAATATTATAATGCAACAATAATAATTTGAATAAATTAATCTGACTGTCTCTTGTTGGCTGGTTGTTTGCGTCTAATAAATAGTACACTAGTCACCTATGAGCAGACACACATGAATGCATGCATACATGTCAATGTTTGTTGGGTTTCGATGGTGCTGGGTTAACTGTTTGGTTTAACATTAGTAGGTAAAAGAGAGATTACATTGTTTAAGGAAATGGAAACATATAGTAGTAGTAAAACAGATACAAGGATTATACGGTATGGATATGGACGTGCCGACGTTAACGGGGGGAAATTACATTTCGTTTCATACAATAGGTAAAAGGATCATATCCAATATGTGATTGTCCATTCCCTTTGCTGTGGAGCATGTAAAGTATCTGCCGATGAGCTTGAGCCCGTCTAAAACTGTAAGGAAATCGACTTGCATTTAATTGAATCCGATATTACTGCAGGAAAGGGGTGTTTAATCCATAGTTGGAAATAACAATATCTTCCCCCTCCCACAATCGCAAAACAACACAACCACTGCAGTTTGTTGTGATATCACCACCTCTACCACAACCACTGCAACATGTTTCCCACATTGTTAGCATGGACATTCTTTTCCACTGCTACAAATTGGCAGAGAATATGTAATTTCAAATCGTATGATGGAATTTTTAAGTAAATTGATACCGATCGACCAACCACAACATTGGTTTGATTGCTTGATTGATCACACGTGAATAGTGGGTAAAGATAGATGGATGGGTGGATGGTGGATGGATGGATGGATTGTCCATGCATGTATATGTGATTGCGATGGATTAGTTGTTGAAAAAATATCCTTCTTTTTTTGATACACTTCGCAAATGGGATAAAGAGTTGAGTTCCATTGGAAAGTGTTGGGGGGAAATGGATTCATAGACATGACGATGGTATTTGATTCTTTTACAAAATGCCAAGATTGAGTGGTGCCAACGAAATCCTCTCTCTAGAACAATTGTCTTTTCATCTTTTTGATTCCTCTTGTTTGCGTGCGCCGTGCCGGCAATAGCTGGTCAACAGCTCCACAGTTGTTTTGGTTTATGGGGGAATGAATGAATGGATCGTGGGTAATGGGACCGACACTTTTAATCCTCTTGATTCATAAAAGTACAAATATTATTATCTAATTAATTGTATCAAGAGGGTAATGCTATTTCATTAAATCGGCGTTTCATCCATCATCATCCACAAACCAGTCTGGAAGATTAAAAACAATGGAAAATAATCCTAAGATTCACACCAACTGCCATTGAAACTAGCACTAGTTATAGAAACATAGATTATAGAACAATCTTTGTAGATCTCTTTCCAAATTAATGTTTAAATCTATCTTTTGCCAGATTCAAACACACACACATACATATATACCATATGTATATGCAGATTCGTTCGTTCGGTCGGTTGAATGTGGTGGATCTGATTCAAACAACCCCACCACCACCACGTTCATTCATACACACTCACACACTCTCGGCCAACCGATGATTTGTGGAAGAAGAAATTTCCATTCATTTCAAACTGGTCAGATTCAATTGACCTGTTGTTCCATTGTCATATTACCAAACTTGGTAAAAAAGTAGATGATTAACATAGATTCATCCAATATTTGAGGTAAAGGAATGGGATTAATCTTATTTACTTACTCTTCTTCTTCTTTTTTAATAATGCAAGATAGATTTAGAGAGATTGAGAGAGAAAGAGAAATGGATCGATCGATCAATCGATGACTGTCTATTGATTATTGAAATGATTACTTTTTCCGGGTTGTGGTTGTGGTGGGTTGTTGGGGTAGTGTTGGTTGAGAGATAGATCCGTTTCTAATTAATCAATCTTGTCTGTCCGTCCTTCTGTCAAGGTGTTTCTTTTAAAAAAGATGGAAAAGATAATGTAAACCATCTCTACTCTATCTTTTTCAATCATTCTTTGATTCACTAATTAATTGTGTTTTGTAAACGAGCTGGTCTATACAATATATTATTCTTTTTGCGCATGTTGTCCTTGTGTTGTAAGATGATGACGTCTATTTATCCACTACAAGTTGGTCATCTGACTAATCATATAATTCTAGAATTACAACTAGTTAATCAATCATAGAAGAAGAATAAGAGTCGGATGAGGAAGAAAGAGTAAGAGGTCTTTTTATGATCATAAAAAATATAATATTAAAAAGTCAGAATATTTAAAAATACCAAGTATTCATTATTTATTTGTAAATTCTGATCAAGATATCTAAATTATTAAATTCTAAATATATTATATATTATATTTTTTAATCTCGATATCTTGATATTAATTAAATAATTAATTAATTTTTTATTTTTTAATTTACCCACACCCACCACTCCTCTGCATCATGGGTTAGTTGGAGCAGTAGTTGTGTGTTTGGTTATCTTGTTTTAACATTATACTGTTGTTGTTGTTTAAACAAAAGAGGGCGGTTGATATTTTATATAACCCAACCAAACCAACCAACCAACCAACCAAGATTATTGTCATAATAAAACACACACAAATAAAGGTAAGTGACGGCAATAACAATCAACCAACCATCATCACCAACCACCCTTAGACGATGATGATGATGATGATGATGATCTAAACTGCTTTTGCAAAAGCCTATTCTGCACTATACTAACGTATTATGGTTCGCGTCAACACTTTCAAGATCATTTTAAAATGTCTACAACCGTATTCTCAACCATTATACGGTCAACCAAGTTGCTCATTTTTAGCCTATGCTTGACTGCGTTTGGGTTTGTCGTATTAAACCTATACTTGGGTCCAAAGATTCCAATTGAGGTATGTACAAACACAAACAACCTATCCTAGCTTTTTTTCAAATAACAATAATGTGACGTGATCATCATCAAGCAATTAATCAATCAATTATCAGTTGATTAATTGATCAATATATTGCACAAACCGGTTGACAAAAGAGAGAGTGTGTGTTGGTTGATGATTGATGGTTGATGATTGAAGCAATATACGTACAGACACAACAGTTGACTTATCGTTTGATAATCGATTCACTCCCTCATTAATTAATTAATTATCGGTTCACCATGCATACGACGGTGTTTTGTTTGTTGTTGTCTCTCTCTAGATATTGGATAAGCAATTTGGATACCAAGCAGAATATGCTATTAAAGAACTGTCAACCTTGACCAAAGAAGAAGTTGAACACTATAAATGGGCTTACAATTCTGGAATGGATATCATCTTCCCTATTTCCATCGCTGTTGATATGATGATTGGTCTAGCTAAACTGTACACCCACAACAAGTTTGTCACGGTCATTCAGTTCCTACCGCTCATGTTTATGTTCTCTGATCTGATTGAGAACTACTACATTTATAATACGCTAAAACAATTTCCGTTATCTCCAGCAAGCGACCTTCAATTAATTCAATCCTATCTTAAAACTGGTTCCCAACTAACCATTTCAAAGTATATTTGGTTTGGTATGTAATTGATAATAACCATCATTTTTTTTATTGCCATTATCATCATATATGATATGGCGCCATATCTCTTGGACAACTCACTAACTCATTCTTTTCATCAACAACAGTTGTTTGTATATTATTTTTAATTGTTGGTTTCTCTCCAATTAATAGATCAAGACAGGAAGCCAAACTATTGGAAAAACAAAATCAATTAAAAGCAAAATAATTAATCGCCACCATCAATTTGATTAGATTTAGATTTCGATTTAAAAGGGTCAATATAATAAGTTTATTTTTTTTTGAAAATGTAAATAATTTTTTTTTTGATTTGTTTTCCTTTTTATAATTGACCTGGATTACGCCAATTAATGTTACCATTATGAGATCTGATAGCTTTTGGAATTTCATGTTTGAGAATGGTTGAATTTAATAATTCATATCTTTCCTTTGATAGTTTTAATTGAACACCACGTTTTAATCCTGCATCTTCTTCACCATGTGCATCCAAATAAGATGAGCCAATGAATCCAATACAACCATCGAAAAAGGTTAATACAATCGAGTGTTCGACGAGGACATATACACCAATATCGCCACCACATTTTCTAGAGTGAGTGGTTACCTCTCCTTCACCATTTTGTTCACGACAGCACATGGCGCTGGCACACACCATACTACCGCATAAAAGACATACGACTTGGTCTCGCTTTGATGGCACTAGATCACATCTCTTACACTTGATATTGCATGCAAAGATATCATCATAGTTGTTTGGTAATGGAATAATATGGAAATATTCAATATCCTCTCTTTGAATGGTTGATAATTCTTGTGATGGCGTAGTAGTTGAAGTTGTAGAAGTTGAGGTCGTCAAGGTAGTAATTTGTTGTTGTTGTTGTGTTGGTTGTGATGATTTAATATTTCTATAATCAATTATATAATTTAATAATGAACTGTGGAATGGTTGTAAATGATCACCTTGGAAGAAAGATAGATGTGGAAGAGTACGAGATACCGAAAAGATATGATCTAGGATAGACAATCTTCTGAGGAGGATAGTATGCTTGACCAATTGCTCAGGGGTAGCCAATTGATCTGGATTTCTTGAAATGATTATTTCATTTGAAATCATTTTATAGGTTTCCAAATTGGTCACTCTAGATGATTTACTAAACATAGTTAACAATAATTTGGTAAAATCATCATGTCCAGTTTCTTCTGCAGCATCTATATCCATACTATTGTTACTAGATGGCATGTTAACAAATACATAAAGAACATCCAATAAACTTCTTAATGAATTTATAATTTTTTCATCAATATTTGATCTTGCAAGATTCCAATCACTATTAAAAAAAAATATATATAAGTAAAAAAATAATAATCTTTGTTCATTTTTTTTTTGTTTGATTAAACATACCATTGATATCTTGATTGATATTCAAGAGAATTAATAGTTGATTCAAAAATATCAATGATTGAGAATTTTTGACTCTTGTCATGGTTTAGATTAATACCACGAATAAATCGGTTGGTAATTCTCTTTTGGAAATGCTCAAAACATTCCTGGAGACTAGTTTCCTTTAATTGTTCCCAATTATTGGTACCGTGTGTCATAGTTCCATTGTTTTGCAAGAATGAATAATCCTTTGGAACTGGTGGTAAAAGTGCATTTGAATGGGATGTACAAAGTGGACAAATAACAAAATTAGGTACTTGTTTTGATTCCAATGTTTTATAACATTTAAAATGTAATGAATGTCTAAAATAAAAAATAATTAGATAAATTAATAAATAATAAATAATAAATATTCTTCTTTTCTTTTGGTTTGTTTTTCCTTTACATACCCACAAAAATGTGAAATTAAATTAATATTATCATTTGTATAATATTTAAAATCATAATCTTTTTGATCTTTGGTTTTGAAATGATATTTGGAATCTGAAATATTTTGGTGACGTTCAGACATGATCTTGGAGAGACGAGAACGTTGGACAAGACAGAGGTTACCAATTGGATTGTTGTGGTCGTTGACATAGGTCTCCTCACGACAAAGAATACAAGTCTTTTTGGGATTGTTTTCAGCCTCTGTATTCTTTCTGAGTGTGTCTTGGTCGAGCTCATCCTCGTCGTCTGAGAGATCGTCGCCAGAGATGGACGACGTAAACATCTTTTGTTGTCTGGTGAATTGCTCCATAATCTTTTTCTTTGCTTCCAACATTCTGCGTTGCTTTTCTTCGTCTTCTTGTTCGGCAGACGATGAAATGCGGAGGTTGCTTGGACTACTGTTATTGTTGTTATTGTTGTTGGTTGACTTGGTTAGAAGAGACAAAAGTTCCAAGACTGATGGGTGGAAGTACTTTTTAGACTGGTCCGAAGAGATGGCTTGGAGCAGGTCGTAGATGGACACGTTGGAAGGACTGTGCTTCTTGTGCACGTGGTCAACGACCATCTGTAGACGGTTGGTCACACTGTTGTCATTGTGGTTGAGCTTGTTGCTCGACTCGTCAACCGCCATAAACAAGAGATGCACAAGATGGTCGATGACGTCAGTACGCTCGACACGACGTTGCGACGTATCAAACTCATCCAATGCTGCAAGATCTTCCATCTCTACAACACATTGGTACATACTGTAAAACATAAGACTGTACAACTCCTCGGTGTACAAAGTCTCTAGAATAGCTCTAAACTCTTGTTTGATGGGTGGCATCAATGGCAAACGACGTAACTTGCTTCCGCTACTTCCACCACTATTTGACTTTTCATTGTTACGATGAGAATCTTCAGCACGCTCGCGCTCCTCATTAGAGTAACGTGAATAGTACTTGTTGTAGACATTGGAAAACTCTGGTTTCAACGAAAACTTTCCTTGTTCTTGTAGTGATGGAGAAATGTAGTTTGCCACTTGATTCAACACCTTTTCAACAGTCTTTGTTGAAATATCCAAATATCGTTTCTCAATGCCAAAACTGCTAATCAATTTGGTAAATGTACGATTCTTTAAATATAATCTATGAATCACATCATATTTAATAATCTCTTCATCACTAATATCTCCAACAAATGATCTTTCACTTATCAATGTTATCAAAAATCTAAAAAAGTTTGATAATACTCCCATCTAAAAATAATAAAAGAAAAAAGAATGAATAAATACAAAGAATAAATATATTATGATAATCATTTCCTCTACTTACTTGATGATTATTAAGTGAATGATTTGTTTGGAATAAAGATCTTGATAAAGATTTAAAATGTGAAAAATAAACCTTTAAAAATGAATTTGGTCCAATTACACAACATAAAATCTATAATTGATGCGAATTGATTAGTATTATATATCAAATTTAGCTTCTTTCTTTTTCTTTCTTTTGACATACTTGTTTTAAAAAGAAATCAGGTTCAAAGAAGAAATAACGTAAATAGGAATGAGAATTATAATTAAATATTTGAGAGGTAATTGGACTACCATTCTTTAACCACATTCTAGAATTACTCTCAGAGATGAGATTATCAATACTTGCAAGACCATAAACCAACTCGCCAGCCAATTGTTGGTTATTGTACAATGATTCGGTGTATTGTTTAAAGGTGATTGGATTATTTCGATGACCAACAAACTTTCTAACCAACAACAATGTCAATTTGGATAGTGCACGATGAATTGGTAAATGGAATGATGTACCTTCTGTAGTTGTTTTTCTCATCTTTGAAGCTGCATTTTAAAAATTAAATTGATTGTATTTTTAATTGCTTGTCCCTAGAAAATAAAATAAAATAAAATAAAATAAAATAAAATAAAATAAAATAAAATAAAATAAAATAAAATAAAATAAATTAGTTTCCTTTTTCTTTTTTTCTTTTTTCTTTTTTCTATTTACATTTTCTTCAAAATGATCATCATTATGTTCAATTAAAGATGAAAAAATGGCAAAAGTTTGTTTATCCAAAGCAAAGGAATGAGTAAAGTAATTAACCCATGAACTAGATTCTGAAAAGGTTTGAACGTTTCGAATATTTGGATTGGAGAGATGGAAAAGAGACATGGCATCTATCCATTGAATGAAAAACTTGGATTCCACCGCATTGTTCATCATGTTTCTAAATACAGGATAAATGGACAATACATATTGAATATCAACAAAAACATGTTTGATTCTTTCAAAATAATAATAATATTTATGTGGTGAATTCACAACTCCATCATCTTTTAATTCTCCTTGGAATCTAAAATAATTAAATAAATTAATAAATTATGATTTGATTATTATTGATATTTGATATAGTTTTTACATACGGTGGAGAATTAATATCTTTAACTAAATGTTTTTGAGCAATTGAATAGATTGAAGTCAAGAGAGTTTCCAAGATTTGATACTTTTCAACCAAGAGAGTTGTAATGTATGGGATGGTAAATATTTGAACAGTTAATGAAAGCATTGAAGTGTCGTGATCATAAATATCCTTTGCAAAATTATCGGTAATGATTGGATAAGATTTGGCAAAACAAATTGAAAAATCAATCTTGAATCCTCTATCAAAAGTCAAAGAGAATAACCAATTCTTTAATATCTCTTGTTTTGAACTTGGTAAATACTTTTAAAAAAAAAAAGTAACAAATATTAGTACAAATCTTTTGAATAATATTTGTTTGTTTTTTTCATTACATACTTGATAATAAGTTAGGAAATATTTTAATCTACAATTATCATGATCAAATACGTTACCATCATCATGATGGTATTGACCCATGGGACGAGTTAAAAGATTGCAAAAGATACGTTTAAAGCATGGAAGGGGAGTGAGGTGTACAAATAGTTCCAAAATACTTGAAAAGTTTTGGAATGGGAAAGCTTGGAAACGACGGGTAAGAGTAGCCTTTAGATTGATTTTATCCAATGACTTTAATACACGATTGCATTCAGATCGAGCTCCAATAAATACTATACACTTTCCATTCATATGAACATAATGAGCATAATCGGTTGCTGGTCCACGTTGTAATCCAATGGCTGCTTTCAATTCACCTATTACCGATTGGAATGAATTATGGTCATCATTATAAATTAATACTCCATAACAATCTTCATCTAATTTCTAGAATAGAAAAAAAAAAAAGAGAGTAAATAAATAGTATAATAACAATATTTAGGTTTAGTATACTTACAATATTATAATTTCTTGATGGATCATTATAATAGAAATATAATTTTTGTTGGAAAAAGATGTCTGAAGAATCACGAGATTCATTGTTACGAAGAGTATTGAGAATAATATCCAAAAGATAACCCAATACACGTTCACAATAAGCTAAATGACCTTCACCCAAATCTTCAATTGGTTTTAAAATAACTTGATCAACTTCCAAAACATCTTTATGTTTTGAACAAAATCCTTCTTCTTTCCATGAATCACTATCTCCACCTAGAAAATTTAAAAATAATAATAATAAGTAAAGTTGCAATAGTTTTTATAATATATATATTTATATCTCTCTACATACAATCACAGCAACCACCTTGACCAACTCTAATCATTTGATAGTCATGACCTTCATGATTAGAATCTCTAAAACATTTTTCACAAAGAACACTAGTAGAATCTTCTTGACATTGTTTACATTGGAATCCCCATTCACCATTTTTGAATACATATCCACATGTTGTAATGGTTTGTTTTTCCTTTATATCTTCAAAACAATTTCTTTGTTGCTAAAATAAATAGATTAATAAATATACTTTAATATATTATCTTTTTCTTTTTTTTTTTTAAACTACATACATCACCAGTTGTTAACTTTGTTTTAAGATCATCTAAAAATCTTTCAAATAGTTTAGTGTTGCTTGTATGAGATGCAATCTTTATCCAATCGAGTAGATCACTATCGATTTGTTGTTGTTCAGTGATCCAATCAATACAAGTATCCAATGTCGATTTGAAATCCAATGATCTTGAAACCAACGATGGTTTGAATCCAAATTGTAATAATGCACTATACATGTCTCGGTATAGTTGTGAAGTTGGTGAAATGATTGATGATTGTTGTGAATCTGCTGTACTTGTTGTTGATGTTGTATTTGACGAATAGGAAGAGGAGGAGGTATCCTTTTTCTGATTTGTAAATGGGTCAACAATAGCTTCAAGTTTAGCAATACGGTCTAATAGAATAGGTGTTCTTGGTTTATAATTATACATTTCCTCATCCAACTTTATATTCTCCTTATCACTTTCAGTTGAATCTGTACTTTGATCCAATGCACTCTTTCTTGAAGAACTTCTATTATTATTATTATTATTATTGTTGTTATTGTTATTGTTATTATTGTTGTTATTTCTTTCTCTGTTTCCAAAAACATCCAATAATTGTCTAAACACTCCTGGGTCAAGACCACCTTCAACTAATTGTTCAAGTGCCAATTCAGCTTCTTCATCTACTTCTTCTTCATCTTCATCATCATCATCAAGGTCATCGCCATCTTGTTCAACGTCTTCTCCATTATCATCGATTTGTCCAGCACGTAGTCTAGCCAAAAATCTTCTAAATGCAGGGCTCATCATTTCCATATTCTCTAGTATTCCAGCTGCATCCATATCCAAAGGATCTTCTTCATCTCCTTCTTCCTCTCCATCATCAACTTCATCTTCATCTTCATCATAGGAATGATCTTCAAAAATTTGGTCTTCTTCTTCCTCTTCTTCAACAGATGCACCATCATCATCAACATCATCAACATCATCAACATCATGATCCATTGAATCTTCTAATTCAACCTCATCTTTGGTGGTGTTACTATCTTCTTGATTATTGTTGTTGTTATTATTATTATTATTGTCATTGGGTGGTGCTTCATCACCACCTCTTCGTAATCTAAACATCTTCTTCTTATCTACTATTACTACTACTGACCTGATATGTGAGGAGTTGTGAATAGATGTATTAAATAGATAAAGTAGATGTATCGTGTAGGTGTGAATGTTAATGAGTCAACAACACTCACTTCCCTTCCTCACAGTCAATCCCATCATAAAAAAACAAAAACCAAATAATACGATTTTCAAAAAAATACTAAAGTACTAATACTTGGAAACAAAATCAGAACCAAGTCGTATTATCAACATTATAGTTATCAAATATGATAACAAAGAAATGATATTTTACTACTACTCTTGATTATTAAATATTGTATTATACATTACTTAAATAAATTTTTAAAAAATCACAACAACAAAAATTACAAATAATTAAATTTGTGAAAACGAACGAGTCTTAACGAAAAACGAATTGCTCATATTTATTTATTATTTGTTTTTGATTTATATATAGAGAAAAAGATGGTTAGAAAGAAAGTAGATAATAGAGTTAGAACAGTGATTGAGAATGCTGTTGCAACCAATCATAGATCATTCTTGGTGTTGGTCGGTGACAGAGGTAAAGACCAAATACCAAACTTGCATTACATTCTCTCAAAGAGTGTAGTCAAAGCTCGTCCAAATGTATTATGGTGTTACAAAAAGGATTTAAATCTTTCAAAGTATGTATATTATATATATATATATAATAAATATATAGATAGTATTATAGTTAGTTTAGAGACAGATAGATGAATGAATGATCTAACTTGGATTCTTTTATCTTTTGATATATCTTAATTTTTTGTAGGAATAGAAAAAAAAAGATGAAAGTAAAGGAGACGATTAAACAAACCAATGGTAATGTGACAGTGAATGGTGAGGATCCATTTGATGTATTTGTATCGACTACCAATATTAGATACTGCTTTTATTCAGAGACACATAAGATTTTGGGTAACACTTTTGGTATGTTGGTGTTGCAAGATTTCGAAGCTATCACACCTAATCTTTTGGCACGTACTATTGAGACGGTCGAGGGAGGAGGTATGGTTGTTTTGTTGCTCAAGACAATGTCTTCACTCAAGCAGTTGTACACCATGTCGATGGACGTGCACTCGCGTTTCCGTACGGGTGAGGATGGTGCCAAGACGACCAACTCGGACGTCGTGTGTCGTTTCAACGAACGTTTCCTCTTGTCGTTGGCCAAGTGCGAGCAGTGTTTGGTGATGGACGATGAGTTGAACGTACTCCCATTATCGTCCATGTCGCGTACCATTGCACCGGTAGAACGCGTGCTAGAGACCAAGGACGACGTGGAGTTGCGCGAGTTTAAGCAGTCAACCCACGACACGGATATCGCCGGGCCGCTGATCGACAAGTGTCGCTCGATCGACCAGGCCAAGAGCGTGCTCACATTTATCGATGCCATCTCGGAAAAGACGCTGCGCAGCACCGTCACGCTCACCGCCGGCAGAGGACGTGGCAAGTCGGCGTCGCTGGGGCTGTCGATCGCGGCCGCCATCGCGTTTGGCTACTCCAACATCTTTGTCAGCTCGCCGACGCCAGAGAATCTCGTCACACTCTTCCAGTTTGTGTTTAAGGGATTCGACGCCATGGAGTACACCGAGCACGTCGACTATGAGTTGGTCAAGTCGACCAACCCCGAGTTCAACAATGCTATAGTCCGCGTCAACATCTTCCGCTCGCATCGTCAGACTATCCAGTACATCCAACCGCAAGACTACCAGAAACTCGGCCAAGCAGAGCTCGTCGTCATCGATGAGGCTGCCGCCATCCCCCTCACCTACGTCAAGAACCTGCTCGGGCCCTACCTCGTCTTCCTCTCGTCGACCATCAACGGCTACGAAGGCACCGGTCGCTCGCTCTCCCTCAAGCTCATCAAGCAGCTGCGTGAGCAAAGCGGCACGTCGGCCGCCAACCCCAACGCCATGGCCAGTGTCTCCGGCCGTGTCTTGCGTGAGATCCAGCTCCTCCAACCCATCCGTTACGCTTCCAACGACCCCATCGAACGTTGGCTCAACGAACTGCTCTGTCTCGACGCACAGGTCCAAGTCGACAAGAAGGGTGGCTGTCCACACCCCAACGACTGCCAACTCTACTATGTCAACCGTGACTCGCTCTTTAGCTACCATCGTGCCTCTGAAGCCTTCCTCCAACGTCTTGTCGGGCTCTTTGTCGCATCCCACTACAAAAACACACCCAACGACCTCCTCCTCATGTCTGACTCGCCGGACCACCACATCTTTGTCTTGCTCGGTCCCATGACCGACGACGGCTCCGGGCTCCCCACCATCCTCTGCGCCATCCAAGTCAGTCTTGAAGGAGCTATCGCCAAGGAAGCTATCCTCAACTCGATCAGAAAGGGATACCAATCCAGCGGCGACCTCATCCCATGGACCCTCACCCAACACTTCCAAGACGAAGATTTCCCACGTCTCTCTGGTGCTCGTGTCGTCCGTATCGCAACTCACCCCGACTACCAAAAGATGGGTTACGGTACTAAATCTTTAGAATTATTAACTCAATATTATCAAGGTGATATTAATACAATTAATGAAGAAATGGATGAAGATGAAGAAAATGAAGATGATGAAGATGAAGAAGAAGAAGCTGAAGAAGAAGTTTCATCATCAACTATTTCAAAATCAAATTTATTAATTGAAAAGATTAAACCAAAGAAGAATTTACCACCATTATTATACAAGTTGACAGAAAGAAAGCCAGAACTACTTCACTATGTTGGTGTCAGTTATGGTGTCACCTCCCAACTCTACCAATTCTGGTCAAAGTCTGGATACCTTCCAGTCTACCTTCGTTTGGCATCCAACGATATCACTGGTGAACACAGTTGTATCATGTTGAAGGAATTAAAGATTGGTCAAGAACAACAAACCATTGCATCCGAAGGTTGGTTGTCTTCTTTCTACCAAGATTTCAGAAAACGTTTCATTTCACTACTTGGTTATGATTTTAGAAATTTCCAAGCTTCCCTTGCTTTAAATATACTTCAAGATAAATTAAATAAGGATAATATTGAAAGTAAGTAAATGGAAAATTGAAAAAGAAAAGAAATATTGATATTAATTTTTGGTTTGATTTTTAGACGAATTTAATTATAAAGATTTAGATTTATATTTTTCAAGTTATGATTTAAAGAGATTGGAATCATATACAAATAATCTTGTTGATTATAATGTAATTGTTGATATGTTGCCAATGGTTGGTAAGTTATTGTTTAGCAATCAATTGAATCAAGTTAGATCCAACCTTTCGTTACTTCAAATGGCCGTGATCTTGGCCATCTCTTTGCAACACAAGTCTTTGGATCAGTTGGCCACCGAGCTCAACGTCCAACACAACCAAGTCTTGTCTGTCTTTTCACAAGCCATGAGACGTGTCTCGCAAGCACTCAAACAATTCAAGCAACAATCCATCGACGACTCTATCCCCAAACCAAAGAAGGTGTTCAAGAGCAAGAACGCTATCGTTGAAAGTGTCCAAGATGAATTGGAATCGGAAGAAAAAAAGATTAAAGAAAAATTGTACGCAAAGCAAGAAGAAGAAGAGGAAGAAGAGGAAGTGTTGGAAGAACCTAAAAAGGTCAAGGCATTGACTGAAAAGGAAAAGAAAAAGGCAAATGCCGGAAAGAAGGATTTGGATATGGACCAATTCAAGGAATATTTAATCGATCAAGATGAAGAGGTTTGGAGCAAGGCTTTAAAGGGAGGTAAAATCCCAACTACCATCTCTGTCCCTTCGGCTGCTGGAAAACGTAAACAAACTGATGGTGGTGACGATGAAGATGGATCCTCAAGTAAAAAGGAAGCCAAGGATATTCAAGACCCACATCACCAATTAAAAAAATTAAAAGAATCAAAACAACAACAACAACAACAAAAAGGTAATTCTAAAAAGAAATCATTTAGAAAGTAAAGTAAATAAACAATAGATCACCAAAAATCATGATGATCTCTTTAAATCTACACAAACGAGAGATCAAAAAGAAGATCTTTTTGTTTTTTTAAAAATAAAATTATAAAATTTTAATTGAAACAGAAACTTTACTACACCATTGCATTGATCTGTTTAAACACATTGTACAAAGATATACAAAGAAGAAAGAGAGAGAGATAGAATGGAGGAGAATAACCAAGTAATAAGAAAATCAATATCAAGAATTGAAAGTATATCAAATCATTTACAAGTTGTTAATGTCGCTGTAACTGAACAACAACAACAACAACAACAAGTAAAAGATCAAGTAAATGTTGGTGGTAGCGTAGATTACTATGGTTTAAATGATTTATTGAATGATAAAGAAAGATTAATTAGAAAACAAGCAAAACAATTTGCTGAATCTAAAATATTACCAATTGTAAGATGAAGATGAGATATATTTATATTTATAATTGAAAGAAACTAACTATATAGTTTGTTTGTTCTTTCTTTCTTTTTTACCTATAGGCAAATAAATATTATGAAAAAGCAGAATTCCCATTTGAATTGATACCATTATTAAAACAATTAAAATGGGCAGGAGGTAATATAAAAGGATATCAATGTCCTGGAATGACAGCAACAGAGTTGGGTATGATTGCAATGGAATTTGCAAAGGTATCGGCTGATATTGCAACCTTTTATTCTATACTTCAAACCATCTCAATGTTGCCCATCTACTATTGTGGCAGTGAACTACAAAAACTAAAATACTTGCCAAAGATGGCTGCTATGGATTCGATTGGATGTTTTGGTTTGACAGAGCCATTGGCTGGATCAGATGCATCTGGACTATTGTGTGAAGCTCGTAAAGTTGATAATGGATGGATACTCAATGGAGAGAAACGTTGGATTGGCAATGCTCCCTTTGCAGACATTATCATTGTTTGGGCACGTGACACCGAGTCAAAGAAAATTAAAGGTTTCATCGTTGAAAAAGGTACACCAGGTTTAAATGTTGAAACTATTAATAACAAAATATCTCTTAGAATGGTTCAAAAGTAGGTACTTAGTGTACATACAATCTAAAATATAATAATCTATAATATAATATATTAATATCATTTACTTACTTTATTTTTACTAGTGGACATATATATTTTAAAGAATGTTTAATATCAGATGATCAAAGATTACCAAATGCAAATGATTTTAATAGTGGACCTGGTAAATGTTTGTTTTTAACTAGAATCATGGCAGCATGGATTTCATTGGGTGTAGCTGCCAATGCCTATGAATCATGTTTCAAATATGTACAATCTAGAAAACAATTTGGAACACCTCTGTCTAAATTCCAATTGATCCAAGAACGGCTGGTAAAGATGTTGGGTAATCTCCAAGCAATGACACTCATGTGTCTACGTGTCTCTCATCTCTTTGACCAACAGAAACTAAGTTATGGACAAATTGGATTACTCAAAGCCTATTGCACAAGTCACGGTCGTGAAATTGTTAGTCTTGCTCGTGAATGTGTCGGTGGTAATGGTATTGTCACCGATTATGGTGTGGCTCGTAGTTTTGTTGATATGGAAGCTATCCATACTTTTGAAGGTTCCTATGATATCAATACTTTAATTGCTGCTCGTGAAATTACTGGTCATTCATCTTTTCGTTAAAATATAAATAAACAAAACAAATAAATATAAACAAACAAATCTAGAATCAATCGATCTATCTCTATTCACCTCTATTTATCTATCTATCTATTTTTTGGTTAAAGGTTACATTGTAACTGTTTGTTGTTAGGTTTAAATTAATATCTATCTACCTCCTATTGTCTCCTAACACCCCCCTTAAAAGGGGAAATGGATGAATGAATGGATGAATGATGAGTCCGTCGCCATCGTCGTTTCCAGGCGACCATGACATCGTGACGATAAAAACTTTCTCCCTTTGGGTAGTTTAGTAAGGGAGGGAGGGAGATTTTTGTATCTTTGTACATGTAGCGCTCGAGCCCAACCAGCAAAGGGTACGATCGTACACCAAGCAAGGGCTGCAGGTGCCCCCAAAAACATTTTAAATAAAAAAAAAAAAAAAAAAAAAAAGAAATTTTTCAACAATTAAATTTAATTACCCTACAAAAAGTCTAAAACTTATTGATACTACCGTCTTGTGCTGAAACCATCATCATCAATCATCGATAATCAATCCATCAATCATTCATTACATACACACTATATATTCATTATATATAATATAATATAAAAGAGGAGAGGGATATATATCTTGAAGAAACATTATTAAAAAAGGTGATTAATCAGTAGTAATAATAGGGTCAACAAACAACAACACTCCCAAAACAAACAAACAAACAAACAAACAAACTCGACCCCCCACAAATAATAATAATAATAATAACAAATTATAAAGAGAATATCGTGGTAATAGCAGAGATAAAGCAATCATATAGTTAGTTATAGTAGTAGTATTTAGTAAAAAGACGAATAGTAAATAGACTATTTATATTCAGTCGACTCGTTTGAGAGGAACTATAGAGTAGTAGTAATAGTAATAGTAATAGTAGTAGTAGTAGTAATAGTAATCTTATACCTATAGTGAAAGATGACGTCCTCACCGTCATCTTCAAAGATGGTAAAGAAACAACCACCTCAACTCAATGTCAAACAATTGTCTGATAGGTTGGGAGTTGTCATCTCTCCAGAGGACCCAGGAACTATATTTCAAAAACAAGAGCGTCTGGGTAAAGGTTCTTTTGGACAGGTATTCAAAGCGATCAATATGAGCGATGGCAAGGTCGTAGCAATCAAGGTCATCTCACTTGACGACCCCGAGGCCATCAAAGACGTACAAAAGGAAATCAACATTCTAGCAGAATGCAACGACATTAACATTGTCAAATACTATGGTAGCTACTTTAAGGATCACCAACTTTGGATCGTTATGGAGTATTGTGGAGGTGGCTCAATCGCCGATTTGGTTCAAATAACAGAGACTGGTTTGTTGGAGGATGAAATCGCTCTCATCTGTAGAGAAGCTCTCAAAGGTCTGACCTATCTTCATGAATGTAAAAAGATTCATAGAGATATTAAAGGTGGTAACATTTTATTAAATGATCAAGGTGAAGTTAAATTAGGTATGAATAGAAAAAATATAGTAGTAAACAAATGATGATGGTCCTAACTCTTTTCTTTTTTTTTTTTATTAGCTGATTTTGGAGTTAGTGCACATTTATTTAGTACATTTTCTAAAAGAAATACATTTGTTGGAACACCATATTGGATGGCACCAGAAGTTATATTGGAAAATAAGTATGATGGAAAAGCTGATGTTTGGTCATTGGGTATCACTGCCATTGAAATGGCAGAGGTCATCCCTCCCAATGCAAATGTACATCCAATGAGAGTTATTTTTATGATTCCAAGAGAAGATTCTCCTTCTTTACAACAAAAAGAGAAATGGTAAAAACAAACTAAAAAGGAATAATAATAATAATAATGGTAATGTCTATTTCTAATTCTCTATTTTTTTTTTTTTTTACTTTTCTTTTAGGAGTATGGTATTTCAAGATTTTTTATCAAAATGTTTAACCAAAGATCCATCAAAGAGACCAACGGCATCTGAAATGTTGAAACATGAATTTGTTCAAACGACAAAGCCAATTACAGTGTTGGGAGATTTGGTTGAAAAATGTAGAAACATTTTAAACAATGCCGAATATATAGATGAAGACGAAGAGGAAGACACGTTTGTTGAAAAGAGTGATGACGAGGGTGATTACTCGACCGTTGTCACCAAGGATGTAGAATATTCGACTGTCATTTCAAAGGATGAAAACTACTCGACCGTTGTCACCAAAGATGAAAACTATGAAAACTACTCGACCGTAGTTTCAAAGGATAGCAACTATAGTACTGCCAAGGATGACGACAATGAAAACGGCAATTATTCAACCGTGGTGACAAAAGATGACATGTACAGTACTGTTGTATCAAAGGATGAAATCTATAATCAAACACCAACCAAACAACAACAAAATAGTAGTAATGGTTCATCACCAACTCAGGTTAAGAAATTAGTAAACAAACATAACAATATTGCTGGTAATAATAATGAAAATCAGACACCTTCTAAAGAGAATAATAATGGTCATTCAATATTATCACCTTCAAATCAAAAACCACCTCTACATAAAAATATTACTAATAATAATAATACTAATGGAAAAATTCTAACACCAATTAAACCAAATAATAATAATAATAATATATCAGCTCCTTCACCAAATAATAATATAATACCAAAGAATATTAAAGTACTTAAAAGTCCTTCACCTCCCACCAACAACAATAATAATAATAATAATAATAATAATAATAATAATAATAATAATAATAATAATAGTCCACCATCTCCATCAACAAAGCCTGTCAACAAATCTAATCAATCAAAAAATATAAAATCAAAACTACCAAAAGAAACTTTACCTGAAAGTGTAAGTAAATATATCTCATCTCAAAACAACATTTTATTAATCTAAATTTATTTATGTTAGTTGCACGCAATTTATAGGAGTGATTGTACCATTCAAATACCATTTTTAACTCTAGGAAATATTCCTTCTGATTGTTTATTAAGTACTGAACCAAAATATAATGATTTCACATCAACTCTTGGTGATTTATGTTCTGATCAAGATGTAAGATAGAAAAAAAAAAGTAGTAGAAAAATCACAACCATCCATACTTAATTCTTTTTTAGATAAATAGTTTAAGATTTTCTTTTAGTCCTTCAGTTGGTAATATATTTAAAGCATTGACATATCATAAAGATAGACAAGAAAACGTAGTAATGAGCCAAAAGGAAAATATTCAAAATATGAAAGTCATTGGAGATTTGAGCTCAACTGTAAAAACAATTTATAGGTTATAAATTAATCGATAGATAATTAATAATTAATAATTAATAATAATAATAACAATAATAATAATAGTAATAGATGTCATCAATTTGTAATAATAATATCATCCAAAAACATTCTCATAATATAACAAAAAAACCATCATCAACCAATGGTTATATCTCTCTCAATCCGAAATGTTTAAATGTTTTATAATTATTCTTATTTGTTTGATTGTTTTTTTGTATTTATATTTTACAAAGTTTTGTTTTTGGGATTGATTTTTATTTAAGGTTAATGATTACTTGTAATTTTGATTCTCTTTCTTGTTCTTTTTTATCTCTTTTTTTTTCTATTCATCTGGTTTCTTGTGACAATAAAGACTTGGGACAATTTCTCTAGTGAATTTGATGCCACTGACAATGTTTGGATCAGTGCTTTGAAGCATATTGGAGAGCTTATCGGTTAAAATTGTTTTCTGGTCAGCAGAAACATAGGTGACGTTTTGGTCGTTGGTGAGAATGATGATCGAGTTGTCTACAAAGTTTACTTGAATCGTCTTGTCGCTTAATCTGAATGCAATTCCCTTGGGTGTCTCTTTCCACTTTTTTACATAGACTGGTGAAGCCAAAGAGTCGTCAGTGTATAGGATTCGCTGTTGTCGTTGTAGTTGATGACGATAGTTGATATTAAATTTTACAGGTTGCTGAAGGAAGCGATTGGAAAAGTATTTCATGAGGGTTACCTTTTTCTGGGTGTCGTGTGGATGCTCCTCGTTGATATTTAAAATTCTCTTGCCGTCGCCGTCATCTCCCTTGGCATGCTCCATGTAATATGCAATACCAGTGTTGAGAAAAGTAATCACCTTGGTGGAATCGTTAAAGTAGGCTCCAACCGATCCGTTTGACAAATTGTATGCCATTCCATATTTGCTGGTAAAATCTTCAAATTGACTAACAAATACCAAATCTCTTGGGAATTGACAACTCTTTGCAAAGGCGGCTGATGGGGAAATAGCCTTGACCGGTTCGGAAATATGATTATTGGCAATTCTAGTCTCCAAATCTTTAACATTGGTACAAATTTGTGCTTGTTCTGGTAATGCTAATTTTTGTTTTAATAATTTAGTTTTTAAATCTAAAAAAATAGAAAAATAAATAAAAATATTAGTATGGGATGGTATTTTCTTTTTCTTTTTTTTTTTCTTTTTTCTTTACCATTTTCTTTCATTTTTTCTAATCTTCTTAATTTTCTATAATGGAAATCATCTTTTTCCAATTCAGATAACTTTTGTTGTGATTGTGGTGATAAAGTACCAAAAAGATTTGGCTTTTGTTGTTGTTGTTTTTGTGGTGATTGATATTGTTCTTGTTGTTGATGTTGTTGTTGATGTTGTTGATTAATAATATTTGTATTTTCAGTTAGAGGCAAATGATTATTATTGATAGAGGAAGGTAAACGGATTAATTGAGTTGGAAGAGTTGTTAGAGCTGATACTGGTAAATATTTTGGTATTGTTGGTAGTGAAAAGAATTCATGTTCCAAAATTTGATGTAAATTTGGTCTTTTTTCTAAAAGTAGGAAAAAAAAAGAGATTAGATATTTTTGAAAAAGAGGTTTTTTTGTTTTTTAAACTCTACCTGGAACTGGATTTAAAATTGAAATGATTAATTTTTTTGTACTATCATCAAGTGCTGGTTCTTCTGGGAATGAATATTGATTTGTTCTAATACGTTCATAGGTCATATTTACATCTGGCGTTTCAAAAGGTGGTTTACCAACCAATAAAGTATATAGAATAATACCAATTGACCAAACATCTGCTTCATAAGAATGTCCAACTGTTTTATCTAAAACTTCTGGTGCAATATAATTTGGTGTACCACAAATTGTCCTAAATAAAATAAATAATAATAATAAAAAAATAAATATATTAATAAATAATTTATATATATATATTTTTTTTTGGTTCATACTTTTTTCTTTCACCTTCACGTTCAACTCTGGTTGAAAGGCCAAAATCACCCAACTTTATGCGCATGTTATCAATGAAAAGGTTACCCAATTTCAAATCTCTATGAATAATCTTGTGATCGTGTAAATACTTTACTGCTTGAATCACTTGATAAACATAATATTTAACTTCACATTCTAATAAAAATTTTCTTCTTTTATGAATATCCATTACAGTCTAAAGAAAGAGAGAGAAATAAAAAGAATAAGAGAAATTAATAAATAATATATATATAATTATTATTATTTAAATATTTATAAATTTACCTTTTGATTACATAAACCTAAAAGAATAAAAACATAATCATCGGTTTCAAAACAATGTTCAAACTTTACAATATTTTCATGATTTAATGAACTATGAATTCTAATCTCAGCTTTAATCTAGAAAGATTTATAATAATTATAGAGAGTAAAATAAATAATATTTGGTAAGTATTTTTGAATTTCAATCTTTTTTTTTTGTTTTTTTTTTTTTTTGTTGGGGGGAAAGGAAATATCCAGGTCGAGATTTCCAACCAACACAAACTTGATCATGTATCAACTATAACAAATTTGTTAAATTAATTTTGGGATACTTTACCTTTGATTTTGCTCTTGGTTTAATCAAGGATGATTTTAAGACTACTTTGGCAGCGTAAACTCTATTCGTTTCCAAATCGGTCAAATGATAACATTTTGCAAATCCACCCTAAATAAATAAATAAATAAATAAATAAATAAATAAAAGTTGGAAATGAATTTAATAATTAATATATTGGATGATCATGTGATTATATTATTTGAATAAAAGATATTTACCTTTCCAAGCAATTCACCACGTTTATATTCTTTAACGATGGTACTATCACCGTTTCTAATGATTTCCTTGATAAGAGTAGGAGGTTCAGTTGAAACTGGTGGTGCCATTTGTTGTTGTTGTTGTTGTTGTTGCTGTGGAACAACAGAGGCAGAGACTTGGACAGTTGGAGTTGTCATGAATGGATTATTACTGACACTTGGTTGTCTTGACGAAGAAGTAGTAGAAGACCCACCGTTGTAAACACTGTTTATTTGGTGATGTTGCTGCTGCTGCTGCTGGTGTTGTTGCTGTTGAATATCTCCACAATGCGTTGGTCTAATGACCATCGACTTTGTGATTAAAGATGACTGTTGTTGTTGTTGTTGTTGTTGTTGTTGTTGTTGTTGTTGAAGTTGCTGTTGTTGCTGTTTTAAACGAAGTGATGCACTATTGTTGTACTGATGATTGATATTGATATTTTCTTGATTATCATATGTTTGTTGATAACCACTAGTATTGTACTGTTGTTGCTGTTGCTGCTGTTGCTGTGGATAAGATGATGATTGATGAGTAGTTGCGGGACCGCTTGTATTATAGAGATGAGAGGAAGTAGAGATAGAAGTAGAAGTAGAGGAGGTAGGATACTGATATTGTTGCTGTTGAAGACCAATACTAGTTGAACGATGATTATTATTATTGGTTGTATAAAGTGATTGTGAAGTTAGGGGTGGTGATGAAGAAAGTTGCTTGTAGTTCATCATTGTCAGAGATTAATATTTTCAACGAACTCTTTATTTTTAAAAATAATAAAAGGTTTTTTTTTTTGGTATCTGGAAGCAGAGGGAGGGTAGGTAGTGATTTCGGGAGAGGTATGTAGGTAATGAATGAAAAGTGTGTGTTTTGGAATATAAATGCTGATTGGTTGATATTGAAAAGACACAATAAAAGAATGATCAGGTGCAATGATAATAATAATAATAATAAAAATATAATAATATTGGTATTGGTATTGGAATAAAAGTATAAAAGTATGTGTTAAACTAAATCTGATGAATGAATATAGTTTTTAGTTTGATAAATAATATAAATAATGATGATGATGATGATGATTAGATTTTTTTTTTGTTTTCTACTCTTTATGATGAACCGTGATGAAATAAATAAAGTTGAATATATAGAGATAATGTATGTATGTAATGTATGTAATGTATGATATGTATGTAAACTTTTGGGAAAAGTGATCAACAACTAATGTTGAATGAAATCAAGACTATTATTGTTATTGTTATTGCTATTGTTTGTTTGTTTGATTGACTGTTGCTGTTATCATCTAAGCTAATCTAATCTAATCTTTCTCTAAAAGTTGTAGTTATAGTTTCATAAAGGTATGTATGTATGTAGAAAGAGATAATAAAAGAAAAGATGATGATGGTGATGATGAATGAAAAACAATCAATTATCAAGTGACACAGTTGTGTTTTTTTTTTTTTTCGAAACTAGGCGCCAACCTTTATTTATTTGTTGTACAACAGCTAAAATAGAACATTTTTGGGTTTTTTATTTTCGCTTGTGTTATTCTCTATACAAATAACAATATCAGTACTCCCGTCACCTATCGGTTCCCACCAATAAACCCTCATCCCTTGATCAATCACCTCATCATCATTGCCACATTTCAATACTATAACTGGAAACTATAAAACTAAAACCAAAAAAAGTCTAGGATCATGATCCTCGGTCGGGGAGGGAATTTTCAAAAAAAAAAACCATCGCTTGGCAATGCGTGAATCCGTTAAAAATTCCCCGCCGATTTTTCAAATTTTTGAAAAACTAAAAAAAAAATCGAACTTCCCCACCAACCAAAGATATCTGACCCACTAATAATGAAGTCTTTAGAGGTCAAGGGGTTGAAAGAAAGAAAGAAAGGAAGGAAGAAAGAGTCATTTAAAACAAAAAAAAAAAAGTCAAGCAATGATGACGAATACAGATCGAAAGAAGAGTGTTGCTTTATAAACAAAGGTACCACCATCTACATTACATCTGATCTCTCTACTTTTTTTTATTTGTTAAAAAATGTACGAATAATTTTGTCATCATGGTGTTGCAAGATAAACCTCCTTTTAAAAAGAAAAAAACCCGAAAACAAAAAACTTTTTATTAATATTAATTTAAACCTTTATAGTTTTTTTTTTTTGTATATACACCTTGAATCTTAATTAATATAATTTATATATATAAACAAGAGAATGGAAGACCCATTACAAAACAATAACAATCATCATCAAAAAGAGGAAGAAGAAATTGTTAAAGATAACAATGATAATACTACTACTACTGTACAAACTATATCAGTAGCTGTGTCAGAATCTGAGCCTTCTACCGCAGTTATAGTACCAAAGACAAAGGCACACTTTGAAAATGGTAAATGGATAGACCCATATTCAAAGGGTGCTACAAGATCATTTTCAGAGTATGTCATACTTTTATTTTAATCATCACATGTCTCTTTTTCTTATTCTTTATATTTAAATCATTCTTTTTTTAATAAGTATGTGGAAATTAGTATCAGCAAGAAAAGAACCAAAAGCATTAACAAAAGAGGAAAAAGAGCATATACATCCAGTTTTAAAGATTGATCAAGATTTATTGAGAACACCAGTTGCCAAGGGAACTGCTAGAACCACTTGGATTGGCCATTCAACCTTTTTCGTTCAAACACCCAATGGAATATCATTTTTGACGGATCCAGTGTGGAGCGATCGTTGCTCACCTTTGCAATGGCTTGGACCAAAGCGTTATCGCGATGTCCCATGTAAAATACAAGAACTACCATTGGGTGCCGCCGACTTTGTAGTGGTCAGTCACAATCACTATGATCATTTGGATCATTTTGCAGTGATGCAACTCAAAGATACAGTGCATTGGTTTGTACCATCGGGTCTCAAAGAATGGTTTAATGGATGTGGTGTCACTAGAGTGACAGAGTTGTCTTGGTGGGAAGAGACTGTCTATCAAGATCGTTATCGTTTGGTTTGTACCCCTTGCAAACATTATGGTCAACGTACACTTAGCGATCGTTATGCCACTTTGGCTTGTTCATGGGCAATCATTGATGAATTGGAAAATAAGAAATATTGGTTTGCTGGTGATACTGCCTATTGTGAAACTTTTAAAGAAATTGGTCATCATATTGGTCCAATTGATTTTGCTTTTAGTATGAAGAAAAAGAAAAAAAGACAATTGGAAATATTATTATTAATTTTCTTTTTATTTTTATTTTTAGTACCAATTGGAGCTTATTTCCCAAGATGGTTTATGTCTGAATTTCATGTTTCACCAGTTGAATCTGTCATGATTCATCAAGATATAAAAGCAAAACAATCGGTTGGTATGCATTGGGGTACGTTCCGTCTAACTGATGAACCATATCTTGAACCACCTCAATTCCTAAAATCTGAAATGGAAAAGGCAAACATTCCACTTGAACAATTCTTTGCAATGAAAATTGGTGAAACTAAAACTTTACTTCTTTAAAACAATACACAACATTTAAAACATCACATTTGTAAAAATAAATAACTTTTTTTAAACATTGTATCATACAATAAATCATGGATTGACTTTTGCTAAGAAATGTTAACAAGGTCTTGTAATTGGATTGTAGTAGGAAAGGCAATTATTTATTGTATAATCTTTAAAGGACTTAGGCTTGAGCTTGCAAGTAAGAAATGGTATCAGCTCTGTCTTGGGCACTCTTAAATCCAGGGAAAGCCATTTTGGTCTTTGGAATATATTTCTTTGGATTCTCGAGATAGTCAAACAAGGTTTGTTCACCCCACATGACACCAGCGTTCTTGTTGGCATCAGAATAGGCATAACCTGGAACAGTTCCAGACTTACGACCAAAGAGACCATAGAGATTTGGACCTATAGAAAAAAAAAAAAAAAAAAAGTCGCTCATATTAATTTTTTTGACTTGTTCTTGCATAGTAGTAGTAATTTGGTTGTATTTGAACATATAAAGTAAAGTTCATTCAACCAACCAATATATTATCTATATTGAATATTATATACCTTGCTTGTTTGGAGCATCCTATATGTGATTATAAATTATTAGTAATGTGTGGTGTGGGTTTAGGTTGTTCAACAACATCAATCTTCTTCCCCTTCATTCTTCATTCTTCGTTATACAACTATTTGCAACTTGCAAAACAACAATCATCAGTCAACTCAACTACTGTTTGTATTCATGTTGTTGTGTGCTGTTACTATCTGTGTTTGTACTACTATAACTCGAAGAAGAAGAAGATCAATCTATATATAAATATGCTGATCAATAATTAATTACCTTGGCAACAGTGTGGCATTGAGCACAACGAGCCTTGAAGAGCTTTTCACCGTTTTCGACGTTTCCTGGTGGGATGGCAGACATTATGAGATATGTGTAGTAATTTACTTTGAGTAATACAAAAACAAAAATGAGCGTGATCAATAGGATCAAAAAACGACAAACTGTCTGTTGGAAAAAAAATTTAAAAAAACATTTTTTGAAAAAGTTTGCTCAAACGAATGACCGCACAGCATATCACTACATCATCACCACAGATCTCTCATCATAGCACATCCTGGTTGATCTGCCCTATTATGTACATTATAGGATTAGATCTTTTTAATTAAACAATTTAACAATTAAACAAATAATAATTCACACCAAGTAAGTTTGGTATATATATTTTGTCAACATACAAAGCATGTATTAATTATTCATTTATCAACTTGAATGTATACATTATCATCCCATTCAGTTATTTTTAACAATATAGATAACTGTTCTCTCTGTATATCTTGAGTAATGGTTGTTGTTTGGAATAACTTGAGAACTAGTTAGTAAAAATGTGCGTCTCTAGAGATATCTAAAACCAAATCAGATGATTTTTTCATTGACTTGAATAATCGATTTAACAAAAGCAACGTGTTTCAAAAAGAAAAAACTATTTAAATCTCTGTCTCCAAAACAAATCAATATTCTATTCTTTCTTTAATTAATATAAATAATACATACAAAATGGTTAGTATTCCCCTTTTATTTATCCCCTTATTATAATTTTATTAATTATTATTGTTCTTTTTTTTTTTTTTTTTTTTTTTTTAGGATTATTTAAAAAATCCTAATAATAATAATAATAATAATAACTACTCAAATAATAACAATATAAATTTATTTGGATCATTTGGTTTTAAATCATCACCAATTCAAAATATTGAAAATGTTGGTAATATAACACAATATATTAAGGTTGGTAAAGATGGATCAACATTGATATCAAATCCAAAGGATATTGGTAAATCGGAATCTGCTATTGGATTGATGGGACCACCAGGATCTGGAAAGAGTTCAATTTGTAATACCTTGTGTTTTATTCTCTACAAGATCATGGAGCCATACTTTGTGGCACTTCGTTCACACGAAACTGTGACATTGGGCGTGTACACGCTGTCACAAGTGGCAAGACTGAAATCACCAGTGACCGTAAACAAGGATGTGTTGGATATGGAGGGACATGACAATAGTCTTGAGCGAAGTTGGAAGATGGCAATGCTGCTATCGGTCATTTGTGAAGAGATTGTACTTTGCAATCGTGATGCAAGAGCAACTGCATTGATTCAGGCCGTCTCTGTATTTAAAAAGGGTATGGATCAATCGAGTGCATTGGGTATGCGTCCAATCACCAAACAAATGTTTTTCATGGTCAAGAGTATGAGAGATGCTCCTTCACTCTTGCATATGCTCGCACAGATCCTCCCGAGTATGGAATTTATCCCTTTTACAGTGCCAGAGTTTACCGATGACGAGGTTGACCAGATGACTACACCACTCGAGTTTCACCCCGCCATGGTCAAGGCCATCAAGGAAGGTGTTGTGGACAAGATCAAGCCACGTCTCGACAAGCAATCGTTATCGTCAAAGGCAGACTCTATCCAACAACTATTGCACGCATTCAACATTGGTGACTACTCTCAGCTCGATGCAATCAACAAAAAGTTGTTTTTGGCCGATTGCAATAGAATCTTGGACGAGGCAATAGCCAATGGTCACATTGATCACATGGATCGTGCCAAAAAGATCACCGTTTCTGAAGGAATGACATTGGCACAATTCCTAAAAGGTGTCAATGGTGCTCTTTCAGTTGATTTCAACAAGTCAACCTTTTACGTCAAGGGCAAGAGTGAAGGATACATCAAACAACATTTCCCATCACCATCGATTCCAACCAAAATGATAGAGTCGATTTACACGGCTCAGTATAATCTCAAAATGGCTAAACTCGCCGAAGCCAAAGCCATCGCAGAACAAGCAGATAGAAACAAAAAGATGTTTCTAGAGGGTGTCCAAATAATCAATAAAGCTGCCGAGCTCAAGCTTTCACTCTACATTGACCAACTAAAGTTTGGTCAGTCTTTTGTCCCTTCAAAGGAAACGTTTATCGATCGATCACCCATCGCCCATCTCAAAACATGGGGCTTGCACTATGATTTTGGGCCATTCCACCGATACTATGACTCTGTTGTACCGGGTATCGCACAAAAGTGGATCGACCAAACAAGTCGTGCCAAATGGAAGGCACCCGTACATGCTCACGGAGACATGACCTGTCAAGGTGGCTGCAAGATGAATGATTCTGTCTTTTGTTATAAAAGTACTTGTCGTGGTAGATTGTATTGGGTCGATGGTCCATCGTCTACTGCAATCTGTCAAACATGTGAAACAAAAGCTTCATTTGTCGATACAACTCTTTACTGTATTGCTTGTGGTAATCGTTGTAATTGTACTACTCGTCCTAATGGTTCTTATATTCCTTAAAGTATAATATATTAAATAAATTAATATTGACAATTTCATCTCATTACAAAATGGTTATTAATATTTTAAATTGATTTTTAAAGTAGAGCTAAAATAGATCTTCTAATTCTATTTAAACAAATTTGGGTTTGATCATGATTATGGATAATAATATAATAATCAGGGAAAAGGAGAGCACTAATAAATATATGTAGAAAATAATATTTATTTTTATACATATTTTCTTCGAAACTTTTATACCTTGATTATTAAATTCAACGAGTTAATACTAAAAAATATTATTATAAGAAGTTATGGTATAGAACATCAAGTTATTCTGGACCACTCTTGAAAAAAATAATTGAAAAAACAGAAAAATTCCAAACACCTATATGAAAAAACGTTTTTTTTTTTTTAAAGTAATTCTTTTCCTGTTCTCTCGTATATGAAAAAACGAAAAGGGTACAAATTTTTTGTTTTTTTTTGGGGGCATCCAAAAATGCTTGGATAGCTCAGCTGGCAGAGCGTAGGTCTCATAATCCTAAGGTCGGGAGTTCAATCCTCCCTTCAGGCAGATTTTTTCCTTTTTTCCTCTCCTCTCCTCTCCTTCCTTTTTTCCTCTCTCCTCTCCTCTCCTTTCCTTTTTTCCACTCTTTCCATTCTCCTCTCCCCCTGAAAAAAATCAGGAGTGTGGAAAAATAGAAAGGAGAGGAAAAAGGAAGGAAAGGAGAGGAGAGGAAACTCGGAACAAATCAAGTTTCTATTGACCACTTTTGATCAGGACAAAAAGAATTAAAGTTAGCGAGTTAACTTAATAAATAACTATCTAAAGATATAAACATGATAGTTCTTAGAGAAAGATTGTAGTTATAAAGATACATATGATATTTAATAAAAAATAAATAAAAAAAAACTGTCTAAAAAAGGACAAAATCCAATACGCATTTTCATTCATAGTCATGTTCATTTCAATCAAGCACAAAGCAAATTAAAAAGATGAAATATAAATGAATGAAGGAGTAAGGATTACCCAAAAATAGTGGAAATCACTCTTTTCAATTATTTAATATATTTATTTATAATTATTGATCATCAGCTAAAACATTGATAAGATTTTGAACAGTAGTATAGATATCCTTTGAAACGTCGCCATTGTTGATTTTGATATTAATTTTGAAACGATTAATATTAAAGGTACCTGGTTGAAGGAAGCAAATGTTCAAGGGCAGCTCGATGTTTTCGAGGGGCGATAGTTGTACCGAGTGTTTGGTGATACCAGTCCAAAAGTATTGAGAGGTGCTCTGTGATTGAGCGTCGAGGTTTTCGTGTGGCAGCAACGTGTCGACGATTAATTGGAGTGTTTGGTGGGTCGAGCAGTTGCTGAGTTGCAATTTGAGTGGCATTGTGCAAATGGATAGTTTGGCAAAGTTGTGTTTGATGGTCGAGTCGGGTGTGAGGATTTGGTAACGAATGGGAGCTTGGAACTTGAGAGCTGGGTCAATGTGCAATGTCGATGTTTTGCCAGTTGGCGAGGTTGTGTTTTTCCAACTACCCCATGGAGTAGCCAACAATGGGTCGTTATAGTGAACTGGAAGGAAAGAAATTGAAGTTGAATTTAAAACTCCCATACGTGTTGGTTGATGTTGTGAATTGGACGACGAGACTGTACCAAGCTTAGAGGTCGAATTACTTTCCCAAAACAACATCAAGTCTAATTGATTATGATGTTCATTACCAGTACCAAGATTATTTGATATTGTGTTTGGTTTGTTTGCCTGTTGTTGTAACTGTAGTTGTTGGTGATGAAGCTGATCGGCAACGGCGAGCTTTTCATAGTCTAGAAACTGGTAGACTGGGAATGAAGAACTATCATACATTGGTTCATTCTTGTCAAACGAAATGTTGGTGACAGTCTGGTCGCCACCCTTTTCTTCGTTCAACGCTGCTGTGGGTTTGATGGATGGTGTGATTCTAAAAAAGAGATTTGTGAATTGACCTGGGTGGAGTGTGAGAATGACAGAGTTGGGGACGTCTGTATGATAAGAGAGTGGTTCGATTTTCCAGTACTTTGAAATGGACGAGATTTGTTTTAGGAAAAACACATCTCCACCTCCTCCAATGATTGGATTGTCTACTTCCAAACCGAGGAGATAGGCATCCAAATCGGTTGAACTTTGTTGTGAAAAGGTAGAAATTCTTAATGATGGACGTACTTCAAAATCAGTTTGACAACGAGCCAAACGATATTTGAGGTCAGTATTTCCACTTTCAGATTCATAATAAACCAAACATCTAAGAGTATACTTTCCAACACTTAATCCTCCTCTTACCCATATTGGTACCATCACCGTTGCTCCTGCTGTCAATTCTATTGAATTTAATTGTATCGATGAATTTAATGAATTTAATATACATGCATCTAAAAAAAAGAAAAAAAAGATTAGTTTTTTTGGTTTGTTTGATTTTTGTTTTAGTTTTTTTTACCTTGATTATTTGAACCAAAACAAACCAAAGTTGGATGACTTATTCTAATTCTAACATTTTTCAATCCCATTTTATTACTACAATTTTTAAGTAGTAATTTTGCTTGTTTCATTTCACCAAAACAAATTGATGATGGGAAATCTACAAATTGTGCTTCTAATCTTGGCATTGGTGATGTTACACTAAATGTTAAACTTAGGTTTTGTTCATAACTAATTGATTCTCTTTGTGTTTTTGTTCTAAAAAAATAAAAAATTAAATAAGTAAAATATTATATATTATTATTATTTTTTTATATTTTTTTACTTACTTGTTTAATCTTTTTTGTTTTAATTTAAATTCTCTTTTACCCCAAATAGTACCACACATACATAAACCAATACCTCTAATATTTAATAAACCTTGTTTTAGAGGGATGATTGAGAATTTTAATTTTTTCGTTTCACTTGGTCCCAAGAGGATGTCGATGGTTTCAACCTTGAATGGAAGTTCACCATTTTCCATTCGTTGGAGTTGAACTTGATCCAATGGTGACATGTTCGATTCTTCAATACCATCTGGACTCTTGTAAGTGGCAACCAAATGAACACTATTAAATTGAAGAGGGATTTGAAGAGGATTTCTAATTTCAACGTCGACAGTAATTGGTTCTTCCACTACGATTGTTTTTTCCTTTTCAACCTCGATGAAAAGATCACGTTTCCAAAGATCAAAACCTTGTAGTACAGGTTTGGTAATGATCGATGCCTCCTTTTTAAATGCTTCCTCCATGTCACTCCACCATACCTGTTGATGTGCGTCCGAGGTATAATCTGACAAGAGTACAGTGATACGATCATTTGCAATCACTGGAATGGGCAACTCGCCAATATAATTGTCCTTGGTGTAAGACTTGGAAATGTAGAGGAATTCTCTAATGATAGAGTTTTGACTCTGGAACGATTGTGAATTCTTTTCCAATAGTTTGTTGATAAAACGCAGAGCGTCACTAGTATGACCTTGGAAAAAAGAGTATCTCACCAATGAAAGATGAAGATGATCATCAATACCCATCCAATCTCTACCTTCATAGACGGAATAGGAGAATCTAAAACATCGAAGAGCATGCTTTCTCTTGGAGGATTCTGCATACTTGTCACCTGCCAATACAATACGCATACACGCCTTTCGAAATGATGGAGATTGACCTTGTAAAAGACAAAAACCTGCTTGTTCCAATAGAATGGCTGCACAAAATGCATCCAAATTCTCTCTTTCCGCCATAGTCTTGTACAAATCTGCCAACATTTTGAAATTTGATTTTCTCTTTAAAATTTCTCCTTGAATAAATGTTGTCCTAACTGCACAAACATTTAAATTTCCTCTTTGATATCCATTCAATGCTGTTTCAAATTGTGCATCAGTTTCCTTATTTAACATAAAATTACATATTCCAATCATTTCCTAAAAAGTAAAAATAAAAATAAATAAATAAATAGATATGTTTTTTGTTTTTTTTTTTACATACAAAAGAAGCAGCATAATGATTTGGAGATTTATCACTATTTAATTCTTTTGAAAGATTACGATAAAATGAAAGGGCAGTTTCATAATCTTGAAGTAAAAAGTAAAGATCTGATAATCTTCTTAGACAAGTTTCAACTGGAATCGATGTTGAAGTTGATGATTCCTTATCATCTCCTTCCTTTTCATTCTTTTTATATCCAATTCTTAATGATACTTTCATTTTTGAAAAAAAACTCTTTTTATTTGCTGTAATCTAAATGAAAAAAAAAAAAAAAAAAAGAAAGAGTAAATAAATAATTTCTTTTTTTTTCTATATTTCTTTTTTTTTTTTTTACATTTTCATTTAATTCAGAAATTGATTTTTCAATATAAGGAGGAATATGTTTTGTAATTAAATCATTGATTATAGTGTTTAGAGGATTTGAAGCTAAATTTGCAGTTGGATCAAATGATAGACCACCATCATCTTCCTTTTGATTGACACGTAAAAGATAGGAATTATTTGCACCAAAGGTATTTTTCATCTCTGAAAGACGTTTCTCAGACTCTGTATTCTCAGAGTGTGCCAATATATGGATTTTGGGAATATTTGGATCGATATTGAATTGAGAAATGATCGATGGCGGCTTTGATGGTTCAAACATTTTGACCAACATACCAATTGGATTGGGATCCTCTACCGATGCAATCAATAGACATGCTATTGGATGTGCAAATGTTTCAACTTCATTACATTTTAATGATTTTAAATATTGATGTCTATATCTTTCAAACCATGGTGTTGGATCTTGACAAACTAAAAAAATAATAGAAATTGGTTAAGAATATAGATCATCATTATAGTATTATCCTTTGTTTGTTTGTATCTTTACCTTTATTAAAATATGGTACATCTTGTTTACTTTTAATATCAACATTTGAACAATATTCATCAGTTGCCAATGAATCTACAGATGCAGCAACATCTTTTAATATAGTATCATATGAAGTTTGTTCTAATTGTTGTAATGTTATAAAATTAACCTTGAAATCATTTAATTCATAATATGATTCTCCAACTTTAATCGATGCTAAAAGTAAAAGTAAAAGAAATAAAGTGTCAATACTGATATTGATTGACTTTATATCATCACTCACTGTCTCTCTTCTCTTTCTGTTACCTTTTTTCTTTTCAAGATATTGAGTTAGAATATCAATAAGGGAATGTGACATTCTTTTGAATTGCTTTTGAACTGTTGGTGATGTAATCACCAATACTGATGGAGTTGCCCATGATTGTATTGAAGTTCTAATATCTTTATGTTGATTTTGTTGTTGTTGTTGTAATAGTTGACTCATATTCCCTGTTTTTTAATCAACCAATAAGGTTTGAAATAACTGCTACTCTATCTTACAAATCTCTACTCTCTATGAATTATTTATTATATATATATATGAATGATGATGATGATGAGGTGTAAGCAAAACAAGAAACAATATCTTCTCTCTTTCTTTTTGTCTCTGCAAAAATTTGTTTTTTTTTTTTTTTTTTTGATCAAACAACCTAACTTCATTTTCCCTCCTCTCACCTCTCATTGTTGTTCTTCACATAATATTTATTATTATTCATAAGAAAGTCAAATGATTTCATCAAGATTATAAATCAATTTATCTCTAGATAGATAGTATTTAAAAATACTGCAATGGTTGTTTGTTTGTACAACCATACCCAAAGGTGACGTTGTGATCGATGCGGAAAAAGAAAGAGAAACTTTTTTAGATTGATCTCGGGATTTCGGATATTGGATGGTTATTGTTTGGTTGGGACCCTTACATTAAAAGTAATCGGGAGAGAGAGAGAGAGAGGATGGATGGCTTTGTTGTAAAAGACAAAGATGAGAACAGTACAACAAAAAAGAAATCGTGAATCGTCCAAATTTGGAAAGAGAGATTGCCACCCATCCTTCAATCCATCTGTTACACCCCCCCCTCCCTCACCACAAACACAACACAAACAATGTAATACATTGTTGCGATCAATCCCATCAATGACGACATTACCTTTCTTCCTCTCACTCCTCCTCATCCTATCAAACTATAAACAACAAATCACCGCCATCATTTAAACAAAATTCGTAACCTTTAAAAAAAAAGAACAAGAGGACCCTTATTTTTTATTTATATTATTTATTTATAACTATCTATCTATCTATCTATCTATAATTATTTATTTATTTATTTAAAGAGAGAAGATGGAATTTGAAGAACCAAACTATTTTCAATTAACTCTAAAACAAACTAGAATTCTATTGATTAAAAACTGGAGAATAGCATATAGAAAAAGAGTCACCACTGCCATTCAATTAACAGTTCCATTCTTTTTCGTACTTGGACTTTATTTAATTCAATTGGCTGTTGATGATGCACTTTCAACAAATGATTTATTTGCCGATAGTATGATGAAATGAAAGAAAAAGAAAAAGAAAAGTTATATATATTTATTTATTTATTAATTTATTAATTTCTTTTACTTTTTTTTTTATTTATTTCTTTTATTTTACTTTTTCTATTATTTTAAGCACCATCATCATTTAATAATCCAATATCATTAATACCAAAATGTATACCACATCCAAGTAGTGGATCACATTGTTTTACATTTATATATGCACCAGATGATGATATTATTCAAGAGTTTGTTAGTGGAGTGTTACAAGATAACCCACATCTTGGTCAACACGATGTCAAAGCCTTTCCAAATCCACAGGCAGTCAATAATTTTATTCTGGCCAACAAGAATAAAACACAGGCGGCCTATATATTCAATAGTTTTACCAATGGTATCATCAACTATGACATTCAATACAACACCAGTTGTGCCAACAGTTGGAATGGTAATGGTCAATGTCCGCCTCCCATCGACTCTGTCATTGCTCCCATGCAAGTTTCAATGGACAAACAAATCATGAAACTATCCAACCACAAATCATCCTCTCATACACCACCATCATTTATTCCAAACTCTATTTCAATTGAATGGAGTAGTGGTTTATTAGCTCATCCAAAAACTAAATATTATAATAGTAAGTAGTTTATATACAAAAAAAAAATATAATATAATTAATATTTATTTATTTTCCTTTTTTTTTTAGTTGTATCAGATTTAGGAAGTATATTCTTTTTTGCATCATTAATGTTTCAATTTGTATTAATGTTACAAGATATGGTAGTGGAAAAGGAAACAAAGTTAAAGGAAGGTATGAGAATGATGGGATTGAAAGAATTGGCTTATTACTTGTCATGGTTCTTGACCTACTCTGTATTTATCATTTTAAATGTATTTTTGTTGATTGCCAGTGGTTTCATCTTTCAATTCACCTTTTTCAAACGAAATGACTTTGGTACCTACTTTTTCCTATTTCTCTTGTTTGGTATGTCCATCATTTGCTTTGGTTTCTTTTTATCCGCTTGTCTTAGAAAGAGTCAAGCTGCAACCTTTATCGGGTTCTTTTTGTTTATTCTCTTTTCTATTCTCCAAGCTTTTATTCCCAATCTACTCTACATTGATGGAAAACCATACAGCATCCAAGCCATCTTTTCACTACTCTCTCCCATCGTCTTTGCCAAAGGTCTCACCGATCTCGCCACTGCCAGTAATTTCGCCGGTCTACGTTGGTCAGGTATCGCAGACCATACCCATGTCTTTCCGCTCCTCCTCGTCTATCGTTGGATGGTACTGGATTCTTTTATCTTTCTCGTCCTTGGTTGGTATATTGACAATGTATTCCCAGGTGAGTTTGGTACTCCCAAACCTTTCTTTTTCTTTCTTCAACCTTCTTATTGGACTGGTAGACCAAGTCGTTTAGATTTTAAATCAACAACTCCATCTCAATCATCACAAATTTTAAATCATTCAAATTTAGTATGTAAAAAAAAAAAAAAAGTAAACAATATAATATAATATACTAATCATTTTTCTATTTTATTTTTGTTTTTAGGATGAAGATGTAATAAATGAAGAATTAAAAGTAAAAGAAATTGATCCAAAAAATTCAAATGAATTTGCAGTAGTCATTAAAGATTTGGTAAAGATTTATAGAAACAATGCCTTTTTTAGATCTAAAAAGGATTTCCATGCTGTTAAAGGGTTGTCATTGACCATGCAAAAGAATCAATTGTTTGCTGTTTTAGTATGTTATAACATTTAAATACTATAACATTTATATATTATATTAATATAATTATTGATTAATTATTTTAAACAAACCAAAAGGGTCCAAATGGTGCAGGCAAGACAACTACGTTTAGTATGTTGACAGGTCTATTTGGCCCCACTCATGGTGATGCCTACATCTATGGTCACTCCATCTCGGATGAAATGAATACTATCCGTAAATTCATGGGTGTTTGTCCACAACATGACCTCTTATTCTCACATCTCACAGGTCGTGAACATTTGGAATTATACTCTGCCTTTAAAAACATTCCAGTACATCGAATCGATCAAGAGGTTGAAGAAAGATTAAAAGAAGTAGGATTGCTTGAAATTGGTGACCGTTTTACAACTGTATATAGTGGTGGTGAAAAAAGAAGATTATCAGTTGCCATTGCAATGACTGGTGATCCTAAAATTGTTTTTCTGTAAGTATCAAACAAATCAAAAACAAACAAAACAAGAATATTATATACTAATCTCTTTCTCTTTTTCTTATTTTTAAGTGATGAACCATGTACAGCAATGGATCCAATTGGACGTAGACAAGTATGGAATATTATTGAAAAGATGAAAAAGAATAGAGCCATTGTATTGACAACTCATAGTATGGAGGAAGCTGATATCTTGTCGGACAAGATTGGTATTATGGCTTTAGGACGTCTTCGTTGTCTTGGTGATAACTTGCATCTAAAGAGCAAGTATGGATCTGGTTACAAGGTCACTGTCTACTTAAAGTCACAAGGACCGTCGTCGTACAACAACCTAGCACTAGCCAAATCAATCCAAGCCAAGATTGTCAATTTTGTCCTTCAGAGTGTTCAAGGTGCAACGGTACTCGCATCGTCGACTGAGCACGTGACTTTTAGCATTCCACGTGACAAAACCAATGAACTGCCCGCTTTCCTAGAGACACTTGAAAACAACCAAACGTTGCTCAACATTGAAGATATCGATGTTAACATTTCATCGCTAGAAGAAGTCTTTTTAAAAATAGTAGAAGATACTACTAATGAATCAAAACAACCAATAACCCAAGAGTAAGAGTAGTAGACCAATAAATTAATTAATAACCCAAATAATATCCATATGAGTATAGTAGTATAGGGTACACGGTGGTCTGTGTTTGTTTGTTTGTTGTTTGTATGTACAGTAGTATGTTTTCACACAAACCAAAGAATGACGCAAGAGAAGAGCAAAGTGTTTCTTTGTTTTTAAAGTGTGTGTGTTTGGGTTGCGTGTTGAATGTATACTCGAGAAGCAGCAAAAAGACTGATATGATGTTATATCTAATTAGAATATGATGTTACAATTTTAAAAAGAGAAAAAGAAGAACTGAATGGTCTACAAACTAATCTAACAAGTTGGTTTAATTTTTAATTTACACGACGATGCACACACCTCGTTTGGAGACTCTGAGAATAAATAATATACATATTTAGTAAGAAGAGTGCTGCATCTTGGGTATGAAACTCTTCAAGGTAAAAATCTTGCAAATGTTGACTCCACAAACACAAGGAATATTTTATTTGAATTATGTTAAATTTAATTTGAAACTAAACTGACCGACAGACACCTCTGATTATAAATAAATTGTGTTTTCATATTAATCATCATTTCATTTTAAAAATATTATAATTAATTATATATATATAGAGCTAGGAGCATACCTACTTCTATTATTATTTTAAAAATCAAACTAATTAAATCAATCAAATTTTATTTATTTATTTATACAAATACAAATATAAACTATGGGTGCCTGTGAAAGAATTTGGTAAATATAAAAATAGTAGAAAAGAATGTATAAGTTTCTAGTTTATTAATCCTTTCTTTTCTATCCGAAAGCCTATTGATAATAGCTGTGCTATTACCTCCTCTTGCTGTTATCTTGAAGGTATGTCATTAATAGTATTATTATTATTATCATTGTGTGGTGTCAATCAGAAATCATATGATTATTAACAATGAAATTTATTCTTTTTCAAACAAATTGTAGAAAGGATGTTCAGGAACTTTTTGGTTAAATGTACTCTTGACTATTCTTGGTTATATTCCAGGTGTAATTCATGCTATATTCGTTGTACTTGATTAGACAATTTCAAATACAAAAATCAAAGAACAACAATAATAATAATAATAATAATAAAAAACATCATTTTATCTGTATATTAAACTTATTATTAGAAACAGTGTTCCGGTTCCCAATGGGCCACGAAAAGTAGATATTATTGAAGAGGTTTTAATTATCGGGGGCAAAAACAACCTCTCTCGCTGAAAGAATCAGGAAAATTATAAAATTCACGAACCATCCAAGGAACATTATTTATTTATTTTGGATTGAATTAATTTTCTTCCTTTTCTTTGTTATTGTTGTTGTGATGATCATTATTATTATTGTTGTTATTATTATTATTGTTGTTATTATTGTTATTATTTTCATCAGCTTCTTTGTAAGATTTAACTAAACCAATAGCAACCATTAATGACCATGGTAACAAGAAAACATTGACAACCCAAAAGATGGCAAGGGCAATACCAAGGTAGGTACTGAGTTCATGACAATAGGGACTGCTGCCAAGATCACCACCACAGTCTCTACGAATGTAACGACGAACTAGTGCAGAATAGATAATAAAAAGTACAAAGGATTCAAGAAATGTGACAAGGTTGACGAGTGAATTCAATCTAATGAGACCACGACTTTGGACAAGCGATGTTGACATGCCAACACATCCAGTTACAATACAGAAAATACCATTCACTACAAATGCCCATGCATGTCTTGTACGAAGACCATCCTTGGCAGATGCAACTACAATTTGAACGATACCATGAATTATTACCAATACTCCAATAAAGAAACATAAACTTGCCAATGCTAAAAATATGAAATAGAAAATAATTAATTAATTAATTAAGATATGGATTGAAAGTAAAACTTTTGATTTTTGGTTCCAAATATTTATTACCTTTAAAGAATGTTGATTGGTGTTGTTGATCTTGTTTTTTAAAAAGAGACATTTTTTTGGATGCTGGTTTGGAGGACGAGGATGATTCGTCTTGGTTGTGGTGAGCAGAAGACGATGATGGTTCTGGGTGAATTGGACTTGGTTGAGGTTCCTTGATTTCAACAAATTCATCACCATTTGATGATGGTTGGTGTTCATGTACTGATTCAGACATTGTTGTTGTTGTAGTTGTTTTTTTGAATAAATTAATTAATTATTAAACAAAAAAAAATAGAATAGAATATTTAAAATAAACAAACAATTATATTAAAATAAAATGAATTATTATTAGTGACTGTCACTACTACAAATACACTCTTATTTTTAATCATCATTGCAATTATATAATATATATAATAAATAGCATTTAAACATTTTGGTATCATTATCTATTCATACCCATGCTTTTTTTAAGAAAAAGAGAGGGGTTTAAAGATGTAATGAAAAGAGACAAAGAGACTTCTACCTCTGGTTTCTTTTGGATATAGAGAGTACTCTCACATACCATAATAATTATATCCATGATAACACCAACATACATATTATCTATAGATTTTTGGAGGACAATTTGAGATATCTTTGTACCCCCCCTATTAAAAATAAATAAATAATAACAACAACGATAACAGCCAACGTTGGACAAACAACATTGAATAATATTACTACTTGGTTAACATTATTATTATGTCATACTTTTATTAAAGGTGTTTGAAAAAAAAAATATCATACATGGATACAGATTAAATATTAAAATTAAACAACCAAAAGGGAAGGAAATTTCCAAGTGTAATACTTTGTTTGATGGGTATGGTTGAAACTTGGAAGCTGGAATATATGATTGATTGCAACTATAATATTTTATATTCTCTATCATAAATTCGCTATGGTAGTCTCCGAAATTGAAAAAAAGCAAAGTCAGGTGAAGTCGGAGAACACATAAAAAAAGCATATTAAAAATAGAGTTAGAGTTGCTGACCACCTATTACTTTTTGTTTGTTTAAAGAGATAAAGAGATAGAGAGAGAAGAGAGACATAACAACGAGAAAGAGAAAAGAGGAGAGAAACAAAGTTTAGTAACAATTACAACAAACTTCAAAAAAAGTTATCACCTCTTTTTGAATTCATTCATCATTCATTATTATTATTATATAGTTTACTGGTCATCTATATATTGTTAATATAAATTATATATATATATATATAGATAAGAAAATAGTAGTTAAAAAGTGTTAGATAAAGATACAGGATATGTCTAGAAGGAAGTTATTAATTAATCTTCATCGGATGAAAGATGAAGAACTTCACTTTAAAATATTACCTTCGACTACAATTGCATTGAATGCTTTCCACAAGTATGTGTGATATCTATCTATCTATATATCTACTACTACTGATCTATGAATACATTCATATTTACATTTTGTTTTTCTTTCTTTCTTTTCTTTTTAAAATAAGTGATTTAAATGATGTTCATGCAGATAGATTATTGAGAAATAGATATCTTTATATCTTTTTAAATGGATTGCTTGGTATAGCATTTATGATTGTGGAATTACAAGTTTCATGGGATGGCAAAGCTATTGTCATTGATAAATCAACCAAAACCTTTAGAATATTAATCTTTTTCTCTACTTTGATTCTTCGTATGTATTGATTGAGAAAGATATAGAAATAACACTGGTAATCATAATAATAATACTGGTAAATATATATTAATATTTTTTTTAGTTTGTCAATTAATGGATTACTATAGACTTTTATTATCACATACAACACATGGATGGTTGACAAAAAGAGCAAGAGGGTTTAGAGTAACACCTCTCAATGTGGTGAGATCAACTACTTTGGCACCACTCTTTTGGGCAGAGGTTGCCATTTGTATATTGCAGCCCATTCCATTTGCATCGGGTGACCTTGCTATATGGAACGATCCAAAATGGGGTCTCTTTATGTGGCTCAGAGTTTATATGTTTGGTAGAGTCTATAGAGATTTTAGTCATGTTTATAAAATTAGACAAAGTATTATTAGAAAGTAAGAAAGAAAACAAATTAAGATAATATTATATCAATGTATTGACAATTTGTCTCTTTTTTTTCTTTTTTTATAGGTATAGAGATAGAATGGAGATTCCACCAAAATTTAATTGGGCATTAAGTTTTAAATCACTTTTATTCCAACAACCATTGACTACATTTATACCATTTACATTGTTTATTATATTTATTTGTTCTCATATTATCTATGTCTTTGAAAGAGAAGCTAATCCCGAGGGATTCACATATCCAGTATCACTGTTTATTTCATTCCTTAGTATGTTTACAGGTTGGCCAACTGATACCTATGATGAACATAATCCTGCAACTATTTTTGGTAGATTTGGTGCCATTGTAAGATAAGAAGAAAACTTATTCCTCAATCAGACGGAAAGATACTTACTTATTCTTTTTTTCTTTTCCATTTTTAGTTATCATGTGTATTAGGTTTATTCTGTTTATCATGTTTAATTGAAAACTTTAGTAATTTAACTCATCCAACTCCACATCAAAGACCAATCTTGAATTATATTACATTATTGGAAACTCAAGAAAAAGAAAGAGATTCTGCTGCTAGAGTAACTATAGAAATAAGAAATAAGAAATAATATTAATATTAATATTAATATTCTTTTTTTAGTTAATTCAAACAGTTTGGAGAAGATATAGATGGCAACATTCAAATAGTTTTGCAGATAATCATACAGTTTTTAATACTCAGGAAGCATACTTTTGTATGAAATATATTGAGGGGGCAAAGAACTTTGGTCGTTGTAGAAGATATCGTAAACAGATTGAATCAATTGTCAATGATGGCAAGGGTAAAGAAGAAAAGGAGGACAAGAAACAAATAGAAACATTGCTCAAAAACTATGAGATTGAAAAACAGGTACGATTCTCTGTTGAACAACGTGTCTCAACGATGGAAGAACACCAAGAGTTTATGATCCGACAAATGAACATACTTTTACACAACCAGCAACAACTCTTACAAGTACTTGGTCAAAACAATATCCCTCTTCCTATCCTTCAACCTCCTCTTCCTCCTCCAGCTGTTAATATGCCAACTCATCATTCAGTTCAAGTTGAGCCATTGTTCCATCCCCAACAACAACAACAACAATCTACCAGTAGTAGCGTAGGAACAGGTTCTAGTTCTCAACAACAAGGTTATTCTGAACAACAAGACCAACAGCAACAACAACAACAACAACCATTTTACCAACAACCGTCATCGCAACATTCCTATGAAAATAGAAGTGAACCATTTGGTCATTTCTCGACATCAACATCAAGCAACGATAATAGCTTATAAAAAATATCAATTAAAACCAATCAATTTCTTTTTTTTCCCCGACCGACCTCCAACACAATTCAATGACACCCCGTTAAAAATTAAAAATATTTTTTTAAAATTTCATTTTCGCTCTCCCAGACTCTCCGATGCGAGGCGACACACCCTTTTAAAAAGTTGAGTAGAGTGTTTTTTTTTTGTTGTTTGTTTTCTTTCATCATCCCAGTCAAACTAATATTAGAAGAAGGTGAGAATTATTTATACAGTACCATCCCCCTCATTCATCTAAAGTAGTAGTAGGAATAATTATAATAATAATAGTTTGAAACATTAAAAAAAAGTATACTTTTTTTACTTTATCGGTCGTTGTATACAAGTTGTTTATCATAATAATAATAATCGTCATAATAATATTAACGAGAAAAAGAATTATTTCTCGTTTTTCAAAGATTGAACTTCCATTCATAATAATATGTGTATATCGGAACTACAAAGCATTTATATGTGGCTCAACAAGATTATCTATTCATTCAACCGACTTTGTAGAAGGCATAAAGGTGGAAGTTCATAAAACAAAAAAAAAATCAATTACTTTTAAAGGTCGTTCAATACGTATTCAATTTACAAAACATACAAATTTATTTATTGCTGGTCAGAGAGAGAAACAAAAACAACGAGTCGTTTATTTGTGAATCTTTAAAGAACTAGAACTTAGGAAATAGAAAAAAAACATTTTAGAATCAATTTAGATTATTACTTTTTTTTTTTTCTTTCAGCTTTAAAAATTGTAAGAAAGAATAGATAATTGGATCGTTTTGTTGTTCATCATCAAATCAATCATCATTATTCCTCTTCCTCTCCCTTCACCAATACATTTATTATTAATATTTATTTTCATTGGGTGGGAATAAATTAATTTATTCCATGGTTATGAAAAAAGAGGGAAAAAAAAGGTATCCAATATCAATTATATGTGGACAATCAGATAATAATAATAATCGTAAATAGTAATAATAATAATAATAATAATATTTAATAATAATTATTACAATTATAATAATTGTTTCACTCTACTATTCACTTTTGAAATTCATTTTCCTCCTCATCATCATCATCATCAACATCATCATCGTCGTGTTTTTGTCGAATATAGTATAGGATAGGATAGGATAGAAAAAGTAGGTAGTACCAATACAATGTTGTCATCGGTGATCACAACAATGGCAAACAATAGAGGAGGATATAAATGGAATATATAACATATATAAATTGGATATGTGGATAGATAGGTTTTGTGGAAATGTACCGTTGAACAGATTGCCGGCAACAAAGAGGCAAATCCACCATATTATTTATGATGATTGCACCAACTCACAACAAGACGATTACGATATTCTTCTTCATCCTCTGAAAGTCTAATAATCAATAGCAACAATGTATTATTATTGTTGTTGTTATATTCTCAAAATAAGAGGAAGAGAAGAGGAGTAGTAGTAGTAGTATAACAACAGGAATTCCTACTATCCAATCGATTTGCATGCAGAAATACAATAGTTACAAAAACTATCATTGTTGTAAAAATGTTTCGAGATTGTAGACATACCACCCACTCACCACATATATACTCACTCACTCACTCACACCTACCAACAACCACACCCCTCCCTCAATTGAGTGTCGAGGTGACAAATTATTGCTGCTGTCTGTCTTTTTCTTGTTTTTTTTTTTTGTCTGTCTCTTGAATGAGCGAGATAGCAGAGCAGCTGTAACAACTAGATTGGTAACAGATAAACATAAAGATGATTTTTATGATGATTTTTTATATTTAAACAAAAAACACCCACAACCAACCATTAACAACAACTAATTGTTGCCTCCATTCAACATTGTTCCTCCTCTTTTCCTTTTACAAACAACCAAAATATTTATAAATGTTTTGATAAAACTCTATAAAACACCAACAAAAACAAAAAAGAGCATTGAAAAATTCAAACTTTTTTTAAGAGTTAGATTTAACATACATCACAAATAATACTATTATATTATATTTTTTTTGTTTAAACAAATATATTCGAATTGGTATGTTTCAATGTTAATAGTAGTAATAATAGTGATAGTGATATCTATAATTGGCGAATATTTTGAAAATTGATCCAAGTGATCACATCTGCAAAAAAACATGTTTTTTTTTTATCGTCTTGTGTTTTTTTTTAATTTAAAACAATATTAATCATTCACAAACAAAAAGTATTAATTCCTTTTATTTTTTTTATTTCTATTCTATTTTAGAGACTTTTTTTCTAAAGTTTTTCAACTATAATTCTTTTTTATTATTATTTTATTCTTGCAAGTATCCAACAAAAAAAGAATAATAATTTACTTTGTTATTGTATTATTACAACGACAATATATATATAAAAGAAGAAGAAATGATGGAAATAATGATGGAATCACACCACCACTCTGGTATATCACACCACAACTCTAATGGTTCTAGTACTTCGACCACAATCGACTCGTTGTCACCATCCCTATCGATCTCCAACTCTTCAACACCACCATTATACAACAGTGGCGATAAGAAACGACTCAGAATTTTGTGTTTGCATGGATACAAACAAAACGCAAATTTGTTCAAGAGCAAGACCGCTGTACTTAGAAAATCTTTAGATGATATTGCAGAGTTTGGTATGTCAAGAAATCAAAGATGAACTCTCTCAATCAATCAAGAAGGAAAGAAGGAGAAGAAGTTGATTCTAACTTTTTTTTTTTTTAAAACAAAAAAAACAAATCCATCATCTACCCTACCCAACCTACCTACTATATATATTTTACATAATATTTTAATATATTATATAGTTTACGTTGATGCTCCACATACAATTGATGAAGCTAAAGGTACAGCCTCTTGGTGGAGAGCTAGTGGTGATGGAAAAGAGTATCGTGGTTGGGAAACTACTCTTGATTATCTTAAAAATATTTTTATTAAAAAGGTAAATTATAATTTTTCAACATTTCTTTTTGTCACTTTCTTTATTTATATTAAACATTTGTTTATTTCTTTTAGGGACCATTTGATGGAATTATTGGATTTTCTCAAGGTGCCATTTTATCAAGTTTAATTAGTTCAATCTCATCTCTCAATCAAGAGAGTGATAATTATTTTACTGGATACAAGGAAATTTCGATCAAATTTAGTTTGTTGTTTAGTGGTTTCCAAAGCAGAGCCACTGTTCACCAATCTCTCTATCCTTCCAACGACAATGAAAGCAATCAAGGATCATACCCACTCTCCAAGATTGCTACCCCTTCTCTACACGTCTGGGGCAAGGCTGACGAATTGGTATCCGCCTCCAATTGCGAAAGTCTCTCACTCCAATTCTCTGAACCACATATTTATATTCACGAACAAGGTCATCTCATTCCTCTCTCCAAGAAAGATATCGAACACTATAGAAACTTTCTTCAACAATTTTTAAATAACGAAGAAGGGTTGGAATAACCTTGCTACCTCTAACAACACTGTATAGAGGATTCTTTAATAATAATAATAATAATAGTAATAATAGTAATAATTTTTTTTTAATTAATAAATTTAAAATTTCTTAACATTTATAAGTATAATAATTATAAATATTATATTATTTATTTCTAATATTTTTATTTCTATTTATTTTTTTAAAAAAGAATAAGTAGAAAACATTCTTTGAATGGTTAATAATTTTTCATTGTTTCCTAAATGCTCGGATTCTAGGTCTTGAAGGTCTTGATGAATCCATTCTCTTTCTTGACTATTCTTGTTGTTGTTTAGGTGTTTGGCATAGTGTTTCATTCTTTCGATTAGAATGAGTAATTGACCATACTCTTCAAATGGTTTCTTTTGTTGTTCCAATAATGTCTTTTCATCATCGTTGATCAAAGGTGGTTGATAGAGACTAATTCGATAAAAGGTTGAAGCTACTCTTGTGGTAATGGGAACAATTTGATCTGGTAGACTTGTATGTTTGGTGATTGTTAGTCTACGATGAATCGAACGAAGTGTTGATAGGATTGATTTTTGGGCATTGACTGTATTCTTTGATTCCTTGACAGAGAAAGAGTCATTGATTTTCCAAATAACAGTCCAAACAATGAGAACCGATGGAATGGCAGCTAGTAATTGGAAATTGAGTTCATTGCTTTGAAGCAACTTGTCAATTGCCAACATGGCTCTATCAACATCGACCTTTTCCTTTTGTACTTGGATCAATGCCAAACGCAAAAAGTCACCAAAGAGAGCAGACTTTATGGGAGCTCTAATGTTTAGTTCATAGGGTTTCATAATGTCACTTAGGTCTCCAAGTGCTACTCGATGTACCAACGAATCAATTTCGGCTTGACTCATATTGGATTGTGTCTCTTTGCAGAAATCAGTCACCATACGAGTAAGAGAGTCTAGTGAAGATTGAAGTGCCGCAGGATCAGTGACATTCATTGATTTCTGGTCATATCGAATGACATTCCAAATATTCAACAATGGAGTTTCAATATGTTCTCTTGAGAATCTTCTCCAGGCTTGATAGTTTTCCATGACCGACGTTTTAAATTCTTGACGATGTGAATAAGCATAACGAGCACCAAAGACAGTCAAACTAGTGCCAATTAAAATCTTTGACCAATTACGAACCATCCAACTTGGTGGTCTTTCATCTCTAATTGCATCTTGACCTCTTAGCACCATTGATTGTATTGAAATTGTATTTTCTTTTAATAGATTAAATAAATCTTTTTGATGTTCTTCTAATAAAGATTCATTTAATTTATCAATGCTACTAGATTGTGAATAATCACATTTCTTTTTCCATTCTTGATATGATTTTGCAAATGAATCTTCTTCTTCTTGTTGTTGTTGATTTTCATCTTGATCTTTAAATAATAATTCACAAGTATCTTTAATTAATAATAAAGATTGATTTATACCAATAATATAATCTGATAGTCCAATGGAATTAGTATTATTATTGGTTTCACCATTTTCAAATAAACTTAATGAATAAGTTAATCTTCCAATGGCAATTGATAGATTTGAAGAGATTGTAGTAAGAGTCTTAATTCTTTTTGTTAATTCTTTAATTGGATGAAGTATTGATTCTCTTTTAATTTTTGTTGTAGTTGAAGTGTTATCTTGATTGTTATTATTATTATTATTATTATTATTATTATGATTTTGTTGATTATCATTATTTTCTTCATCACTAATAAATTCTTCATCACTTGGATTATCATTTAATTCTTGTTGTTGTTGAGTATTGTTGTTGTTGTTATCATCTCTTTTAAAAATAGTTTTTTTAATATAGTTGGTTGCCTTTTTTTGGTATTGATTAAATGTAACAATTGAAGAATTGAAACCAATACTTTTGTGAAGAGTCTTTTCAAAAGATAATTTACTATTCCAAAGACTATAGTAATATTGTACCCAAAAGAATGGAGTTTTTTCAAATAGATACCAATAACGTGAGTCGGTTCTCTTTGTCCAATAATCTTGAGCCGATGTAATCTCTGATTCAACCATCAACAACAAATCTACCAATAAAACCAATTGATCAACCACCAAATTTGAAAGTAATAGTTGTTTTCCAGTCTTGTAAGTGATTGTCGGGTTAAGTTCAGCTCTTTTGTTTGTACCAGGTTTTAAAAGGTCACCTTCACCAATCATACCATCATTACCATACAAATTTTCAAATGATTCAAGTTGATTTTTAAATGATTCAATCTTTTGTAATAATGGTTGAAAGAATTGTTGTTGACCTATTAAATTTAATATATATCTATTTCTTTTTTGTTCATGTTGATGTTGATGATGATGATGATGATCTGATTGTTGTTGTTGTTGAGTATTTGAAGTATAAATTGAAGAAGAAGTAGTTGAAGTTGAATAAGATTCATTGACTATACTTGTAATAGCATTCAATAGTTTAATATCCAATTGATGATCAATGTGATCATGTTCAACATGTAAACAATCCCATTTCTTGATTGATGTTGAATCTAAAAGATTCTTTTTAACTTGTTTTGCTTTCTTGTGAATAAATGATGTCATAAGTAATCTAAATTATTTGTTTGTTTGAAAGATTACAATGCGAATGATCATTCTTACCTCATATCGATTTTTTTTTTTGTGAACTTCTTCTTCTTTTATTTAGTTTTGAAAAATTTTATACATTTATTTATTATTTATTACTTTTATTTTATTGAGCAGTTAATTCAGATAAAGTTGATTGTAATACTTCATTCTTACGACATTCTTCTTGGAATTCCTTTGTATATTTATAATAGTTTCTTTCTTGTTCGACAAGGGTAATGTATTGATCAGAGAGCGAGGTATGTTTAGACTTTTCGTGTGCACGTTTACCTTCACTCTTGCTCAAAACCTCTTGGATACCGGCGATGATATTGTCCATTGATTTGATAAACATTTCCTTGTTGGTTTTGGAAGACATGGCAACATTGTATTTGGTTTGGATCGATTGGAGGATGGAAAGTTCATTGTCGAGAAGCTGGCGCTTGTCATCCAATGTATTGTAGGTGGTATAGTATTGACGAGTCTCTGTGAGTTTGGCGTCGGATTGCTCAGACAACTCGATAAATTGTCTCTGGTATTGAAGGAGTTCGGCACGCGATGGCAATTCATCGAGATAACGTTGGAGTAGTGAAATGTCACGATTCTTTTTGTTGAGTAGTTGTTTGAGTTTCTTGAACTTTTCGAGGTCGGCCTCGAACGCCTCTTCTATCTGTTGGCGACGTTCGGCATCGTCTTCGTCTTCGGCGCTACCGCCACCACCCTTGACCAGCTCCTCAATCTTGGCCTTGTACTCGAGCATCTGCTTCTTGCAGCTGTCCTTGAACATTTGCTCTTGTGCCACCAACGTCTCGTTGAGCAGGACCAACGAACGCAGTGCTTGGAGCATCTTTGTGTTTTCGGGTGTTTCGAGAGCATCCAATTTCTCAGTCTCTGCAATGATACGCGCGTTAAAGGCTTGGCGCTTGGCAAGATCGTTTTGGAGTTGGTCGACACGCTCTTGCAACTCTTGACGAAGCTTGGCAATACGCTTGAGCTCTTCTTGGCGCTGGCTGATTTGTTTGTCGAGTGCTGCCACCTTTTGACGATGTAATTTCTCGCCCATCGCTTTTCCAGACGGACCGTCAACATCCATCTCTGAATAACGATGTGCGAGATCGTTGATTTCGTCGGTCGCCACCACCGACTTTAAAATGCCACCACTAATCTTGTTGATCTTTTGACTGTCCACTCCACTCATACTCTTCATCATCTTTTGAATACGCTTCTCTTCTTCATCGGCTTCACCAGAGCCATGGCCACCATCCTTGTCTTGACCAAGTGCTTGTTCGAGTTTGGCAGCTGCAGCCGACTTGTCACCACTTGAAGGTGTGACTCTACTTAATCTGTGCAGTTTACCATACTCTAACAATGTTTCTTGGGGTGTGGCTGTACTGCCAGTGGTGGCAGCCGCCTTTCTAAATTTACGTGATGGTTTGTATCTGTTTTCAACCTGATGAACAAATGCACACGAGGCATCTAAATTGGTCTTGGTTTCCTTGTCTGTGGGTGTTTGGAACCCCTTGTTAAACATACTCTCTGAATAGATACGAAGAAGATCTCCAGTCTCTTCTCTTGTCTCTATAACCTTTGCAATCAACCATCTAATAATTGGGAATAGATTTGGATAATTTAAACCTTGAATTTGTTGTGCTTGTAATGGGAATGGACATTTCATTCTTCTCAATGATTTAATTAATTCTTCTGACAATGCACTAGAAGATTTGAAGATTCGAGAGTCAGTATTTAACTCTTACAAACTACTAAATATATATATCTATCTAATATACATTACATTTTTTGTCTAATATTTGAATTTTCTTGAAAGAATAAATCACCATCTACATCTACATTGGAGGCAGTGATTGACCAAGCCATACCACCTACTACCTTGTCAAATGGAGATAGACCTTGAATACGAGCACGAAAGTAACCACCAGTCACCAATAGTTCAATAATCTCTTGATACTTTTGTTCAGAGTCTGTATCCTCCATCTGAGACAATTCACCTTCTCTTGCATTGGCAGGTGCCTTGACCGTTGATCTCTTTGTAAAACTACTTAGATCATTTGAACTTGTATTTGCATCATCTGCAAAGAATATACTCTTTTTCTTTGCTTGTTTTAATGTATCTTCCATCCTCTAAATATATATAAAGTACAAATAGAAAGACAGATAGAGAAATTAATTTAATAGTAGATCTTGTTTAAGTGAAGAGTTGAGTGTCTCTTGCAAAGAGCCTGGCTCATAAAAAAAAAATCATCAAATTCGAAAGGTTTTGTGATTATTCTTTCATTGCTCTGATGATCTTTTAATTTCCGACATAGGCGAATGATCATTAGATACTAAGGAAGTAGAAAGAAAGGAAGGAAGGAAATGATCAACATTAGAAGATTATTAAATAATAGAAATACTACTAAACTATGTAGTATTCAATCTACTTTTAAAAGTAGTAACTATAGTCGATCATTTACAACTATTTACAAATACCAATCTTCATCATCTCTATCATCATATGAAACATCTCTATCATCTTCACTAATCAATAATAATAATAATAATAAGAATAGATATTATTCAACTGAAATCAACAATAATAACGATAATAAGGATAATCAAAAACAACAACAACAAGAAGAACAAGAAGAATCTGAAGAAGTTCATGGTATTGATAATGTAAAAGAGATCATTTTAGAGAAAGCATTAAAGAACGTATCATTGTATGGATGGAGTGATACATCAATATCGATGGCATGTACTGAACTTGGTTACTCTAATATTACACATGGTCTATTTGAAAATGGAGGATATGATTTGGCTTACTACTTTGTCACTCGATGCAACAATCAACTCAAGGAGAAATTGTCATCAGACATTTTGATGGGCCTTACACCAAGAGAACGTATCAAAATGGTGATCAAGATTCGTTTGTCAATGCTCATTCCATACATTCATCGTTGGTCTGAAGCCATGCAATTATTGGCTCATCCAAAGAACCTAATCAATAGTGCACCATCAATGGCCAACCTTGTAGATGAGGTTTGGCATCTTGTTGATGATCGTTCATCTGATGTAAGTAGACTAATAATAATAATAATAATAATAATAATATTTATATTTATATTAAATTCATTCTTTTTCTTTCAATTTAGTTTGAATGGTATTCAAAGAGAGCATTATTGGCAGCATTGTATACATCATCGGAATTATTTATGATTACAGATACATCACCAGAATATAAAAATACTTGGAGATTTGTTGATGATCGTGTTGATGATTTAATATCCATTATCAAATTTAAAAGAGATGTAAGTAGATAGATGAATAATTATTAAACAACAATATTATTTTGTAATCGGACCAACCAACCAACCAACCGACTGATTGACTGACCAACCAACTAACCAAACAACCCATTATTAACTTAAATTTTCACTTTTAGGTTGGTGAATCACTCTCAATGACGACTGGTGTTGTTATGAATATGATCAACAATACATTCAACAAAAAATAAAAGTACCCCATCCATCAACTTTGTTTGGCAGAATTGGAATATTGTAACATCACAGAGTAATTGATATTCATCATGGTGTGTGAACTACGTTGACGTTCAAGTTCATACTCATTTCTTGATCAGATAGTTGTGGTAATCATTTCCATACCATATTTGGTTATTTAATATTTAATACAGTTTACCAACTGATCGATAAACCAACACCTACCATTATTCATTTCAATTCAATTCAATTCAATTCATTCATTATTTATATTTAATTATTTACTTTTTATTTTATTTAGTTTCTATATACATTTAAACACATTCAATGTGTTTCATATTTATATTCATATTTTTTTTTTACCTATCCTGTATTAAAGCTGTAATGGACATTGACGACTTTGATTGTTGATGTTGTATAGATGGTAATAATTTTGGAGGTTGGAAGGTAGGTGGAGATGAAGAAGATGAAGACGATGATGAACAGACAGATTCCAAACTTAGTTGGGAGGGTGGTGGAGATGAAAAAACAGATATAGTGGATGTTTGACTATCTCCACTTATTGACGAGCTGCTAGGCATTGGTCCCATTGTAGGTGTGGCAAGATTTAATGGGGAACAAGATTGTTGAGAGTATTGTTTTGGTGATCCCCCTCCTCCTCCATCACCTTCACAATTGTCCATTGAATTTAATTTGTCAAAAGTCTCTTCAATTTGGTGATAGGTAGCAACTAAATGATTCCATTCTTCTCCAGATGTTGTCTTTCCTGTTGTTGTTGTTGTTGTAGTTTTTTTTGAAGGAGATGATGATAATGGACTTGGTAATAATTCATTATTACTATGATTATTATTATTATTATTATGATTAACTAAAGATTTATGTTTTTCAATTAATCCATTAAAATGATGTAACAATGTTTTCAAATCCTCAACAGAATGTAATAATTTCTCTTTTTCACAATGCAATTCTAAAAAAACAAAAAAAGAAAGAGTTAATTATTTTTTTTTCCTTCTTCTTCTTCTTCTTTTTTTAATCTATCTCTTTCTTACGATGAGAAGGAATTTCTAGATCCCAAGATTCATTATTACTTGATTCTTTAATTTTTTTTCTTTTTTCACCTCGACCTGGGATTGAAGATTTCCTGGATACCTTTTCTTTTTTCATTTCCCATGGATCATTATCTTGTTTTAATTTCCAATAACCATTCTGTCTGAAATGGTCCATTCCACTTTCAAACAAGTCCTTGCTATGACTGAGCATATCTTGAATTTGTTTTTTCCAATTGTCAGACCCTTTGGAATTGGATTATTAGCTATCCTACTATTTTTTTTACCTTGAAATTGAAATAGTACATACTTTTTCTATTGATACAAAGATTTTGCCAATGCGAGGTCATAAATCCATATACTTCTGTCTTGAGATTAAAATAATCCTTTTTTGGCTCGTTTACCTTGAGACAATAAAAAACTACCCTCATCACACACGCCCAAGTAGGATTTCGTATGAGAATGGTGGGACTCCCATCTTTACACATTCGACATGATTTTAGAGTACAAGGATGATTTTCTTTTTTGCCATTGTTGGTGGTGCTAGTGTTTGGATGCAAGGCTGGGGTCAATGGTGGACTAAGTGGATATGGAATAAGGGTAGGAGTATTTGGACAACTCTGAGACAGATTTCTATGGTTTTGACTGTGTGGATGAAGTGAGTTGACATGATTCATTGATGGTGATGGTGGGGGGGCAACTGGATTTCTATGTGGCAATGGACTTGTTTCCCTTTTTGGTGACATTGATGGTGTTGAATCTGTACTATTTATTGAATTGATTGGTGGTGATTGGAATGGATTTACCATTATATTTACAGGCTTATGATTTGGTGACGGAATTGGAAAAATATTATTATTATTATTATAGGTTTGTCCATTATTATTAGTAATATTAGTAGGATGGAATTGATTATTGTTGGGAAGAATTGGAATAATAGGTCTATTTGTTGGAGAATGAGGAGGGGGAGGATTTGATTGTTTATTATTATAGGAATTAAATATCATTTTGGTTGATTGCATTTTTTTTTTTTTAAAAAAAGGAAATAAATCCTTTAAATCTAAAAACAATAATATTTTTTTGATTAGAATGTTTTAAATAATTCAAAAAGTAAAAGATAGGATTTAAATGTGTAGAGAAAGTGTAAGATGTGTGTATGATGAAGGGGTATATATAAATATATATATTTCAACCAAATGTGGTTAATTAAAAATAAAATATCAATCCGTTAAACGTTATTAATAATTTCGATTAATTGTTTGATCACAAGATCTTTAAAAAAATAATAAAAGATTAAACTATTTTTTTTTAATTTGAAGATGTGTTGGAGGTTAGTAGATAAAAAAAATTGGTAACTATATTTTGGTGATTTGAACAACAACAACAAATGTTAATATGTACATCTACATTATCAAGGAGGTGGACAGATGAATGAAGATTTTTACAGCTGCTAGATATTTAATTATTAATTTTAAATGCAAGCAAGCCATAAAGGGATAAGGGATTTAGTTGTGTTGTTGTTGATAAATCTAAAAAAAAATGATTAATATGATTGCTGGCTGACATGATCCATGTGTTTTTAATTAATTTTTATTGTTGGATGGAAATCTACATACAAAGGAGGTGGAGCAGGAGGAGGAGGAGGAGGAGGATAGATTAGATAAATAGTTTTTCCCACGATACAATGTAGGAAGAGATTGTATTGTTGATGATTGCTCGATAAAGATGATGATGATGATGAAGATGATGATGAAAGATGATGATGATGATGAAGATGATGATGAAAGATGATGATGATGATGAAGATGGTTGATCAAGCACAGCTGCTGCTAGTTGCAGCTGGTGAAACAGCCAACAGCAAAAATAAGCATACCTGGAAATTGATTTTTAATTAATTAGATAAGTTAGAGAAGCAGTACATCATCACCTTTCGGATGGGTAGCCAGAACAACAACAGCAACAAATGATATATTTATTATTTTTTAAAAAGCACAAAAAAAGTGTCCACCATTTACTCAAAATACCCACTACCATCAGGAGGGATGGTATCCCATCTCGTTTGCACTCCTCATAATTTAATTGAGACATACTACTTAGAGAGAGACAGAGATTAAATTAAATTAAATTGTTGTTGCCTGCCATGCATGCATGGAGGGAAAATGAACATCAACGATTTATTTTATTTATTATTATCACAAAAAACCACAAACACAGTGATAGATACAGCAACAACAGAAACAACAACAACAGCAACAGCAACAGCAACAATAACAACACAACACAACACAACACAACATCACAACCAGTTTGGAATCAAACTACTTCTACTCCATCAACCATCACAAAAAATGTTATTTTATTAATGTTGAACAAAAAGTTGTTGTTGTTGTTGTTGCTGTTGCTGTTGCTGCGTTGTGTTGTGTTGTGTTGTTATTGGTGCCACAAAAAAAAATCACTATACCTGTTCATATTCTCTATAGTGATCATACGATGGTTTATGATTATTTTAATGGGGGTGGTGAAAACTAAACACAACTACCATCTTTTGTGTTGGGATAATATTTTTACTGTAGAGGATGGGTGTTGTGTCTAAATAAATAAACACACCACCTCTTTCTATATGTAATTCCATGGTGATGCCCATTGAATCTTTCACCAAATCATCATTCATTATTGTAGAATGACATGGGTGATGAGTGATTTCCCAAACGACGATAGTTGGTGTTGGCAATGACAATTTTTAAAAGCATAACAAGAGAAGAGATAGTTTTTGTATTGTTTGTTGAACGCATAAAGAGACAGATATCAATAATCAATCAATCAGTAGGGTGTGGAAAAATTAGCCGTTAACTTAAATAAATAAAACGATGGTTACAACAACAACAACAAGAAAACAAAATATACTTTATAAAGTCGGTATGTAATACTGACACTTAAATCAATGATGATGATCATTTTATCAAAAGAGAGCTCGCTTCAATCAACAGATCCACACTTTACTTGGTGTCATCCACACTTTACTCTTGTTGTTGTTTGTTAAACTAGTTGAATTTAACAACACAACAAGAAGTACAAAGTTGTTTTATTAATACATTGGTATTGGTTGGTGATTTTGGAAAAAAAAAACAACAATTGTTTTTTATACCTGGTAACGATTTAAAGATTATCAATTACTATTACTTTGATGATGAGTATTTCCAATTTGATATTGGTGAACAAGGTTTTCAATGCCAAAGAAATTCTTCATTTCATCGACAAAGGAAGTGATCTGTTCAATACTTAATAATTGTTCATCTTCCAATGAAAGTATATGTGTAACAAATGTATCAATTTCAAATGATGGATGTGATTGATTTGGTATATGATTTGGTTTCAATAAACTAAAAGGAAAGATAAAGTAAAAATAAATAAATATTATAAACATTCATTCATTCATTCATTCAATCATTTTTGTGTTACTATACCTTAATAGAGAATCCAAAAATAATTTAAATTCTTGATAATTAATTTGTTCATCATGATCTATATCATACATATCAAAAACAAACTAAAAAAAAAAAAAAAATATTTAGTTATTTTTTGTTTTTTTTTTTTCTTTTTTTTCTTTGTTTTTATATTTACATCTAATTCTTTCATTAATATTTCCTTTTGTAGTAATAGCAGTCATATAAACAAATTCATCACCAATGATAAAATCATCCATATCATCATCTAATAATTTAAATAATCTATGATGTAATTCCACTTGATTTTTCCAGGCACCTGGTAAAACATCTTTACAAATTTCCATAAATTTGTTTCTACCAATTCCCAATTTACTTGTACTTAATGATACATAAGATTGGAATAAATCATAAATAATTTCTAAATCATTTCTTGTTACTAAAAATAGAAAAAAAAAGAAAAAAAGTTAATATTATATGTTTATATTTTTTTTCTATTTTTTTTCTATTATTTACAATTTTTATATCTTTCACTCCAATCTCTAATTTTTGATTTTTTAGTTGTTATTTGTACATTTTTAATTGCCATGAATTTGTTTGAAGATCTAATTTGTTCGATTTTGTCTTGTTGGATATCATCAAAAGTTTCCAAAACACAATTAAAAATGAGGTCAACGTTATAGTTTTTAGTTTTAAAAACCTTCATCACCTCTTCTTCACTTTTACAAGCCAATAGTTGATTTTCCTTTGATTTACAACAAGACAGCGCAGCTTGAAGGAGGAAATTTGAACCTTCATAAAAGAAACAATCCAAAATACGTAAACTTGCTTCCATCTGAACGTGTCCGATAAAGAGACACAAAAGCCATGGCAAAATGATCATTGACAATGAACAATTGAGTTTTTTGATGTGTTGATCGAGTTCTGGTAGGTAGATCTCTACCAAATGTTCAAATGTTTTACCGTCGGCTATACTTCCAACCATACCAGTTTGATGATAATAATCCTCTACATAGTCTTCACAAATAGCCGATAGAACCCAAAATGCCTCCTCTTCATTCATGTACAATAGTAGAATGGCACCAATAATATTCATTGATTGACAATAACCAATCGATTGGTTACGAAGTGAATAGGCAATTAAAATGTTTCGAAGTGAATCGATTCCTTGTTCGGTTTGGTAGTAAGGATGTTCTGGGAATGACCGCTTCAAATCCTTTTCAATATCATTTTTAAATGTCGATGGTGTTTCTGTTGCATGAAGATCCAACAATTGAGTATAATAGTTGGGATGTTGACAATAGGATTTGTAAATGGCACCAGAGGTTAATAACCATAGTGTACGTCTATAGTCATCTGGAATAGTTCCACGAATCATCATCTTCAAATCATTTCTATTGATCATTGCAATTCCATCTCCATTTACTTCAAAATATTGATTCCAAATATGAGTTTGTTCTCTTTGAATCTTTTCAAAATCACTTGAAAAATATTTCAAATCTTTAAACATTGATTCACAAAGTCCAACTCTTTGATATTCTGAATTAAAAATTGATAATGACGACCCAATAGTTGAACCAGTTGATGTTGATCCAGTTTCTAACCATAAATGTCTTAATAAATCATATGTATTTTCAACTTGATTTGTTAATAAATAAAACTAAAAATTAAAAAAATAAATAAGTATATTTGTTTCTTTTTTTTCTATCTTTTGTTTCTTTTTACCTTTTGAATATTTTGAACAGTAATTTTAATAATTCTTTTGTTTGAATCATCAGTAGTTAAAAATGATATTTCTTGAATGGGAATGATAAAATTTAAATCTGTTGAACCAAAACAAACAAAGTTTGTTGAAATGTATAACTTTCCTGGTACCTCTTGTTTGGTACGTCCATGATAAAGTAATAGTGTTGATTGAAACTCCTCGATTAGGAATTCTTGTGAAGGAAGATTGAAAAGTGATTGGAAATCTTGATTTTTAATTTGTTCTTTAAGTATTTCTTTTACATTTACTATTGTTTGATGACTATGACGATGTTGTTGATGACTATTATGTTGTTGTTGTTGTTGTTGTTGTGATTGTTGGTGATGACGATATAAATGAATACCAGTTGGAGTTTTACCAAAACTCATTCCACCAAAACTTTGAGAAAGTAGTGTGTTGGTTGAAGGACTGTGGATAGCCGACGACGAAGATGATAGTGGAGTCTGTGATCCAAAACTTGGGTTGACACTAGTTGGTGAATCCCAATAATTGGTGGTAGATGCACTTAGTGAAGGAGGAGCTGTTGCCAATGGTGAACTGGAATAGTAACAGCTGTTATTGCCACCCGTTGTAATGTGACTTCCACCACCACCACCACCGGTAAATGGAGTTGTATAACTACTTGAAGCCGCTGCTCCAAGAGAAGATGATAGAGAACCATATGGCTCACCAGGTGGTGACAATGAAATATAAGGGGATGGTTGCCAACTTGACGATGCAATATTATGAATACCACCATCAATCGATTGAGCTGCACCAACTCCAATAGGTGCTTGAAAATATCCACCCGATGCCTTTAACGAATTGAATTGGGAGGATATTGGTATTGGTATAGTAGGCATTCCCATTTGTTTGTTGTTTGAACTATTTGATACAACCGTAGTTGTAGCCGTTTGAATCATATGTTGTTTATCTGCATTGACAATCATTCTATTCATTGCCAGTTTACGAATCTGATCCAATATTTGAAAGGTTTCATCAATCTTGAAAAAAGTATGGAATATGTATTCCTTGGCCTCGGTTTGTATCTTGATCGTATCGGTAATCGACGACAAGAATCGAAATGAATTGGAATGTGTACATTTCTTTAATTCCAATATTTCATTAAACATAATCTTGATCTTTGTCGGTATAATCCTACTATAAAAACATATATAATTCTCTGATATATACATACAACCATGTCTTTGTATTTTATCCATTAATGAACATGAATATTCTTAAATTGATAATTAAAAAAAATATTAATATTTATCTTTCTTCTTTTCTTTTCTATCTTTTAGCTTACGAGTAACTAAAGATTCATTTGTATTAAAATTAAATCTTTTTTTAAAAGCTCTTTCTTTTTTCTTGAAATCTTTATCTTTTTGTTCTCTTTCACGTTCTTGTTCTTTGTTGTTTTCGTCGTGTATGCCAAGACATGTGAATTTGAGTGATAGGAATTCAAATATTTCGTTGCTATTGTTATTCATCTTTTGAACCGATGGTATAATATTGTCTTTGATCCATTGCCACATTGATTGAATTTCAACAAGATCATTTGATATTCCAATACATTGATATGCCTTATTTTTTAATGCTATTTTATATTCTTGTTGATTTAAATTTGAAGATGAAGAGGATGGTGGCTGTTGTAATCCTTGTGATTGTTTTAAACTTGAAGAAGATGCGGGAGGAGGAGGAGTACTATTAACAGTAGTAACAATAGTATTTATATATTCATCAGAATAATAACTATTTAAATAATCCAAATTACTATTTCCATTCATATTGTAGGTATTTCCACGATCTAGGTTTGGATTTGATAATATCTCTTGTGACGATCCAACACCCTGTGGGATCATTGAAACGAAATCCTGTATAATCAACGAAGGTGTGATACATTTCTTTAACAATGCAAAGTATTCATCTTCTTCAAGTACTGCCCATGCCTTTTTAAAGGTAATTGATTTTGGTTTGATCCATCCCATAGTTTTAATCTTTCTTCATATCCAACCAAGGTAAAGAAGACTTTTCTTTAAATATAAATGAAAAAAAGGTTGATTAAATTGATTAAATTGATTAGTTGTTGTTTGAATATGGAGTTATATTAATGTTGTGTATGTAATTACTTGTCAATGATGGTATCTTTTAGAAAATGGAATGAGGATGATGGATGGAGGAGAAGGGTGGAGGGTATGAGTATGAGTATGATAAGATTAAATCAAATCGACTTTGTTGCTAATTAATTAAAAGAGACACCTGTTTACTAACTACTACTACTACTGCTTTCTAATTGGTTAACAAACTACAAAACTTATTGAAAGAATTATCAATCAATCAATGATGATTAATATGATTAATTGTGTGTATGAATGAATGAAATAATGATGGTTTGGTTGATATAATAATAAAACAAGAGAGTGGAGTGGAGGTGGTTGTTGTGGTGTGTGATTGATTATTATTATTAATTATGAGGGGGGAGAGGATAAAGTTGTGGGATGATCCGTTCTTTTAAATAACTCTATTAATACATCCAGTGCAATTGAATTGGTCAGTTGCAAATATAAAATAAATGATATGTATATACAAATATTATATTATTATTATTATATGGTTGATCGTCTTTTTGTCTCTTTTTATTATTGTGATGATGATGATGATGATGAGTTTGTTTTCATTCTCTTTCTCTCTCTCTTTTGATGTTTCTGCTGTTAGTGGTAGCTCTCTTTGAAACAACGAGAGGAGGAGAAGTATTTAAAAATGAACTATGGTAAAAAATCACACTCTCTCTCTTCGATGGAAAAACAATTATCTGAACGGTGAGATCGAGATCTGAGTGTTTTGTGCCAAGTAAAAAACCATGGTTGTCATTACTTTTTTTAGGTTGCCACTGTTGTATGCAAGTTCTTGATCATCAGATCGATTCTTTCTCTAATAAAATAAATTGAATTATTTATTATTAAAAATCCTTATTATATTTGTTTGTTTGTTAGTTGTTTCCTATCTATTATCTTTTTTGTTTAATTAACGATGTTGACTATTTTGTTGAGAACTTGAATGATTTTGTTGTTGTGAACTTGAATGATTTTGTTGAGAAAATTTAGGTTCCAATTTTTGAAGTAAAGCAATAGTATTTGATTGTTCTTGTTCCTTTTGTTGAATTTGACCTTTAAGTTCTATACCACGTTGAATTTCTTCTTGTAAAACACGATCAACCTCTTTTCTAAACAAATAAGAGTTGTGTTTTGATTTTTTGTATTCTTCCAATAGATTCTTTCTTCTGTACAACTCAATGTATTCTGCTGTTTCTGTGACTGGAAGTTGACCCAAAAGATATTCATCGCGACCATGATCCTTTTTGCCAACAGTTACAAAACCAGAACCTTCAATGATTTCTTCGTCTTGCAGTGTAATGATGGTTGGACAAGGTTTGTTTCTCTTGGAGAGGTAGTGTCTATACTCTAGAGCATCCTTGACAGTGTTAAACACCAAAGTATCTCTAAACAATGTCCATCCCAACGTAGCTCTATATTGTTCATGTTTCTCTCTAAATTGTACTCGATTCACCAAATGTCCAACATATCCATTAGATGGTGCTCCTGGGAATGGATTTAATTGTAATTTACCACCTTGTTGCGATTGTTGTTGTTGATGACCATTTTGTCCATTTTGTTGTTGATTATTACTATAAAAAGCTTGAATTAAACTAATAGCAATAAAAGAAACACTACTACGACTATCTTTGTAACGGTTCATATAGGTTTGAAGTTTATCGTGAGTTGTGAAAATGACAGCTTCCATACGTTTGCCAAGGACACGAGCAATCAATTTAGATTCTGTTGGGTTGTCACAACATATAATCTCCATGACTAAACCAATGATACCAGTATCTTCGCCACCCGATCTTGCCAAATCTGACATTTCTCTAGAGATTTGATTGTTGGGTGTTGGGGCGCGTCGACGGTCCGTACGATTCTTTAATTCTTCCAAACGAACCGAATCTTCATTGATAAATCTCTTTACTTCCTCTGGATTGTTGGATTGTTTGCTAAAATCGGGAATGTATTTTTCGAGTTTGGCAAGTAAATCTTCAGATTGATCACGCATTTGTTCTTTTTTGGTTCGAGATATTTGCATGTTGAGGGCAGTTTCCTCTTGCATTTTACGGAGATCGGCAATCTCTTTGCCCAGAGCGACACGACGCATTTCAAGTTGTGACTTTTTGTCAATGTCTTCTTTGAGGTTGCGGAAAAAGAATTCCTGTGATCGAATGGGTGGAATCTTGCCTCCAGACGCTTCAAAGACGAGTTGGTACGCTTCAGAGAGACCAATGTTTTCTTTGAGGGCGATTTTGGGAAAAGTGGCGTATCCAGTGGCCAAATCAAACGATGATAGGTATTCTTGAGCCAAGACGGGCATGTTTTGGCTCTGACTGTCGGAACGAGAGGCAACGAGTTTGATTCTGACGGCACCCTTCATACTGGCCGATATTTTGTTGTCATAACGATCAGTGGCGTATATTTTGAGGTCGGTTGCGAGGACAGACGATGTTTCTCCGCTAATCTGTCCTTCGATGGCCATCTTGGCAGGTGGGTCGGGCATGATGAGAAGAGTGGCACCCAATTCAATCTTGAGACCACTGGCAGTTTGATACACGAATCGAAGAGGATGTTCACCAGCCTTTCTAAAGGACTTGGCACCGGCAAACACATAGACTGATCCATCTTCATCGGTCTTTTCACAATCGATTGTCTTGTGGTTCATCACCAAATGAACATTCTCCTTGGCGACAATCATTCTCATACGTTCGGCATTGAGAAGGGCTATACGGATCGGTGGCAGATCCATGTTGGGTTGAATGACCATTGGATCTTCATTGTAGAGGTAGATAGACATACCTCCCTTTACCGTGATTTTCACAGTGGCCGGTTTGATGGTAGGTAATTGTGTTCGTACTGTCATCTCGTACACTCCATCTACACTTGTTAGAGCTACATTCTTTGTTGATATCAGTCCTTGACCTCCCTTGATGATAGTTTTACGTTTCACTACAAAGGGAGTTTCACGAGAATCTGCCCATTCACAAATGAGTTCGACACCATTGATGGTTGGTACTGTATTGCCTAGAGTGTCACAAATGGTGACTTGGAAGTCCTCAATGTTTTCTCCATGACAACAATTAACCGATACCAAAGATAGACCATTGATTTTGACTGCCGATGCCGATCCTTCAATCATTGTGAATCGTAATGTATATTCTGATATATTTTTGTTACGATCAAGTACTGTCAGCGCCAAATCACCATAACCAACCATCACCAATTTACAAGGATACATTTGTTTGTCGGGGTCAAATTCTCCGATATGGGTACTCTTGATTTCCATTTGAGAGTGTGGTTTGTTGGCAGCATCGGGTTGTGCAGCCAGTTCAAACACTGGTTCAATGACAAATTGTCCACGAGAGTCGGCTGGTGTAACCGTGTTGCCACGTTTGTCGTGTAGACGTAATTCCAAAAACACCTCTGAATCACATCTAATCTTGGTGGTGGTACCACGACCAAAGGTTGCGAAAAACGATGATGGAGTGCCACCAGTAGTCTGAACTGAAAAGTCACACTTTAATTCTGCCGTTTTCTTGGTCTTGCTAGATGGTACTGCGGTGGCTGCTGTAATGGGTAGGGCAGCAGTAACAGAATAGATAAACGATCGTGTCATCTTGTCTGTGATCAGCTTTGGTAGAGTAAACATATTGTTTAGATTCATTTCCATATCTTTAGATGATTTGGGGTCCCATGATGCTGTGATCTTTCCATCGAGACCACTCAATTCAAAAGGACCACGACCACCACCACCTGCACTATACACTTTGAGTCCAAACAATAGTGTTGATCCTGCCATGGTACGGAACGATCCATCGTCCATGGTGATTGCTAGATTGGTTTCACCTGCGCTAATTGGTTCGATACGCAAACATGCTGGTTTGGGTGATGGCAAAATCTTTAGATGCTTTTCACAATAGAATATTTCCTTTTTGTCAAAATAGTAGGTAAATTGAACGATTGAAGTAGAGTGAACGTCAATATCCATTGGTTGTGGAGCTAGTTCGAATGGGAGGACAACCTTTTCTCGAATAAACAATGCTTTACTGTCACCAAATGTAAAGTCACCTGTCACTGCATCACCAACCACCATAATATCTTCATCCAAAACTGCACTAGTTACGTGAATGTAGCTCGATGGTGGTTGATTTGCATTTTGTTTGACACGAGATGACCTTTTGCTTCGTTGTGATGATACCGATGTATCATTCTTTTCACCACCAGACCCTGGCACAAAAATATTTCCACTCTTGTCCTTGAGGAATACCTGGAACGATGGAACATAGGAAAGGTTCTGATAAGGTGTTGGGAATGGATCATCATAAAATGACATGGTAACTGGTGGACCAGAAGTAACACGGATTGGATCCAACATACAAGTATAAGTTGTCAAACCATCAGTACTTGGTATTTCTACAAACAATATGATTCTTTCTTCTGACTCTTCACCCAAATCTCCTTGCATAATCTTGATATCTTTTAATATTAATCTACCATCTTGATCAATTAATATTGATATTGGTCCTGATATCACAACTCCTGGTAATTTCTTTCTAATCATCTTATTATTATTATTATTTTGATTATCTTGACTATTATTATTATTATTATCATCAATTAAAACTTCAGCAGAATATTTTAAAGATTTTGGATTTGGAGTGTTGGAAAAGGGGACTGAATTTTTTTGTTCATCAAGTAGAGTGATGACAACAAGTGGAAATGGTGATTCTAGACAAATTGAAAGATCTTTTTTCTGTTGTTCTTTTGTCAAGTCAAATGAAGCAATGGCACCACATTCCTTGCCATGAATGACTTTGGCATAATGAACGGCTGGAGAAAGTCCAGGATAGTTTGATGTAAACGTAAACTCGTATGTACCAGCACGTTTAAATTCGTCAATATCTTTGAATGACATTCTACCACCTTGATAAAATAGAGATGACTCTCTTGTGAATAGTAGTTGCTCGGGACCACCCTGAGGATTCTTGTATTTGATGGTGAGGGTAATTAGAATCTTTTCAGAATCAATCATACGCTTCTCTACCTCTTTGGGTGGTTGTTGGCTATCGAGCAACTGAATCGACAACCATTTAATATATTCTCCAGAATTGTATTCTCTTTTGGGGAGTGGTGCACCATCACCTTCATAAATCTTAATCTTTGATGGGAGTTTGGATTTTGCAGTATCGAGTAGCTTTTTAAATTCGGCTGGTTTGAGTTTTACTTTGATACGACCACAAAGATGTTGTTCAAGAGGCATTGGTTTAAAGTGAAGTTTTTCATATTCCATGAAAAAGTCGCCGGTACGTTGTTCGAGAGTACCTGGGAAATAAATGGATTTGATGGTTCCATGAGAGGTTGGTTTGGTTGTCAGTGTGACATGTTCTTCATTATAATAAGTAACACCATTAAATGAGATGGATTTACAATAGGTACGATTAAAACCAGAATCATAACGTAAAAATTCAAATTGAAAATCTTGATCCATTTTGTGACATCGCTTGAGCCACTTTTTCCACTCTGTATTGTTTTGACGTGTTCCTGCCTTTTCCAAATTTGAAAAGATTTGATGTTCCTTGATAATATGCATCTTGTTGTGTGTCACTGGGAATGAAGATCCTAAAAAGATGGCACCTTTTACACGTTGTACCCACTTTTCCTCGAGTCTTTCACCATCTACAATACCAATCGTCATGAAACCAAGACGATCAATATGAGCCTCTGAAATGAGTCTACCATTCCAAAACACTTCAAATCCAGGTTTTCTAAGTGTCAGAGGGAATGTTTCCAATTCTTCAATAGGATGTTCTCTTTGAATGTGATAGGGAATGGGAAGTGTTTCACGTTCATTAATGTAGGGAAAGTAACGTAAATGAACCATTACCATCGAACTTTCACCATCTACAGTTGGAACACGCAATTCAAATGTTTTTAATCGATGTCCAAATTCCAAATACAAAGATTCCATATCACCTTCTACCTTTCCAAGATCGACATTGTTTAGTGAAATATGGTAATCCATAGGCTTGACTATTTTGGCTGGTTTTGGACTATCTTCATTATCCTCTTCACCACTTGATTCACCTCCACTATCATCCATATCTTGTGTTCCTAAATTGGGTGATGATTGTTTCTTTTTCTTTTTCTTTGCTGCCGCCGCAGCAGCAACTTCATCATCGTCAAACGAATAGTGAGAGGTGCTGGCAGGATCAGCATGTAAATAATAATAGTAAATATGAGCCAAATCTCTTTGTAAATTGATCATGGTATCGGCAAATGAGGCGTCGCTAAACATTGAAACATCGGATATTGTCACTTGTGTGAATTGAGGGTGAGCCAACTCTTCGTAGGATGCCTCACGCACTGTGATTGGAATTTTCCATTCCTGATCTCCAGTGGCACTAAGAATATCCAAAGAAATCTTGGCCTGATTCACCAATTTACTACCTTGTACTTTGGTAATAACTGTAATCTCTTGACCCAAATAAAAAGCAGACTTTTTTGCTCCAACTCCAAATCTTGAAATCAATCCAGTAGTTGCTGCTGAACTAGGTGTTGACGATGACGTTTTCGTCACAATTTGATTCATATCTATTGAATTTGCTTGACTCATACCCATTGTTGCCCATCTTTGTAATTCTTCTTTATTCATTCCTGATCCATTATCCCAAATTATTATACTCTAAAAAAAAAAAAAAAAGAAAAGAAAAGAAAAGAAAAGAAAATTAATAAAATCAAAAAAGATGATGAAAATAAAAAAAATTTAGATAGATACATACAGAAATATTATTATGATCAGGTTTTTTAATTGTAATTTTAATATGTTTATCTGAAAAATCATTATTTCTAGTTGCTTGAATACTATTATCTATAAATTCTGCTACAGCATTTGGTAAACTAAAAAATAAAAAAGTTAATATTAAAATATAGTGGTGATTAAAAATTAATTTAATGATCTATATTTACTTGTATTCAGAAGTACCAGCTTTTAATAAAATATTTTTTGAAGGTGTAACATCAACCATAATCTCTTCTGGTGTTTCTAAAGGATTCTCACCATCTGTATACAAGATTAACATATTGTTTTGAGTGGTTAAGAATTTCTGGTATGATGACTCATCCTGTACAAGATGATTTGATAAGTCACAAAAATACATTGGATCCTAGAAAAAAAAAGAATAAATATTAGTAAATTTGAATCAAAAAGGAGAGAGAACTATAAAATATTCTTTAATACTTACTGATGAATCAATTAATTCTAAATTTTGAACTACTACTTTTAGTTCATTAAATGTTGGAGGCGTTTTAAATGAATAATGTTCTCCTTTTCTTGATATGACAACTAATAGAGAAATAAAAAGTTAATTTCATTGTCTGTATCTATCTATATCTATATCTATTCCTATTCTTACTTGATTCAGGTGTATTTTTAATTACCAATTCTGAAGGATTGTATTGTTGTTTACCAGATCCACTACCACTACTACTACTGCTACTACCACTACTTTTATTACTTTTAGGGATATTGGTTCTTTGTTTCTTGATGACTATGGGAGGAGGTTGTTGTGAAGCTGTTGATATTGTACTTGATTGACTTGTATTATTGTTGTTGTTGAAGTTGTTTGTAGTTGCTTGGGAAGGTTGAGATGGTGGTAATACGACGGTATCTCCGAAATCGAGTCCATCTATATCTATATCATCTTCTTCTTCTTGTTGTTTTTTTCTTTTATGCTTTCCATTTGAACTGCTACTACTTTTCTTTGAACTACTACTGCTACTTGAACTACTATTCTTTGTCATTGATTAAATAATATTGTTGATTGGTATTGATTATTAACAATGGTGAAACTTCATATAGATATATTATATAGAGAGATATAGATATTATAATGTATATCAAATTTGAGGAAATGAAACGAAAATGAATGTAATAATAGGTATCTCTTCACCCCTCTTTCGTTTTTTGAAATTTGTATTTTTTGTCTCTGAGTAGATTTTTTCTAGGAAACCTTTAGTTTATTTATTTTTTTATTATTATGATTTCAAATATATAAATCTACTATTCTTTTAATTTCAATGTTTAAAAGTGTATTTGATACTTGAAATAATTCTAATATTCCAATTTGTACTGGTTCAATACTAGTATTGTCTCTGTCTTGTTGTTGTTGTTGTTGAACCAAACAAGTAAATTCATCAATTTGAGGATCAATATTCCAATTTTGATCATATTCCAACAACACTTGGTTTTTGTTCTTCTCTTTATCTTTCTTTTTGATTATTAAAAATAAATTGGATAGAAATCTAAATGTATTAATCTCTATTTGTAAAAGATAGATTGAATACTCTGCAATGATATATAGATGATTGATATTATAATTTCTTAACATTTGAACCAATTTTAAAGTTGAATGAAAGAATTGTTTTGATATTTTGACAACCTCTTCTATAAACTCTATTGTATCTAACAATACCAAATCTCTACTTGATTGATTTCTATTAATACAATTTTCAATATCAAATTTACTAAAATAATGTTTGACATCTATCATTGTATTTGCCAATTTATTTACATCTATTCTAAATGATCTAATTGTTTTAACATGGAATAGATCAAATGGTATTTCACCAACTAATTGATCCAATAGAGAAAATAATCTTTTTGTATCAATATCTTCTCTTGACATTATTTTCTTTCCAAAATTAATTAATTAAATAATTAAATAAAAAGAAGAATAAGTAGTTGAGGTGGAGTCCTTCTCTACCTTCTTCCCTTTCTTCCTTTTTTCATTTATATTTTAATTATTAATAATTTAAATTATAGTAGTTAGAGATGATTAATAATATTTTTTTAATTTCTTATTTGTTGTTTTTGTTGATTTTTTGGTTGGTGTTGTAGTTATTTTTCGAATCTTTAATTAAAAGACTGGCATCATATGCCTATCTTTCAAGGTGTCAAAGCTGAGAAGGGTAGGGACAGGACATGTGATGGATTGCCGAAAGGGAAGGGGGTTAATATTCCTCCGCCAGTTAATGGGTTACATAGTGGGTAACCTAACGTCTTTGGTTTATCTAATTGCGTCCAAGGAAGAGTTATTCTTTTTCTTCATTTTCATTTTCTAATGTATCAATTTCTTGAAAGATAAATAATTATCATTATCATAAGGGTCATCATCCAAGGCAAGATAATGTTGGAGTATATTAACTTGTCTAGATTGAATGATTGATAGTGCATGTTCACGAGGTGTATGTCAACTTGGTCAAAGTGTATACATCTAGATCTGTGATGCAGATCTGATATGTAGATCTATCATCATCTTCATCTACTGCAAATACTAGTATACCAATATTATGAACATTTCTCTCTAAATAATTCTAACTGTATTCATTTTATATTTTTCGATGAAACCGAGAATGACTTGTGAGAAGATGACCAATCCAGAATAAAAAAGATATTAAAAAAAAAAGGATTTTACTTTATCTTTTTTTGCTTGAACAAATAAAGAGAGATAGAATGAATAGTTTAAAAGAATTCTTCTCATTTTTAACTACTACATCTAATAACAAAAAAGAGGAAGAAGAAACTATCATTATAAAAAAGGATAATGATTTTCATCAACTATTACTTCAAGATATCATTCAAAAATCTATAACCCATCATAATAGTGATAACTCTAAAACAACAAATAATAATAATAATAATAGTAATAGTAATAATAATAATATAACTTTTACAAATGATATTTTAATAAGATTAATAATTCATAATAGAGTAATATTTTTAAAGATATTTTCAAATGTTTATATGTTGTCTCGTTATTATACAAGATGTATAAAAGATGCAAACCTTCCTATTATAAACAACTATCATCAAATGACTGATGTTTCTTGGATGATTGATAATGGTTATGTAGGAGTGTTACACTCTAAATTGGATAGAAATGAATTTCTACAGATGGAAGGTGAAATTGGACTTGATACTGCACCACTAGAGAAACTATTCCGAACCAAAGACTATGGTCTCATTGAAAAGTTGGTCAAGAAATATAGAATGCACTTTTACACTGAAAATTCTATCGATTTGGCTTGTTGTAGTGGTCGTTTGGATGTCGTTCAACTGATCATATCCATTCATGATCCACAAAACCTACCAATTACAAAAAATGCAATTTTAAATGCAATGAAAGCTGGATCTTTAGAATTGGTTCAATTCTTGGACACCACTTTTGATTCTTGTAATATTGCCATAACTATGATAGGATCGATATCTAAAAACTCGGACGTCATCTCTTACTATCTAGGCAAGATTTCAATTGGTGGTGGAAGAGTTGATGGATTAATGATTTTATCTAGTATGGATATAAATCTAATCAAGAACCATTTTCACTCTACAACAACCTTTATAAATGCAACTACAATGTTGGATTTTATAAAAAAGGCTACTCTCTTTTCACCATCATCATATCATTTTGAATTGAATGGTTTTCCAAAAAATTTAAAACAATTGGAAGGAAATGAAAGATTAATGGATAATATAGATAATATATTATTAGAGAGTCAAGAATATTTTAAAAAGTTTAATCAATTGATACCTCTTTTATTTAAACAACAACAACAAAATGATGAAAAGATAAATATAAATATTTCAAAATTAATGAATAATATTAATCAAAATAATAATCCAACAATATATCAACCATTATTTAATATATTATTGGTATATGAATATATAAATTTGGATTCAATATTACAAAAACATATTGATACTATTCATAGAATTGTTTTTAGAGCCATTACAATTCTTGGTTTGGTTGATAAAACTATTTTTAGTTTTATTATTGATCGACTAAAAGAAGTAAATAATTTATCAATGGATGAATATTTTAATCAAATTATTGGTAATTGGACAAATATTGATCAATTAAATTTAATTTTGGAAATTGATCCATCATTGTATCAATTTAAATTTATAAATTTAAATAGTACTAGGATAACTATACGTTTTCAAGAAGAAGTTTTGGAAAGGTTAATGGAAATTGGTATTATTCAAGAAGATGTACTTTTAACAGATTGGAGATTACGTGTTGTTGATGATTTGGCAACTGTAAAATATATTTTATCACGCAATACTGCTAAACAAAATTGTTCTATGGTTTGGGATGTATCACGTTTTAAATTTGGTCCACTCTCTAAAAAATACCATGATGAAACTGCAAAATTACTCATAGAAGCTGGTTTCTTACCACAATATGTAGATTCAATGCATGGACTCGTATATCTATGTACCAATCATTCGACAACATCCAACTTTTTAATCAAATATTTGGTAGAGTCATGTCTAACCTATGACGTTTATGCTTTAATGGGTGCCATTCAATCACAAAATTGGGATTTATTTGATTATATTATCAAGGTTGAAAATGTTAGAGAATATCCATTTTTCGAATCTGAATATTATTCAAAAGAATTTTTAAAACCAATCAAATATTTGATAGCAATCAATGATTTTGATAGATGTATAGAATTTATTAAACGTTTAAATAACAAGTCGATTTTATCGCTGGTACCAAATCTATGTGTTGGCAATATTCAATTCTTTTCACAATTTGTCAATCAATACCCACAATCATTAAATTTACAAAAAATGGTCGAAAGAACCATCTATGATTGTCATGTACCATTTATGCTCTTTCTCATCGATCAATACCCAACCTTTTTCCAACAACAAGCAGATTTAATCGATCTTTTTGGTAAAGCATGTTCAGTTGGATCTTTATCAATTATGAAAATATTATTTGACCACTATGGATGTTTAATTGACAATAGTTTTGTCGGTTTACAATATATTTTAGTGGCTATTAATCGTGGTCATGTAAATTGTTTGGCCTATTTAGATTCTTTAAAAAAATTTCAACCACCACTAGATTCACATAAACATATTCATTATTCTAGGTTTGGTTATCAATTAATGGATATATTTTTAAATAGACAAGCAGAAAAGGAGAAAATTTTAAATAATTATGGAAATGAACTTTTATTTTAAAAGGAGGAAAATTTTTTATGGAAATAGACAATATTTTCAAACCCCCCGAAAGTTTTTGTGTGTGTGAAGTTACAAAAAACAAAAAAAAACAAAAAGTCTGGATTATCCGTCCAAGGATAATATATAATTCAAACAATATAAAAAAAATAATCAAATCCATATAATTATATTATTTATTTATTTAATGTTAAAATGTCAATAATTGGAAAAAGTGTAGAATTTAATCAATGTGGAGATTGGAAACAATTAAAGGTAGTTTCAAGACCAGTTAGAGAACCAATTGAAAATGAGGTTCGAGTTAAAATGGATTGTGTAGCTTTGAATCGTGCTGAAGAACTTTATCTTCATGGTAAATTTGTTGAAACTCCTATTTTCCCTCATGCTGGTATTGGTTATGAAGGTAATTATAAAAAAAATCAAATTTGATTTAAAAAATGATTAATTTATTTTTTTTAAAAGGAGCTGGAATTGTTGAAAAGATTGGTAAAGGATGTTCAAAATTTAAAGTTGGTGATAGAGTATCTGTAATGATGAATGTTAAAATGGCAAAGAATAGTACTCAACATGAATATGCAATCTTTCCCGAAAAGGTATTGGTTAAACATCCAGATAATGTTTCTCAAGTCGAAGCAAGTACAATGTGGATGGCTTATCAAACTGCCTACTATGCATTGGTAGAAGTGGCAAAGATTAAAAAGGATGATTATGTTGTTGTTACTGCTGCATCGAGTAGTGCTGGTATGGGAATGATTCAAGTGGCAAAAGCATTTGGAGCAAAGGTAATGGTAACAAGTAGAACAACAAAAAAGAAACAAGCCATTATGGAGTATGGTGCTGATCATTTTATTGCAACCAATGATCAAGATATTGAAGAAGAAATTATGAAATGGACAAATAATAAGGGTGCAAATATCATTATCGATCCTGTTGGCGGACCTTACGTTGAAAAGTTGGCAAATGCTACCGCCTATCTTGGTACACTCATTCTTTATGGATTGTTGTCACCAGATGTCACACCATTCCCAATCATTCAATGTTGGTCAAAGTATATCGAGGTAAAGGGATATATTGTCTTTAGATATGCTGATGACCCAATCCTTCAAGAAAAGGCGGCCAAGTGGATCAATGAAAAGTTTGCTAAAAAGGAATTCAAATCGATTGTTGGCAAGGTGTTCAAGGGTATTGATTCGGTCCCTGATGCTTACAAGTATCTTGATGGTCATGACTTGATTGGAAAAGTGGTTATTGAATTTACAAATAATTGTAATTAACAAGACTCGAATAAATACTATTGTACATCAAATGTCCTTTGTACTTGACCAAAAGATTAAATTCGAATCAAGTGAAATAATATTAAATAAGGAATAAGCAATTTAATTGAAATATATTGATTTCTCAGTAACGTCTTCTATAATTTCAGTTACCTACACTGAACACGCCAACCGTAGAACCGTAACAGCAATGGATGTCGTTTGTGCACTTAAGAAGCAAGGTCGTACCTTATACGGTTTCAATGGTTAAATCCATTAGCCGTCCAACCTAAATCGCTTAGACTTCGGTGTCTCAAACTCAAAGGGTGTTTATCAACACCACCCATTCTAAATTAATCATATTCGATTGTTTTTTTTGTCTCTTTCTCTCTCTTCTACTACTTCTACTAATTATATTCACTATAGGTATTACTGTTGTACAAACAAATTAATCAATAAATATTCTGCTCCAACATAATTATTATTATTATCCTAATCTAAACCCCCAGACTTCACTATTTATCTGATTATTATCACTGTTCTGCCACCAAATCAATATCTTCACCAGCTTCAAATCTTGCTTTTAATTTCTTTAATAAAACTGCTCTTGCACATTTGCAATTAAAAAATCTACTGATCTTGATACAATTGATGGTATGTCTGATTGTATAGAGGAAGATGAAGAAGAAGAAGAAGTGATTGCCTTTAAATCCAATGGTCCCAATCTATAAATTTCATTTACATTGATTTCTTTTACAGAATTGAATGGTTATAAATTCTCTACATCCAATAAAATACTTGACAGTGGTACTGCTCCAATTTAATCACAAATTGATCTATATGCTAATGAAAATGATCCACATCCTCCTGTTTGATTATCTAATGAAATCATTCAAGATGCTAGCAGAATCAGCTAAACACATGGCAACCATATCCACCATTTATCAAAGCTGTCTATCCATCATTTACAACCATTGGATTAGTAGCGATGGTACTAACTTTGGTGATGACACCAACAATCTAATATTACTTGTAATATTACTTTTGCATCATCATATCAAATTTTGAAATCACCTCTGGTTGAAGGTATCAAACTCCTTCCGATTTCAATTTCAGTTGAATATGAACATTTAGACCTCATATTTATACATACAAATAATTAAAAAATAAGATTATTCTTTATAGTATGATTTCATATTCTGATGCAATACTCTTTTTGAATAGTCTGTGACAATAGATTCGACTCAACTATTCTATTTGGTGGAGAATATGAGACTAAAAAAACTAATGATTGCAACACCCAATCCTCCATACATTGGTGCATTCGAATCAAACATTAAATTTATTTGGATATATCAAAGCTTTTGGCAAGGTGTTTCATACAACAATAGCAATAGTTTTACAAGAAATAATGGTCCATTCAAAGGAACACTAGATCCATATGAATGTGTAGAGACTACAGATCGATCGAGAGTCATCATCGTCTTGATGGTTATCATTTTTCCTACTCTCTATTACAATAGTGGGAAATCATTGTATGGAAGGTGGAACCCCAACTAACAGACCATAGAGAAACCGTAGAAATGGAACCATTCCAAATACTAAAGAAAATTATTAATTAAATTAATTATATGGAAACGATACTCGATAATCTTTAATAGATTTGTACGCTGATGAAATTAGAAAGGAAAAAATATTAGTTAGGTATTCCTTGTGTTTCATTTATTTACTACTACTTACCCTTCTTGTAGTTTGAAAGAACAGAACACAATCACGGAATCAATTCAAACTCAAATCTTTCTTATAAAAAATATCAGCCGACCTACAGACAAGATGAACCAGCTGACTTGAGAGACTCGACAAGGCACACATGAGCTTGCACTGGATACAGATGAGCTTACGCTGGACACACAAATCAGCTGACACTGGACACGATAGACGGAATCAGCTGACACTGGACACAGATGACACAGGACACAATAGACGGAATCAAATGACACAATCAGATGACACTGGACACAGATGACATAGGCAGGACACACAATTAAGCTGACACGATAGACAGGAATGATACCTGACAGATAGTAATGGATTGGATTAGGATAATAATAATTATGTTGGAGCAGAATATTTATTGATTATTTTTGTTTGTACAACAGTAATACCTATAGTGAATATAATTAGTAGAAGTAGTAGAAGAGAGAGAAAGAGACAAAAAAAACAATCGAATATGATTAATTTAGAATGGGTGGTGTTGATAAACACCCTTTGAGTTTGAGACACCGAAAATCTAAGCGATTTAGGTTGGACGGCTAATGGATTTAACCATTGAAACCGTATAAGGTACGACCTTGCTTCTTAAGTGCGTAAACGACGTCCATAGCTGTTACGGTTCTACGGTTGGCGTGTTCAGTGTAGGCAACTGAATCACGGATGACATTCTCCAAGAAATGACGGAGGACGTTACGGATCTCTTCATAAATTGGGAACGAGATACGCTTGACACCACCACGACGCGCTAAACGACGGATGGCTGGCTTGGTAATACCAAAGATGAAATCCTTCAAGGCCTTTCTATGTCTCTTGGCTCCCTTACCACCTTTTCCACCTGTTTTTCCTCTACCAGCAGTTGATGACATTGTTTGATTGATTGGTTTGAATTAAGCTTTAAATTTACTGTGAATATTAAAAATATTTAAGATATTGAATGAATATTAGATTAGTGTGTTGTCCTTTTTGGATCTAAGCTAGCTAATGTTGTAGATTATACCTTTAAAAATTTGATGTCTAAAAGATATATTTGTTTTTGTTGTTGTGACTGAACGATTTTGTTGTATATAAACAAACCAAAACAAAAAAAAATTGAAAAAAATGTAAAAATTGGTGGGTGATTTTTTGACACATTTTAAATTGGGCGCCAAAGTAAAATAATGATTTTTCAATGATGCCAATTTGAAACGAAAAATTTTTTAAAAAAACACCACCAAATTCAAAAATTCAAATTTTCACACAACGTACATATTTTTAATTATTTTATTTATTTATGAATATATTTTTTTTAATCTTGAAAATTAGTAGTTTGAATATGATTTTCTTTCAAGATATCATCGATGATATTGATTTTATCAGACATCCAAGGATAGAGAAAGTTATCACCACTTGGAGGAGAGATTAGATTCTGAGCATTGAAATGCATACGAGCATTGAGAAAACTCTTATAGTTGATCAAAGGTGTTGGACCGTTTCGATTGAATATATCTCTAAATATTTCTTCTTGTGCTTGTTTATCTTTTAGATAACTGGTAGCTTCAACTGCCAAAAATGGTAAAATTAAATGTGTCAATCCAATTGGATATCTATATGGTAGTATTACTTGGAAAGGAAAATTAAAAAAGGTTAGAGAGAAAATATATAACATATTTCAGCTGATTTATCTGTATCTATATATATTTACATTTGCTAATAGCAATTAAAGGGAAAAAAGTAAAAGCAAAAGCTTTTGCATTTGAACTAATCATATCTTGACCAACTTTAAACTTTAGTGTTGTGTTGATAACTTCGATATTGGCATCTTCTTCATCCTTTGTAATTGGTACAATTCTAAAATCTTCGATCAATTTCTTTCTTAGTTCCTTGTCGTTGTCAATATCTTTAAATGTTAAATGTTCAATTGTACTTGTATCATTTCTATATCTTGTCTTTGTTTCTTGATATGTTTCAAGTATCTTTTTATCTCTTTCTCCCAACTATAATAAAAAAGTAAAAAGGAGAATATTAATATATTTATTTATTTACTCAATCTCTTATTTATTTATTACTTACAGCCCAAGTATGAGGAGTTAGAACGATAGCATATTCATCAGAACCAAATTCCATTTGAGCATCATCGATTGATAGATAAAAGTCCCATTTGTTATAGTTGGCATTGTAACCAAACTCTTTACTTTTATTGATAAAGTAATCTAATCGTTCTTTGGGCAACGACTTCATTGGTTTCTTTTGGTCTTCAACCATTGCTTTGGTACTATATTCAAATGGTGCCTTTGCAAATAATCTTACTCCCATCATTGAAGTATATACAAATAATCCTAATGCTCCTATCTTTGGTGAAACTACCATCTTATAATATTATATAATATATAACTACACACAACTAGTTATCGTAATGATCATATGATATGATTTTCAAAAGAGAAAAGAGAGATTAATTAAGAAGTTTTTTTTCGTTTAGTGTTCTTGAACATCATCATCATTGTGTGTGTAAAGAGAGTTATATAATATTAATCAATGTTTAACTTTTTTTTATTTGTTTTAGATATCTATCTATCTATCTATCTATCGATCTATTCATGTCATATGAATTAATTAAAACCCAACGGTGCTCCACCAGAGAAACTATGATTCACCGAACATTGGGGACAGTGGTGCAAGAGGTGGATGTCACCTCACACCACCGAAGCACGTTAAATTTTTTTTTTTTTAAAAAACACAAAAACATGATCATTACTTCTTAATCTCTTTTGTTGTTGTTATTTGTATTTGTACATTTTTATACCTGTTTTATATATATATATTAATATTAATAATGAGAGAAGAAGAAAACGATTATTTATTCAAGAGTATGTTGTTGTTATTATTTTACCCTCTTTTCTCTATTCCCTTTTCTTCTTATCTAATCTTATTCTTCTTTTCTTTATAGTTGTAATAATTGGAGATTCAGCAGTAGGTAAATCAAACCTATTAAATAGATTTACAAGAAATGAATTTACAGAAAAGACCAAAGCAACGATTGGTGTAGATTTTGGAACCAAATCGATAGAGATTGAGGGTAAAGTAATCACTGCTCAATGTTGGGATACAGCAGGACAAGAAAGATTCAGAGCAGTTACAAGTGGTTATTATCGTGGAGCACTTGGAGCAATGATTGTATACGATATCACCTCCAAGATTAGTTTTAAAAATGTAACAAGATGGTTAAATGAACTTAGAGAAATGGCCGAACCAGACATTCTAGTCATGATGGTTGGTAACAAATCTGATCTAGAATCTTCAAGAGAGGTTTCAACAAGAGAAGCTCAATCTTTTGCTGAAGCAAACAAAATCTCTTTTCTTGAAACTTCTGCTTTAAATTCTACAAATGTTAATCTTTCTTTTGAAAAATTATTAACTGGTAAGAAATTGTAGAAAAAAATAGAAAAAAAGAATATAATAATAATATTTCTTTTTTTTATTTTTTTATTTTTTATTTATTTATTTTTTAGATATTTATAATCAATTTGGACAAAAGAAAGCTCAAGTTGTAATGGACGATGGACAAGAATGGTTAAAACCAACTCAAAGTGGTCAAAAGATTACACCATTAAACGAAGCTCCTGTCAATGTTACTTCTACTCATCAAGAACCAAAAAAAGGTTGTTGTTAAAAAAAACATTAACAATCACAAACAAAACAAAACAAAATAATACTATCACTACATTAACCTGTTATAATTATTTATATAAAATCAATATTATTACTTCTCTCTCTCCTCTTGTCACAACCACCATTGCTACTTTTACTAATCCTCTACATTTTTTTTAAAATAATAATAAATGATAACCTCTATCATCTTTTGTTTTCCTGAATATGCGATCCAGGAAATAATTCTATAATAATATCTATAATATTTTATTTATTTTAATTTGTATTTACAATTTATGTTTTATTTATTTTTTGGTTTGATAGGGAGAATCTAAATCATCATCAAATTCTCTATTAAAATGTAGAGTATTATCAAATGTATTTGTTTTCTTTATAGAGATATCTTGATAGGGTTCAGTTTGTTCAACTTGAACCAAACCTTTGGTGGTGAGGACAAGTATTTCATAAAAACTACCTGCGACTGCCATTCTTGTTTGTTTTTTACCTTCAACCATTTTGAAAAAATCAATGGTAGATGTATGATTTACATTGTAGTAATTGTCTAGTACCTTGTGCATCGATGCAGTACGAGGTGTCCAAGATCCAATACCAGGTGCAAGTGGTGTTTTGCTAGATTGGGGCGTTTGCATTTGTTCAATAGGAGAAAATGGTGGTGGCTCATCAAATCCTCCACCAACTCCACCAAAATCACCATCACCAGGATAATCTTCAACTTGTGGAATTTGATTATCATCATTATCATTATTTTTAAAAATGTCAGTTGGAAAGACTAAACTCTCTTCTGAGGAATGAGAAGATTTGGTTGGTGAACGTTTGAGGGTATTCAAGATTTGATCCCATTCTGAACTAATGTCACCTAGAATTTCATCTTGTTTGTCTTTGGGTACTGCATCAAATTTACGACGTTTGGTTGGACTAATACCCAATTCCTCTTCAATGTGTCCTTGTACCTTGGAGAGAATCACTTGTTCTTTTAGATCAAAAGAGTCTAGTGTAATGTTCATGTCACGACTCTTGGGGAGACCCAATCCTTCGCAAACACGATCGTCGGTAAAATTGTTGGTTGCATCTTGACGATAGTTTTGGAGGGCCTTGTGGACTTTGGAGGTTTTGAGATAGTCCATCAATTTGGCGTCTTCATCAATCAGTACAACTGGATATTTGGTTTGGATAATGTCACGGAAATGACTTAGAATCTTGTTGGACATGGTTTGACGAATGGGTGCTAGGAGAGAGTGTTTGAGTCCCTTGGATTGTTGAATTCTAGCTTTGAATGTTTGTGGTTGACTGGCGAGTTGATCACGACTAGTTACCAAGTCTTGCGGACGTCTACGATGAACACGAATCTTTGTTTCTAATCTTGCCAATCTTAATCTAGCTGGTGTATTTAGTTGAGCCAAAGTAGTAGTTGTAGTAGTAACAAGTGTTGGATCTAAATGAATAAATGGTACTGCTCCTTTTTTGGTGTTAATGGTGCATCAATTGGTACTTTTCCATCATCTTCTAGAGTGTCTTGTTCTTGATTTTCTTTTTCTTTTTCCTTTTCTTCATCTTCTTCTTGAAATGAAGGTAAAGGAATATCATCTTGACCACCAAAACCACCATCATCCATTGGTTGATCTCTTTCACCACCAATTGATTCATCCAAAAATTTGATTGGTTTATCATTATCTTCAGCCAATAAAAGATCGTCTTCTTCTTCTTGACCTCTTTTGGAAAGTGATTCTTGTTCTTCACTCATGGAATAATCCATATTTTTAAATACAGAGTTTGGATCAAACTCTACTTCATCGGCCTTGAAATCAAATGAACTTTGATTAAGAGATGATTCATCGTCCTCTTCTCCTTGTTCTTTTCTTTGGGTATCTTGAAACTTGCCCATCAAATCACCTATTGATCCATCACTACTATCTTCATCAAGTGACATTGATACATCCTTTACATGTGGTTTTGATTTTCTTGGTGTAACAGATAATGCTGGTCTCTCTGCTCCTCTCATTACTACTTCATCTGGATGAAAATCTTTCATCCATACAGAAAATTCAGATTCTTGTGGTGATAATGTACTAATAAAAAAAATAAAAAAAGAAATAAATTAATAATCTTATTTATATATATATATTTTTTTATATATTTACGCATTAAGTCTAGCAATTTCACCTTCAACTTGTTCATCTGCATCTTTATCTCTTTCACCATCCATAATAGATGAAGGAGTTAATACTTCTTCTTCTTCTTCCTCTTCTTCATTGACAGTTGGTTCATCCAAAAGAGTAGAATCTACAGGAGCAGGTTTTTTTCCTTTTACTGGAGTTGGAAAAGCAATCACTGTATCTTGGCCTCCTTGTTTACCCATTTCTTGTTCATAAAGTTCTTGAAATTTTTTAGATTCATAAAATTTATCAACTACCAAACTAAATAGGAATAGAAATTGATTAATATACATATAGGTATATTTATATTTTACTATATAATTTTACATACTCATCCAATTTTGTAATACCACGTAGATATTCATCAATTTGTTGAGTGATTGTACTTGGTTTTGGTTGAGCAATAACAAGTGCTTCTTCATCTTCTTTTGTTTGTGTCAATGTAATACCTGCCGATGCTGATTTCGTTGTTGTAATCTGATAAAAAGAAAAGAGAGAGTGTGAGATTGAGGTTACAATGTTTATATATATATATATTTCTATACATACAGTTTTAATTCTAACTACAGCTTCATTACAATCATCAGATAGATATTTAACCTTTTTAGAAAAGATACGAACCACACCAAGTAAAAGATGAGATGTCATACGAAGAGCCATTGGAAGATGTGGATGTAGAATTTTATCTTGAAAGAAAGAAATATCACAGAGAGAGAGATTTTAATTATTAGTTTGATCATAGTCGAGTCGTTTATACTCTACTTTTACATACAAATAGATCTAGGGATATTAGTTTTAAAGATTGAATTCTTTGTTATTTTCTTGTCCCAATGACCAGCAAGCCAGATCCTACTCAGAGGACCTCTCTTTTGTAATACAATCTGTGAAAAGAACATCTTGACGAGATTCGACTAGTAGTTGATAATAATAAATATTTATTACTACACCACCTAACCCAACAACAAACACAGAATAAGAATAACCGTCTATCAGTCTATTTTCTTCTTCTCGTGTTTCGTAGATTGTATCTATAGATACAAATATGATGATATAGATATGTAGAAATAGAACTATTACTTTTTTTGAAAATGAATCCGTTGAAGTCTTTATAAAAAAAAAAAAAAATTTACCACGAACCATTGAAAAAGGCGCCAAACCAAGCTTGTAGTAATCACTAGCGATATATTTTCTTTACTGTTCATTTTATCTTGTCTCTATCTCTATATATATATTTATATATATATATAATATATTTTTCATAATTTCACAAAGTTTGAAATCTTCATTTTTACCAGTTTATCTGGATACTGGGTATATATATGTTTATATATATATATAACCTCCCTTTTGGTGGTTGGGGTATATACAACTAATTTTGATTCATTTTGAACAAGAGGGGCTCCTCCTCCTCCTTTTGAGACTACATTATAAAGTTGGCAAGTTCACAACCCTACCAATATTGGTACCCCCACATATATACATATGTCTTGCTGTGTGAAAAAGAATTATTATTTAGTTTAGTTTGTCTAGACTTATTATTTGATTAATTATCATTTATTTATTTATTTTTCAATCAATGGATACAGAAGCATATTGCATCGTTTTATTATATGTAAGACTATCAATTCAAAAGGACTGATTCAATCTTTCATCTATCTTGTATTAATATAACACTACCCTCTACCTCTCTCTCTCTCTTTAGTTTGGTTATGTTTTAAGTGTGATTTATAATGTTTGTCGTCGTCAAGACTCTTTAAAAGGTTAGAGAGAGATACCAAATAGCGATTCCAAATATTATCTGTTATTTCCCAATTCAATCAATAAAGGACAGGTTGTTCGTTGCCTTCAATTTGTTTTGGGCAAAAGATTTTTTTTTTACAAAAATTGTTTCAAAGACCCTTTTGATCGCTGAAAACTCTTTAATTTGTTTATTCATCAATCCTTTATACACGTCTATTTAATCAATCATTTAACTTTTATATCTTATCTCTTTTATCTCTTTTATTCCCACATACGCACTTTTTTTTTTAAAAGCAATAGAGAAAGAAAAGAGTTAACACATTTTTTTTTATTTGTTTTTTTTTATTCTACAACAACTACAAATATATATAATACTACTACTATACTTATACAATACAACAATGGAAACATTAGAAAATAATAAGATGTTATCTTCATCTTCATCTTCATCTTCATCTCCATCATCTTTACCAATAGATGAAAGAACAAAACAAATAAGTGAAGCATTTCAATTGATTGTTGGAGTATTTAAAGAATGTATTACTAGAATCGATGATGGTAGTGCAAAGGATGTGATTGATCTTTTCAAAGGTTATGTACCAGATGAAAAGTATGCAACCCTAAAGGAAGAGTACAACAGAGAAAGGTTAGAGATGGAGAATAGACAAGCGGTCAATCAACAGATGGCCGAGCACAGTTTTGAGAATTTTCTAACTTCAAATGTGGTGGCTGCCAAGCTTACCAAGATGGTAGCTCGTAAGATTCCAAGTCAAGTACCACCTTTTTTGGGATTAACAGGTAATCAAGCTGCATCATATGCAACACCTGCTGCATCTAGAGAGTCTGCTGCCAACAATAGCGGTAGCCATGGTGGACAAAAAAAGAGACACCACCACGAAAAGGATGTATTTGGTATGAATTGGAACTCCATCATCAAGATGGCTTCAACTCTTTCACTCGATCAAGTAAAGTCAATGCTCAATATGTTGGTCATGGTCATTAGTCACATGCCAATCCCTGTCATTCTTCGTGAATTCCAAAAATACAGAATCCTCATCTCTGTCTTTTTCGATCTCATCACTGCCATTGTCAAATTGGATCCTCGTTACCTCGCCACTTCAATCGTTGTTTCTGTTCTTTCTGTAATGTCTTTTATGAACAAAAAAGATAAGAATTTAAATGCTGGTAAAGAAAGAAAGAAAGAAAAGAAAGTATTATTTAATTTTATCCTTTTTACTTATTATTATTTTCTTTTTTTAGCATTAAATGTAGCAAAATATTTCCATGGAGTTGGAGCTAAAAAGAAATTTGCATTATTTAGATTATCAACATTGGTTTTAAATCTTTCATATCTTTTTAAAATTATTAATCCACCTCCAATTACTCCAAGTGATTTATATTCTTTAGGTAAAGCTTATTTAACTTCAAAACTTTAAAATAAACAAATAAAAGTATTATTATTATTATTTTGTTTTAAAAATATTATTTATTTGATTGAAAGAGATTTTGTTTAATTTGTGTTAATTTGTGTTAATTTGTGATTTTTTTTGATAATTCGATTAAAGTTGATTTGAAACGTTTAGCCTGATCATTGGTATCAGAGATTTGAGAACTAAATGGTTTTAAAATATCAAAGAGTTGAGAGATTTGAGCAGTGGCATCTGCATTGCCACTCATAATTTCAATTGATTTGAGTGAATCTGTAAGGTTTGACATATTCTTTTCAATCTCTTCTGTAACATTATTCATTGGTTGTTGTTGTTGTTGTTGGTTTGGATTAAAATCTGTCAATGTAGAGTTTAGAGAATTAATACTAGCAATCAAGACGTTGATTTGATCTTCAACGATTCTAATGACACTAGCCAAAACTTGATTTGATTGATTGGAGAGGTAATGTTCAATCTCTACAAAGAAACGTTTGACAGTGGCGAAAAAGTCTTGGTGATGCGAAAGAGTATGTGGATTGGTGATGGCAAATAATACAACCGATGCCTTTTCTTCATCCTTTAGATGGATTGGGTTCTTTTGAGCCAATTCCACCATGGCAACATAACCACGATCCAATCCAACCGAAATCATCTCTTTAATCAACTTTAGAATAATGGTGAAACCTTTGTGTTGAACTGGTGGTTGATTGGTGTTTTGCATTGCCAAATCAACAATACCCATCATTTGTCCATAAAATTCTTCAAGTTGTAATTGTTGTTGATTTACTCCAACCAATATAATCTCTTGAGAATTTTGACTATTATTATTATTTTGATTATTATTGTTATTTTGATTTTGTTGTTGTTGTTGTTGTTGACTAATATTTACAGGTTGAGTATTCTTTTTGTTTAGACAATCTGAAAGAATGTTGATCAAACCAATTGGAGATTCCAATGCAATAAGGTTAAAGATTTTAACAATATTTGATGCATACATTGGTTGATTTTCAAAGAATTGGAAAAGACTTGTTACAACAAATTTGAGTTGAGGATTGTTTGGTTCCCAAATTGAAACTTGAACGTCGTCAATCTTCTTTTGTTGTTGAGGTGGTGGTAATTGAACAACATTTTCTTCACCTGCAATACCATCAATTATAATTGCATCCTTTGGTGATGATGCTGATTGAGGTGGAGTATTTGTCATCGTCATATTATTATTATTTTGATTATCTTTTCTAACTAAAAATAAAATTCTATAGATTAGATCCAACATTTTAATATTGATACTTGGATCATATTGAAGACATTTAGATTTGAGAGATTTGAGAATGGCTTCAATTGGGATCCATGAACTATCAGAATTAATACGACAAATATTGAAAAAGAGAGCAGCGTCACGTTTCTTTTGGAGGATGAGCAACATGAGAGGAGCAAGATGGGGAGGATAGTGGGAAAAGTTGTGGAAGCTGAGACAAGAAGATAGAATCTTGGTCATTTGCTGTGGGTACTTGACGCTAAAGTATTCAGTCATTTCAAAGAGCCAACGGGCCGATTCAGCATACTCTCCACACTCCAAGTAGATATAGTTGAGTGCCCAACAATAGTTGTTGTGTCCACACACGTTTTGGGCAATCTCTGGTGACACTTTGATCAGTGTAAACAAGACACGATAGAGATAGGGAAGTGACTTTGCATTGTACAACTTCAAATCCTCCTTTGGTGAAATACTGATGAAATAGTCCATCAATTTGGTGGCAAATGGGTTGGCGAGGAGGATCTTTAGATTCTCTGGGTGGTCTTGGATCATGGTGGCTACAAAGTGCATCATCTCTTGACGGTTCTTTTCAATGGCTGCATTGATCGTGATAAAGACGGAAAGAATCTTGAGTGCATTCTTGCTAATGTCTTTGAAAGTCTCTTTGAGCTCTGGATCATTGAGCAAACAAAATGTCATCAATTTGATATAGGATTCGTAGCGGTTGTAGATACGTGATTCCTTGTCGTTGCCAGTGACAACATTCTTGACGTCTTGGAGATTGCTGACCAAACTTTCATAGAGACGACGGATTTGACCGAGTTGGTTGTCGGTCAATTGTGGATAGATAAAGTCAGAACCACCGGTCGATGTGTAATCCAACTCTGTAAACTCAAACATGTCTGTCAAGAGATTGAATGCATCGTTTCTAACGTCATACGACTCATTGACCAACCAGTTAAAGGCCCATTCGTCCAAGTTTTGTTTGAACCATTGCTTGACCGATGGCTTGCTCGATGCCAAGTCAATGATCGACTTGGTGTAGGTGGCATAGGTACGTTGCTTGGCCATGCTACCGGCATCGTCGAGTAGATTAATGTAGGCTCTAATGGCACGGTCACAACGTTCGTATTGGAATTCATCGTCGAGTTCAATGAGTACAAACAAGGCGTCGAGTGATGAACGATTGTCAAATTGTTCAATGGCGCCAATCAATTGGAGTGAGTAGTCGAGGTCACCATAACAGAGATGGGTAATAATCTCGTTGGTCGACTTTTGTTGGATCTGGTCACGCAATGTCTTTACGATAAAGGCTGGATTGATCAACATTTCATAGTCGTCGTCGTTTATGTGAATGAGTGGATCATTAAAGCAGGAAATGGCCTTGTCTGCGTCGAGTTGGCTAGTGTACTTGGTGTGTGCCGAACGACAGAGAATAGAGATGGTCTCTAGCATGCCTGCATACTGTGGTTGTGCATACTTGTCGCCCATCTTTGTCTTTTTTTGGTGTGGTTCGCGCATTGGTGATTCCTCTCCCATGTAAAAGTCAATCAAGTGCAACAATACATTACGGTTCAACAAAAGAGCACGTTCCTCCCATCCAACAAGTGAAAAGTCTCTGATAAATCCAAAGTATTGTAAAAAGTTTTTCCAATAATTGGGTGCATCCTTGATAAACTCGAGATAGACATCGAGGAAATGAGCAACCAATGATTTGGGTATCATATCTTCCTCTTCTTCTTCCTCTTCTTCTTCTTCATCATCACTATTGTTTGGTGACAAATCTCCAATTCTAATACCATCATCCTTTGCAATAATTGATTTTAATGGTTTCTTGTCCAAATCCATTGGTTTTTCTTCTTGCAACTGTTGATTAAAACCTTTTTGACGATGTGCTCCTACAACTTGTTGTTGTTGTTGTTGAACTGTTGTTGGTGTAACTATATTATTACTATTATTATTATTTCTAGTTGGTTCAAAATCAAGATATTGATGTCTTTCGGTTGGGATTAAGACATTTAAAACATGGAAAAGAATCTTGGCGAGTGATTCTCTTGGTTCAGTAGTGATACAAACCAACATGTTTTGTTTAATCCAGGTAGGATTTTCAATGATGGTACTGAGCAACCATGCACAGGCATCTGGATTGCGTCCGTACATGCGAATGATATGATCGACAAAGTCTGGGAGTGGCTTTCTTTCCTTGGAATGAGAGATGGTTTCAATGATGAAACGGGTACCCAGCTCGATTGCCATCATTGATTGGTCAAATGGTTGTGACAGGCGAATATTCTTGGGAGTGGTGGCGATTGGATCAATACGCAACACTTCGGCAATAAAGTTAAAGTAACTCTGGTCAAAGATATTCTTGTCATTGAGGAATTTCATATTCTTTTTCCACACTTGATTGAAAATGTCTTGTGGCACCAACTTGCTCTGTTGGGTGGGAGTGAGGTTTTGGAAGTTTTGCTTGGCTCCCAACGACTCGCTGTATCCAACACGTTCATAAAACAACATGTAGGCATTGTTGTAACGTGGAGTGGGACGTCCCATGATACCCTTGTCGTTTGGTTGGTCATAACCACCAAAACATGCCTTGGCAATATCCTCTGGGTTGAAAATCTCGGTCAATTGATCATTGAATTGAATCCAACGTCTCTGTTGACCAGATGCTGGATGTGGTTCACGTTCCTTGATAAATGAATAATAATGACCTGAATCGGCTGTACCAGAATGAACCAAAATACCAGATAATTCATATTGATAATATGATGCTGGTTTCATTTGTGGCAAAGATTTCTTTTCTTCTTGTAGTTCAGCAGCTGCTGGTTGAGTTGAACCACTTTCACCATTTTCACCATCTTGTTGATTTGATTGTTGTTTTTCTTTTTCCTTTTCAATTGCTTCCTTTCTTTCAAGATATTCTTTAGTGTAGGGAGCCATATCGAGGGTCATTGGGAAACGAAGAGCATCATTAATCTTTGTACGACGCATTAAATCCAAATCAAATTCGAATCTCTTGTTGTGAAGAATAAGAGTGTTTGGAAGTTGTTTGACACAACGTCTCATCAAACACTTTACCTTTTGAGAGCATTGACTACAAAAGTACTTATTGTCACCGTCAAGTGTTTCACTTTCAACAAACAATTGCAAACTCTCTAAAATGTCACGTTTGTTCTTTACCTCTACACTGACAGTGTAGAATGATTCTTCACGTTCCGATACGTGTGGACATTCTTGAGAGATAAACTGGTTGACAGTGCTACCACCGAAAAAGTCATTGAGCAACTTTTCATTTTCAGTGCCTTTGAGTTGGTTCTCGAGACGGTCAAAGAGCATGTTGAAAAACTCGTCGACATCCATCTGAATGTAGACATTGATGGGTTGGCCGTCATACTTGTAGGCTGTGCAAAAGTCTTTGGGATCGTGTGATCGCTTTTCAGATTCTTGGAGGTTGGCAAAGATGATCTTGAGTTGTTGGAGCAGACTCTCGTTGGTTGGGTTGACTTCGTCCGTCTGTAAAATCGAATAACGGAAAGCGGGAATCATAAACAACTGTTGCATCAACGAGTTGATGTAGCAGGTGGCACCCAAGTTCTTGAGACCGACATAGCCACAGCCAGACTTTTCAGTGCCGGTTGGCTGATAGTTCCAGAGTGCTCTCTTTTCATCTGGCTTGTTTTGGAGGATGAGAAGTTGGACAAGACGGGAGTAGTTTTCGGCACAGTCCTTGGCAAGCTCGAGAAGCAACGTAAAACATACATCTCTGCTCTCCTTGGTCTTGCACTTTGGTGGACAGAGTGGACCGTGATTCTCGGCAGTCGCAATGTCAAACAGGCATTGGTGGAAGATCTCGCCAACCAAATCTTGATTGAATCCAGCTTCCACCTTGAAGGTGTGACTGGCACGAACTAGCGTAGTCACCAATTGGATCAATCCAATGATTACTTGGTCGGGTTGAATCAGATTGTTTTGTGTCTCGACGACTGGATGCTCCTTGATCCACTTGACCAAGTTGTTGAGTAGACCAGAGTACTGGTCGATAATAACCTGCTCGGGTTGGATTGGGTGTGATGGTTGTGATGATCCACCAGACAACTGCTGTTGTTGGTGATAGATATGGTTGGGTTGACAGCTATGTGTGAGCAATCTACCAAACAATGTAAAGAATTGCGACGAGGTAAACGAGTGCTTATCCGATCCAACAGTCTCTTGCACAATCTCGAGACATTTGCCAAGGAAAAAGCTGTGTGCCTGATCGCTGGTGGAACAGAATTGATCGAGACGGTTAAAGGCGCAGTCACGAACCGACACGTCCTTGCTCTCTACAAGCAGCAAAAAGATCCACTTGCTAATATTGGGACGCTTGCAAAACATCTCCAACTGGTCAGGCAAAGCCAACAACGAGAAGATGAGCCACATGAGGTTTTGAATAACCTCTCCATCATCGGTGAGGAAGTGGTGAAGAGTAAACTGCTCCTCTTCTTCCTTGGTCGTCTCTTGTGCCTGGTTCCAGGTGAGGTCAAGCAAACGTGACAAAAAGTGAGAGGGTGGTACGCCGAGCAATGTCAAATTGATCATATAGTTTTGGTCATACAACATTGGAGTGATGATGGTGAGCAGCAGAGTGAGACATTTCTTGCGCTTGGGTCCCTTGGACTCGTGTTGCAAGTCGACCGTCATGAGGATATTAATCAACTCCTTGAGACCTCCACTCTCGATAAAGTGGGCACGCCATTCGGCACCCGAGGCAAAGCGATCGATGATCAACAACGTGTACAACAACTTAAAGACAGACTGATGGTCAAGCAACTGCTCCCAGTTGATACCCGAAGCAGCTTCATTGGTAATCGACGACAACACGTCTACAAAGTGACGATTGACTGGCAACAACATCAACACCTCCCAAAGAGTAGGTGCAATCGACTCGATCGACAACAATGAAAAGAGTAGTGAGAACTTGCTCTGGTCAAAGTCCAATTGGATTTGATCGTCATTTTGGGTAAATGCACGTGGTTCGCTCATTTCATTGACCAAAATAGTGTCTTGGTTGCAGACACGGTAATCATCCAACGTCTCCCAGTCGTGGTGCATTGGCTTGCTCTGATGGAACAGTGCAAGACAACCTGGGTGAACCTTGAGAATGCTACCTAATCGGTTCTTGATTTCACCAACTCGCTCGCTTGCACGAACTTGAAGTGTTTGTCTCATCTTTTGGTTGCTAAAAGTGACATTGATCGATGGAGCAAAGCATTTACGGAAAGAATCAGATACAGTACCACCATAAAATTCTACATAGATTTTCATCAACGATAGAATTCTCATTACCGTACTGTTTCCTTCTCCACTCTTTGCACTTTCCAATGGAATTTCTGATAGTTTTTTCATACAAAATATTAAAAATTCTTCTTTATGATTTAATGATCGAATCTAAATAAAAAAAAAAATAAAGGAAAAAATTAATAAATATTTTTCTTTTTTCTTTTTTTTTTTTTTCTGTTCTTCTTACATATTTATACAAATCAATCAAGAATGAATTAGTTTCTTTACCAACTTCTTCATTTTTTGATTCTAATGCCATTCTCCATAAAGTGCCAACACCAATCAATTGAGATGTTTCATTGGTAATATTATTATTAACTTGTTTCATACAAGTAATATATAATGATGCACCTGATTGTTCTAAATCAACAAATGAAATTTCTTCAAATTTGTTTAAAATATAAGTTAAATGTGATTCCTAAAAAAATAAAAAATAAAAATAAAAAGAAAAGGAAATTAATAACTTTTTTTTTCTTTCTTTTTCTTTTCGATTTTCAATTTCTTACATTTAAATTATAAAGACATTTTTCAGTCCATTTAAAGAAAGTATCACGATCTTTTGGAGAGATTGGATTAACAACAAATACTTGCCAAAGAATATTAAGTTGTTCATTTGTGATTTGATAATTTCCTTGATCGAAAATAAAGTAGAGGAAATTGAGATAATCATTAATTTGTTCAAAGTGATTATGTTTTCCTTGGAGGACGGTTTCACAGACTGAATGGTCGACTCCATCTACGATCATCATCTTGGAGATGGCAGCCTCACACTCGGACTTGTAGTAGGTGAGGTGTTGGAAAAAGATGTGAATCAAATGGGTTTGTTCATCGACTTGACGAATACAGTTGGCGGGGATGTCTTGCATGGACGGGGCTTGTTGGTTACCACCCATCATGACCATGGTCCCAGTGTTGCCACTCTGATATCTCTGTGAACGGAGACGATCACTGTGTGTAATGATGATATTTTGAATGATACGAAGCGAGTAGAGAACAGTGGTGTGGTTCTTGATATTGTCGACACACTTTTGAAGATACTCGGTGCGATACGACGAGTGGAAGTTGAGAGTCTCTTGGAGATGGTACAAAGCCTGTTGTGCCAACTCTAACGAAACCTCACTGTCATCCTGGATGAGCATCCAAAAGATCTCAAGACCTCTTGATACAATCGTTTGATTTTGTACCAATGAAGTTGGTGAAGGTGGTTGAGATGATGACTGTTGTTGACCTTGTTGTTGTTGTTGTTGTTGAACAGACGAGGAGGAAGGTGAATAATTGGGAGAGGACGAAATGTCACTGTCGATGGCATTGATACTGTTGTAGTGGTGAGTACGATGCTGGGTGAGACACGAGATGAGTTGCAGGGTTTGGTTAGTGTATTGCGAGAGTGGAATTTCCTTTATCTTTTGGTACAAATACTCGACTTCGCAGAGTGGCAACACCTGCGAGATATTGCCGATGGTTTCATAGATTACATTCTCGATGGTCTCGTGTTTGCCCTCGGCGGCATTCCACATGAGATCAAGATACTTTCGTTCAAAAACTTTCTTTTCTACAAGGAACTTTAATATATCTGTACATTTTTGTAGTAACTGCATATGCATCGTTTCACCATATAAAATCTCTACAATCTTATTTTCTTTAATCCAATTTACCAATTTCCTAAAGAATCAAAAAAAAACCAAATAGATTAATATATATTTTCTTTTTGTGTTTTCTATTCTATTTTTTTATACATACTCTTGAGAAATTGTGTTTCCTTGTTTATACATTAAATAACCTTCATTGATTTTAGTATACTTGATGATATCATTTAAACCTGCATTTCTCTTTTCGAGTGATGGTGATTTGAAACATTTGAATGCAACATCCAAGCTAAAGGTTTGAATGATATCTGCAAAACGAGTTTGATTGTCGGTAGTGTTGACAATGATACTATTAAGATACTTTATAATCAGATCCATATCTTTTTTGTTTTCATTCTTAAACTCTTCATCACTGGTTCCAAGTACCTTGCTAAATACAAGCTTTACAAATTGTTCAATATCTTGTTCAGTATCTTGTGTTTCCATTTTCTTTGAATACTAAATAAAAGAAAGAGATGTGAAAAAAATGAGATAGAGAGATAGAGAGAGAAATGATTAATACTATATCTTTCTATCTATCTATCTTTTGTTTGTTTTTTTTTTTACCTTTTTAATAATATTTAATAATTTCTTTAATGTATCAAAAGAATATTTATGAACTTTGATCTTTTCTTTAATTAATTCAATACCACTAAGTTGACCAAAATAATGAATTAAATTTTCAGAGATCTAAATATATAAAAAAGATAAGAAAGAAATCAATATTAATATTCTTAAAAAGAACCTGATTGATTGTTTTTTTTTCATTACCTTGTTTGGAATGCTCTTTTCATTATTGTATTCATTTGAAAATCGATATTCGGATCTTGTGTATGGTTTTGGTGAAAATAATACAATTATTAATCGAAGGTAATCATTGGATCCCTCTTCCTTTGATAATCTACTAATGGCATAGTCTATACAAATTTTCATAAAGCTTCTAGCTTTAGTTGTTAATTCACTTGGGCTGACTCTGATATTATAATAGTAGTAATAAGGTAAATGAAATGAAATGAACAAGTAATGAGTAAGATGGTCACCTGATGTCCTTCTCTTCCTGCTCCTCCTCCTCCTCCTCCTCCTCCTCCTCCTCCTCCTCCTCCTCCTCCTTCTCCTCCTTCTAAAAACTTACAATCTCCACCATAAAGCTTCAATCAAATCTGGCAACTTTTCAAGTGTTTTGAAATCTTCTAAATAGACATTTTCATGATTGGGGTCATCGTTGGCGTCTATACGAGCTCCAGCATATTGATTGAAATAGTCTAATATTTGTCCAATATCTCTAATTTCTTGAGCTAATCAAAGTAAAAATAAATAAAAATATTGATGATAGAGTGAGTAATGATAGAACAGTTAGTTAAATATATCAATATATCAAGTTATATCTATCTTTAAAAAAGAAGAATAGAATAGAAAAAAAAAAAAAGGCTTTTTTTGTGATTGATTTATCATCGAACTCTAGTTGGTTGCAAGTTTACAACTTTTAAAGTATACATACCATTTTTGACAAGATCCAAAAAGACCTTTATATCATTAGTGGACATAATTGATTCAGTAGCGAATTGAACGGTACCCCCTTAACAGCTACTATTATAGATAGATGATGATGGTGGTGGGTGATGTAAATGATAGAAAAGATAGTATTATATATAAAAATATAATTAAAAAGAAGGAATGTATATATTGATCGCTGAACTTTAAAGTGATGTTATGTATGTATAGGTATATAATTTGTTGTTGTACTTTTTTATAAAATGAATGAATCACAAACACACCAACAAAACAATGGATGATTGTTAGATAAACAACAACAGCAGATAATGGGTGTTGGTTGGATAGATATTATTGTTCTTTGTTTGTTTTGTTTGTGATTATATTATAATGAATGAATAAAAGTATAAAGTGAGTTTACTTGTGTATACTCTTCTCTCTTCTTCTTCTCTCTCTCTTTAATCGACTATATAATAATAATAAACAAAAATATATTAATCTTTTTTTCTCTCTTTTTGTTCAATTTAAATTGTAAAAAATCAACATCACAAAAAAGCTCTCTCATTTTTTAAAATTAATTTTTTTTTTTTTTGGAAGGGAGTTCATGGAAGCAAGTCCCATAATTCCATCACCACTCTAAAGATCAATATTATAGTTTTAGATTTAACTAAAAATAAAAAATAAAATAAATAAATATTTGATGTAACCTAGCTTTGGGTTATTACAAGTCTCTAGAGTCACAAATTTAAAAATATATAAAAACAAAATTAATAAAAGATATAAAAAATTAAATTAAAATTGACACACAGAAACTTATCTCATTTTCTTGAGACATTTTTTAAACCAACAGTTATTATATTATTATTTTATTTTATCCAAACAAAAAACAAACAAACAAACAAACAAACATAATATATTATATCTCACAGTAATAATATAGCTAGCTACCCTTTGGTTCTCTTTCCTAGATTAAAGTTAAATATATAGTAGTCCTAGTAGTACTTTCTTTGATCATATGCTATTAAGAAGATCGCTCAACAAGAGGAGAACAGCAGAGGATAACCACAGCATGCAAGAGGATGAAGATGGTCTATGCATGAGGTTGATCAACAGCATCGATTTCGACAAGACTACATTGGGGGAGGTTGTATCGACACTCTTGTTGTGGTGCTTTTCAAACAAGGATATAGAAGCTTCCGTCATCACTAAATACCTCAATGCTGCATTCGATCAATACCATCTTACAAACTATCAAATCAATCAACTCTTTCAAGCTCATTCTTTATGCAATTATCGGTCCTATACATCTACACCACCTTCTACTCCCCCTCCTCCTCCTCCAACTTCAACTGGCACAACTATTAATTTTAATGTCAACAAGAAAGATGATGATATTACTGAAACTACAACTACAACCAATACAGTAGCTACTACTACTATTGATACGGAAACAACACCTCCTATTCCAACTTCACCAAACAGTAAAGAGTCAATACCTTTATTACCAATTCTTTCATTTGACAAAATCATTGATGATACTAATACTAATAATAATAATAATAATAATAATAACTCATTTGTAAATACAACAACAACAACTACAATACAATTTAATAATAATAATACCAAGGATTTATATAATAATATATTTTTGACTAAATTAAAATCGATTAAAGAATCTGCAACCATTTTAACAAATATAACAAAGTATTCAACACAATTAAAAGATCATATACAAACTATGATTGAAAGTTTTGGTGAAGAAGAATTGGAACCATACATTATCAAGAAATCATTAGACTATCAAACCAATTTAACAAAGTTTGCAAATCAAATATTTCAAATTTGGCCTCGAGAGGATAGAAATGCAATATTGGAAGTAATAGAATCAATGATTTTAATTAATATTTATGAATTGTATGTGTTGTATAGATAAATCTTATTGATTTAGATTTGATAATTAATTCTTTTTTTTTTTAGATTATTTCCATTTAATATTCAAAAAGATAAAGAGATTAAAGAATCAATTAGATTGATACAAAAACATCCAATTGATTATTTAGATACAGACTCTGATAAAGTTAGTGCTGTTGAATGGGAACAAGCCATAGCAGAATTGTCATCGATCAATGTTTTTCAAACACCAAGAGACAAGGTTATGTGTATATTGAGATTCTCAAGAATCGTATCTCAAGGTCTCCATTCTTCTGGTAAATCATTTGGTGCAGATGAATTTGTAAATTGTATAGTGTATATTTTAATTAAATCAAATCCTGCTTATCTTTATTCAAATATGAGGTAAATTATAAAATTAATATGTATATATTACTTTGGAAGTGGATTATACTAACATCTTTATTCTGCAGATATATTGAATTATTTAGATCAAATGATTTATTAGTATCAGAAGCAGAGTATTATTTTGTATCGATATCATCGGCAATGATGTTTATCGAAAGAAAATATCAAGAATTAAAAAATGTTGAAATTGATGAATCCTACATTGACAGTTTATCATCATACTCTCAATCTCTTCGTCTCTACAACAACAACAATATCAATGATGAAAATGAGACAACTACAAATACTTTAGATTCAACAAATACTTATCCTTCTACTTCATCAACATCACCAACAATGAATGAACTAAAATATTCTTCTTCTTCTTCAATTGGAATGGAACCATTATTAAATGATGAAAACCCAATTCACAAAGAAGTTATCAAGACTGCAAATGAAATATTGGCCAAACTCTTATCGATTGCTATATCAGAGGGTTCTTATGACTCGAGAATAAGATCGGCTCTATTGAGGTTGTCAATGATTGTTAGCCCCAAGGAAGAGGATGGTTTACCCTTTTTTGCCATTGAAATGGCAGTTGGACAGACACTATTTGACGAAAAGGAAAGAAAGCGAATCAACCGAGGTATTCTCAATGTTTTTGAGCGAACCACTTCAAATCATCGTGTACTAAAGGTGGCTGTTGCCACTGTAACAGGTGGCATACTCCTTGCAGTGACTGGTGGATTGATAGCTCCTGCCCTCGGTGCACTCCTTCATCTTATAGGAGCAAGTGCAACTGTCTTTTCAGCACTGACATATGCAGGTGTTAGCGGACCGACTCTAACCAGTCTACTCTTTGGTACCGTCGGCAGTGTCATGTCTGCAAATCGTGTCTCCAAATCAACTGCAGGTCTCGAAAGATTCAGAGTCAACAAAATACATGAAACATTTGGTCTTCATGTAGTTCTTGGTGCAATTGGTTGGATTGAAAATGAACCTCCTACAAATACAACAACAAATACTAATAATATAACAGACAAAAAAACAGATAAAAAGAATAACAAAAAAGAAAAAGAAGAAGAGAAAAAGAAGAAGAAAAATTGATTGATATTTCAAAATGGGAACAAGATTTATTGACTGGAGTATTATGTCTTGGAGAAGTATTTTCTATTGAATGGGAAAATAATCATTTATACTCTTTATTTGAATCATTACAAGATTACAAGAAACAAGTCGAGGAAAGTAAACATAGTACATTTACAAGATTCACCACTAAAATGATGCATGATGCAATTAGACCATCGGCATCTATTCTCGAGCATGGTTCCATCATTCGAACTAGCTGGGGTATTGTTAAAGATAGAGCTCAAAGGGCAGGAAAACTCTTGGCAGAGGAAATCTTGGGACAAGCATTTGGTAGACGTCCAATCACCTTGGTCGGTATATCAATGGGTGCTCGATTAATCTATCATTGTCTTTTGGAATTGGTTGATAAAAAGGCATATGGTATCATTGAAAATGTTATACTCATTGGTGCTCCCATTCCCTCTGATGATATTAATATTTGGTCAAAAATTAGAGTAACTATAAAAAACATTATAATAACAAATCATATTTATAAATGTTCTAATTGTTTTCTTTCTTTTTAGAAATTAGTTTCTCGAAGATTGGTTAATTGTTTTTCACCAAAGGATATTATTTTAAAGATTTGTTATGAAAGTAGTAGTATTACAGATGATGGAATTGTAGCTGCTGGTGCAGGTTATACAGCTATCGGTTCTAAAAAGACTTCTATTTTTAGTGGTGGATTCTTTACCGATCATCATAAAAAGCTTGGTCAAGAAATTCTCAATAAGAAACAAAGTATGTTTAGACAGAATTGTAAAGATCAATTCTACCTTTCAACAAGTAAACTAACCATTTTTTTATTTTGTAGAAAATATAAAAAGTATAGAAAATGTTGATGTTAGTTGTTTGATTGATTCTCATTTGGATTATAGCAATTCGAACATTAGACGTGCCATTTTACATCATGTTAATATCAATAGTTGTGTTCCATGTAATTCATTTGTAGTCATTGAAGATGATGACAAAACTGTCCCTTCTCCTACCACCGCCACCAGTACCAGTACCAGTACAAGTACAACTATTAATTAACTAGTTGGTACAAATATTGTAAATAATAAATAAATCAATAATATTACAACTTAATTGAGTATATTTTTCAAAGCTTTTGTTTTAAATTGCCCTTTTTTCATGATCGACCGAGTGTTGATGAAGATCATTAATTCATTCTCGAGATATATATACACAGATACAAACAAACAAATAAACGATGAATAGAAGAGGAGGTAATCGTGATGACGATGATGAAGATGATGGGAAAAAGGATGAACAAGAGAACACAAAGATACCTAAACCATTATTCCCTCCACGCAAAGATATCCCACCTATCCCAAATCTAGACAATCCAGCATTCGAACCATCATTTATCTATAAACAAAGATTTAGAATGTCTGTCTATCAACTTAAACCAGTTGAAGTTAAAAAGGGTATGTAAAACAAAAGATCTCTCAGTTTAATGTTTCTTGTTATTTGTACTAACATTCTTATCTACTTCTACTCCTTAGACAAGATTGATAGATATTCACAATCATTTACATCATCAAGAGATACTGGTCAAAGTTTAGAGAATTCTTTACCTCTTCATTCTGGTTACTTTCCGACAGAGTTGACGGTAACAAAGAGAAAGAAGAGAAAGTCAATGATGACAAATGTAAACAAGACATTGGATGGTCTTCAAAACCTAGAGAATCAAGGTGAAGAAGAAGAGGAAGTAGAAGAAGATGAAGAGGAATCAGATATGGAAGATGAAGAATACGCTAGAGGTGAAGATATGGATGATGATGAAGACATATCTGTTAGTGGTGGTGAAGAAGAAGGTACCTTTTAAATCTAATCAAATCAAATCGAATCAAAGAAGAATCTATACAAACACACCGACCGACACAAAAAAGAATAAGAGATAGATCAAATTTAGCAATCAACCAGTCACATACATTCATTTCAATCGAGTATTTCATCCATCTATCTCTACCGAGAGACTGGCCAATCAAATAATTAACTAATCTTTTTTTGGTATAGAGGTATACCAAAAATAATAATCAAATCATGTTGTGGAATATTATTTATTATATATAGTGTAAATAGGACATCAACAAATAATAATAATAATTAATAATAATAATAATAGTAATATTACATAAACTAATTCAATCTATTTGAATTTAAACAAAAGAAGAATAATATTTATTTACAAATAATTTAAAAGATTTGGTAAATGTACATTTGGTGTTGTGTTTTGTGGCACGATGATAAAAGTTAGTTGGTAGATTGTTCAATAGTATCAACAATAATGGTTGAAGGATTTAAATTGGCAATGGTTTCATTATTAATCATATTGTTGTTGTTGTTGTTGTTGTTGTTGGTATTGTTGGTGTTAGTATTAATACTAGTAGTTTTTGGAACCTCCTCCTTTTTGGTCAATCTGTGACAAATGTTATCAATGATTGGAACAAATGCAGCATTCCAGATATATTTCTCTGTCTTTGTTCGTGTATATTGTATGCATTGATTGGCATAACCTTTTGCAGTCTTTGTAATGTATGATTTTGCATTATCTTGAAGTACCTCTTTTGAGATTGATGATGGTATCTTGACGGTTGGTAGTACTATTGTAGCCACATAAGCTGTGCCTGCATCCATTGCAATTCCAGTGCCAGCCTCTACAAAGTTATCAACACCACCTTTTTCAGTATAGATCTTTGTTAATGGTTCAATAAGGCCATATGGTGTATACTTTTTGGCATTTGCACTTGATATGCCTGTAACGGTTCCATCATACATGAGGCCCCCAACCACTCCAATATAGGCTCCACCCATCATACCAAATCCGATAACAGCTGATGTACGTGTCGAAGATAACATTGCTTCATTGCCCTTTTCTATTTGACCCTTTCCATAATGATAGAGCCCTTTGATATGTCCAATAGCTGGTGTATAGTTGGCTATACCTTCGATACTTTGTTTAAATGATTCTGATTGCACCATTTTACTGAAATCATTTGATAATGATTTAATAGCTTGTTGTGGATTCTTTGAGCTCTCTCCTATATCAAATGATAGATATCAACTATCAATATATAATATTCATGTGTTCTATCTAATATAATATAATATATCAGCTCTGTCACAACTAATATCCTTACCTATGTAACCTTGGGCCAATTTGAATTGAGATGATATATTCTCCCAATTCATTCTTTAGCGTTATATTTGTATATTTATATATAAATATATATAGATGGAGTAGAGAGGAAACAAACTAGTTCAAATTTGAAAAAAAGTTTTCATCACACAAAGTAATATTTAATATTTTTACTCTTCACGAGCTGCTGTCTTCATTCAATTTTAAAACACATCATTTTCTCAAATCATAATAATAATATCGTTAATATATAATGATCATTGGTGAATAGAGAAGGATGGCAACAGCAATTTATGTTGTATATCATAATCAAAGAATGGATATGTCGTAGATGATGAAGATCATACCCACACCGACAATCGTTTACGAAAAACTAACCACCCTTCAAAACTAAACACCCAATCTACTAACCTGCCAACAGATAATCTATGTTGGTCGTTGGGTGGTGAGGGGGTGTAGACTACTACAAATATTGGGAGTATACTCAACTTGTCCCTCTTGTATTACTATTATATTGAATTGTTTCCGTTCAAACAAGTTATTCATTTAATTTTATGGTGGCGGTAAATATTAAATTAAATTATTATTATTATTTATTATTAGTATTATTATTATTATTATGTAGTCAATACTAATATTAATATTTATTTATTTTAGTTCACTATATAAATTATAATTATATAGTTAATTATAATTAACTATTTATATTGAATAGAAAAAATGGAGACATTATTATTTTTTAATGTTTTCAAGAATCAATTTCTAAGATTTAAATTATTTAAATCAGTTCACGATATTTCAATAATTGAATACAACTCTTTTGATTATACAGAGAGTAATCGAATCCAACTCAACCCATTCTCATTCAACAACAACTATTACTTTGCCAATGAAAAGCACCAAGAAGTCAGGAGACTGGATTTTATCAAGGGTAGAGACTTGATCAAGCAGCACAGTAGTAATAATAATAATGATCAACGATCATTGGAATTGATTGGAAAATATGCAATGCCATGGTCATTTATCAAACATTATCTACCATCAAAGGACCGTTTCGACAGCACTACAAGGGAGAAGGCAATCAAGCGATACTGCACCCATCCCAATGCAACACTTGGTTGTTTGAGACGGTTGTTGGACTGGTCGCCAGACATTAACGCCGACGCAGAGTTGTTGGCTGATGTTGCCAAGGCTGGACACTTGGATATCCTCATGTTTTTACAGGGTCGGTTCCAAGGAATCGAAGTGTCACCCAAAGCAATGGATATTACTGCTTTTCACGGCCATTTGCATATACTAGAGTATTTGCATTCGAGTGACAATGATTGCACGAAAAATGCAATGGATTGGGCTGCTTTTAATGGTCATTTGGATTGCGTTGCTTTTTTGCATTTCAATCGAACCGAGGGCTGCAGTCAGCTGGCTCTAGAGTACGCAGCGATCAACGGACACTTGTCCGTAGTGGAATTCCTCGACAAGAACCGTACTGAAGGATGCAACTACGTAAACTCAATGGACTATGCAGCAAGCAACGGTCATTTGCCAATCGTCGACTACCTCAACCACAACCGCAGTGAAGGGTGCACTGTGCAAGCCATGGATGGGGCCAGCAAAAATAACCATATGGATGTAGTCGAATACCTCCATTTCAATCGTACAGAGGGGTGCTCAATAAACGCCTTGGATTCGGCTGCGGAAGGAGGCCATATTGAAATAGTATCATTCCTAAATGACCATCGCACAGAAGGGTGTAGTATCCGAGCCATTGATTATACTGCAAGGGTCGGACACCTTTTAATCATCCAATTCCTATCTCAACATCGTACAGAAGGATGTACAACCTATGCCATGGATTGGGTAAGTAGTAAAGTAATCCAAAAGTATACAACACAATATGTGAGAAGTCAAAACAACTGTGCTGGGTTTTTCGCAACGAGTTTTGATTTTTAACATATGTAACATTACAATCAATCAACCATTCTAACAATCAGAATTCTCTATCTTTATCTATTTATTTAGGCATCTGAAGGAGGATATTTACCAATTGTAGAATACTTACATTTCAATAGAAATGAAGGATGTACTCACAATGCTCTAGATAATGCGTCTAAATATGGATTCCTTCCAATTGTCATTTTCTTGAATGAGCATCGAACAGAGGGAGCTACGGTACAGGCTATGGACGAGGCCAGTGCAAACGGCCACATCGAGGTGGTTCAATACCTTAAAAGATACCGTCATGAGGGGTGTACAGAGAAAGCTATGACCATGGCCGCTCAAAACGGACATCTTCCAGTCGTCAAATTCCTGAGAGAGGAACTAGTCCAAGAAATATTTGACCTTGAAGCTGCTATCCGTGCAGCAAATCAAAATGGTCACCAATCAATCGTTCATTATCTCCAACATGACATTGAACAAGATCTTGATGAAGAACAACCCAATATCTGGTAGCTAGTAACTTAACCTATACCTATCTACCCTCCACGTGCCTAACCAACATCCAATAACATATAATAATAATTTAATACTAATACCAATCAACCAACCAACCAGCCACTTTTACTTCACTCTTGAAAATATATTTTAATCAAATCAAATAAATAATAGTACTAACTAGTTTAACCTATGTTTGATGAATAATGGGATATGCTGAAATAAAGTTTAATAAAATTAATTGTTCTTGATCCTTGATATCTATTATTGTTAATTTATTGTTTCTCTGCAGCATCTTCAAGTTTTGCAATGAGCTGAATCATGGTAGGTCTCTTTTTGGGATTATGGCTTAGACACTCTTTGATGAGTGATGTAATAAAGTGATTGGTGCCACTTGGAAGCTTGGGCTTTAGTTTCTTTTCATAGACAGTCTTTACTAGATCGACGATTGTTTGAATTTCGGGGTAAGGTTCGCTGGCTGTGACCATTTCATAGAGCATCATACCAAAGCTGTACACATCGGCGGCCGAAGTATAGAGATCACCTGCCAAACATTCGGGTGCCTCCCATTTGGGTGTACCAGCGACTGCAGTCATATTGAGCTGAGTGACACGACTGAGACCAAAGTCACCGACCTTGGCATTGTCATACTTGTCAATGAGAATGTTGGCTGCCTTGATATCACGATGAATAATATCGATCGAATGAAGATAGGCCAAGCCCTTGGCAACCGAAACAGCGTATTTAATGACCAATTGGAGTGACAATGGGTGGTTCTTTTTAACGACGTCCCACAGTGTACCCTTGTGCATGATTTCAGTGACAATCATAAAGATAGAGTCTACTGATCTTGGAATAATACAAGCACCCTCTAATTTTAGCAGATTGGGGTGTTGGATGAGACCCATGATGGCAACCTCTTTTAAAAAGTCTTCCAATCTAAAGGTAAATGACACCTCACTAAATATCTTGATGGCAACCTCTTTTCCATTCCACAATCCCCTATTCACACGAGCCAATGCACCAGCTCCCAAAAATTCTCCAATCACCAAATCAGATTCTTCAATCTTTATATGTGAAAATACTGCTCCATGTTTACAAATCTCTAAAATGTGTGATAATGATCCCTTATTTTTTAATTCTACAAGATTTTCATCTAAATTTAAAAAATAAATGGAAATGGTAAATAAATAAATAAAGTTTCTTTTGTTTTTTTTCTTTTACATACAAGAATACTTTGCCAAATAAATTAAAATTTGAGCAGATTGAATTCTTAAACTTTCAGCACTTGGTCTATTTGCTTTTGTACAATTATTACTCTTGTCCAACATTTCAATAAAGTTTTGTAGTGGAAACAAATCTGAAAATTCCCTTTTTGATTGAGTCGATAGACTTGGATAAATATTTGTCAAAAACAAACAAAAGTTTGGTGAAAATGTATAAGCATCATCCTTTAAAGATATATCCATAAATATTTTAAGATTATCTTTATATTGTTGGAATAATTCATCTTTTTCTTTGTCTAAAAAAAAATAAATTAAAATTAGTAAAAATAAATATTTATGAATATTTTTTTTCTTTTGATTTGTTTTTGATACAATACAAATTTTTGATAATTGAGCAATTGATTTAAATACTTCGGTTCTATAAGATTTAAATTGACAACAAACAGCACTTTTAAGTAAAATATTAACCAAATGTTGAGTTGATTCATCTGACTTGTCCTTTAAATTTGATCTAGTCTCTGCTAGAATGCTACCAAGAAAAGTTACCAACAACTCATCTCCACAAGATGATAATAGTATAATATGTTGATAGTTTCCATGAATGATTTCCTTTGAAATCTTGTGTAATGGTGATAATATAATAACACTATCCTCTTGACTTGTTGTTGTTGTTGTATTTCCTGATTGATTAGCACCATTTGGTTCAGTAGTAGAAGTAGAAGAAGAGGAAGAAGAAGAAGATGATAAAGAAGTGGGCGTAGGTGTGACAGAAGAAGAAGAAGAAGAGGTAGAAGGTTCAGATGTATAATTTCTTTTACCAAGAACCATACCCATAAACCCATTAAGGAATGATGTTGAAGTGGGTTGTTGTTGAACCAATTGTTGTAAACTTTGTTGTTGTTGTTGTGATAATTGTTGTGGTGATGAACTAATCGATAATTGATTAACTGATTTTAATAATGAAAATATATTATTATTTTGTTCTAAAAATGATTTTATAGAATCTGATATATCTAAAATAATTAAATCAAAAAGGTTAATAAATTATATTCCTTTTCTTTATCTTTTTCTTTTTTCTATTTTTTTACCTTTATCAATTTGAATAGTAATATTTGTTGTAATTGATTGAATTTTCATAACAATATTATGAACATGTTTAATAAAACGAACGATATAATCTTTTGGTAAAAGATTAAAGTTTTCCGATTGTTTGATTCGATTGATAAATTGAACGGCAAGAGTGAGACGTCCAATGGTGATTCTAACAAGATGACGATATAAAAGAATAAATAGTTTGTCAAAGGTTCGCATGGTTTGATCAAATAGTTCCACTTCTTTTTCCTGAGAGACGATAAAGTTTTCAATCTCTTGATCCTTTGTCTTTAGATAATCGCTATAGGATGACTTTGATCGTGTTGCTCCAATTTTGATTGGTTCCACCTCTTGGTTACTGATACCCTTACTTTCTTTGAATAGATTGATCTTGGTGAGCATGATTTGTTTGATAACACCAATATTCTTTGACACCTTTTTCAATAGATCGACCGACGACTCAAGGGCATTTGGAATAAAGTCAAATGTCTCTTTAAATAGGTAGAATATGTACTCTAGTACAATTGGATCGAGTAGTGCAAGTGATAGATCAACAAAATTGGATTGCTTATTGTTTGATTGAATGTCATAGTATTTGTTGATATTATCAATTGTCGATTGCTTTTGGAATTGATTCTTTAGATTATTGGCAATTGGTTGTTGTTGTTTTAATTGATTTTGAATAGAATTGACATTATTTGAATTGGTTTTTGATAATGATGGTTGTTGTTGTTGTTGTTGTTGCAATTGTTGTTTTAATTGTTGTTGTTGTTGTTGATTGGTTCTAACTCCAGTGGTTGTTGATGATAAACTACTTGGTTGTTTTTGTAGGATTGGTGGTGTACCTCCTCCACTTGCAGCAGCAGATCTTGGTGTTGTAGCTGTAGATGATAAATTACTGGAAGATGTAGATGAAATTCCATTACTACCATTTAAAGCTGTTCTAGGTGACATTTGTCGATTTAGATTGATTTTGGAGAGTAATAGGATAAACTGCTCCTGGATTTGTTTGAAGCGTTTGGTGAGGTTGTAAGTCTCGAATGGTTTTTCTTTTTAAATACAGATACTATGTCACAGATATGATGTACAAGGAATACAGGAATGTTGTCGAAATTGTCGATTGCCTTTGTGAAATGTTTGAGTGTGGCGATGATTGGCTCGACAACGTGCTTGGAATTGGCTGCATCCTCAATGTCGAGCTCGAGTGAGAAGGGTAGTAGCTTGTACAACTCGTTCTCTTCTGGTGTCGGGATGATCGAATGAGCTTGACCTTGACCCTGACCCTGATGAGCTGCCGCTGCTTCTGGTTCGAGCATAACATTATTCTTGGTGAGTGGATCGGTCAACAACTTGAACACCATCTTTTCAACAATGGTAGATTGCATTACGAGTGTTGAGAGTGTGACAAACGAACCAGACTCTAAATCAGGTACGACAATCATAAAATTAGATGGAGTGTATCCATTATCACTACCGCTGCCTGGTAAATCCGATGCTCTACTAATCAATGGCAACTCCCAAATCGAAATGAATCGAAGCAGTGTAACGAAAAACTTGTCCTCTTGTTCCAACCGATTCTTTAAATATCTCGAAGTGACCACTCCAAAAGCTTGCTTCAAACTTCCGTTTCCATTGGCGTTTGATTGGATCGATGAAGAAACACTTGGTGACGAAATAGATGACGACAGACCCGACGACACTGACGAAGCAGTCGATGAAGATGATGTCAAAAACTCGCCAACCTTGTTTGGTGATCGAATCATTGGACGTCTCAAATCGTTGTTATCGTCCTCATTGGGATGAAGGTTCTGAGCTGTCGTACCGTTGGTGAATGTAGTAGTACTCGCACTTCCCAAGTATGGCTTGGCAATTGGGAAATCATCAAACGTCCCTACAACCACTTTCCAATCATCCAACATTCTCTTTAACTCATCATTTTGTGGTAATGTACCTGTTGCCAAACTACTTGACATTGATTGTGGTGATTGTGGTGGTAGAGGTTGTGATTGTGATTGTTGTTGTTGTTGTCTTGGTGATTTTTGTGGTGGTGATGAAGGTAATTGTTGTGTTTGCAGTTGATTAGATTTATCGATACTTGAATCTATCAATTTCAATAGTTGATTTTCATTGTTATAGTATCGAATGGCTACACCATTTCTCCAAAACTCTTCTTGAACTGTTTTGTTTTTTGCAAAGTGAAATGATCCGATACCATTTGCTCGACTACTCGCCCATTTACCTTGGTAATAGTCACGTGTCGACAAATACTCTGGCGTCTGTACCTTGACAATGACAGAATCAACCAATGTAAACGATTGGTTGGTCTTGCTCTTTGTCTGATAGTTTTGGTTTCCAGGACCATTAATAATGACTTGATTCTCGAGTGACCCTGTTGTCTTGAACCCTACGTCTTTGTTGGCCGATATAACGGCGGTGGGAGGGATGATACTCGATAGTTCTTGGAATGTCTTGTATCCATCATTGACTATCAATATGCCATCACCACACTTTTGGTCATTCTTCCACTCTCCGACATAGGTACAGGTTGGATGCAAGAATACACCTTCACCTTCCTTGTACATTGAATCATCTATTTTACCTTGATAGAATCCATAATTTGAATGAATCTAAAATGTAGATATTTAATGAACAAAAGCAGCAACAGCTGATTATTAATAAATAGTATGGTGTGTGTTGTCGACATGAAAGAGGATGAATACATACACTAGCCTTTTCATTATTTGATTTAATGATAACATCATATGAATACGATGGTGGTCTAATAACATCAAAATCCATCTTGACCTATAGTTTAAACTTACTATCTATCTTTTTATAGATAGGGTATAGTTGTTGTTACCAATAATTATTGTTGTGTAAAGATTGTTTTGTGTCAACTAAATCAAAAGGTTTATAATATCTTGAATTAATAAACTAGTATATATATATAGTCGTTGTACAATGATTGAGATTGATTGATTGATCTTTTGCAGCTATAATAATAATTGATTGGTTTGCTTGTGACTTCTTCTGATATCTGATGATAATAATATGTTTTGGTGAAGAGATGTTATATAATAATAAATAATATAATAATACAATGAAGATGAATATACTACAGTAGATTGATAGATAGGATAGAGATACTTGTTTACACAGTTATCAAAAGAAATATCAAAGGTAGGATTTTTCAACAAGCTTGTTGTTTATTCTTTTGATGATGAATTCTTTTAAAATTTTTGATTAATCCAAACTCCGCACATAATATATTATATGTGTGGGTGGGGATGTCCTAGCTAGGAATAGCGAAACGTCACCCCATACTACAATGTACTATACTACTACTCATCAATCATTGAATATTCCCAAATAGCTGCTATTATTTAAATATAGCAATTTAATTGATTGATTGATATATCTTACCTTTTTGTAATTAAGTTCTTTTTGTTTTTTTTCTCTCTATAGATCTATCTATCTATCTTGATAATAATTATATAGGTTTGAAATAAAGTGATGAATATTATTTGTTTTGATTGAAAAGAAAAGAGAACTGGACTGACTGATTGAAACAAAAAGGGGTGGGTTCAAGATAGAGACATACAGACAGACAGACAGACAGATAGACACGCCAACACATTTAAAATGTGATCAATCGTAACAGCAAAAATGGTAACCATCATCCTATATTGGTGGTTCTGGTATATCCATTTAACAACAACAACCATCATACACATCATAGGGAGCAAAGGAAAAATGGAGGGAAAACGTGTTGATGATGATTGATTGATTGTAGTTGTGGTGTTGGAGAGAGGTAGTGTGTGTGGTTGGTTGTAAAATAAACCATCATCATCATCATCAACAATGGTGGTGTAGGTGATCGATTGTCGTGTAGCAGACAACTTCACTATAGGTGTGAAGGTGGAATTTATTCATTGTTTAGGTTGGTTGATCCTCCTGCAGAAAGCAAACCCACCAACACCACCAAGTTTAGGGTTGAGGTGTCAGAGTTTTCTTGTTCATTGCTGCACTAAACTAACTCTTACTTGTTGGTTGGTATTAAAATACAATACAATATATTATATTATATTATACTTTTAGTTTTAATAATGATCTTTATAACGTCTATCATAATTCATATTTGGATTAAATAATAATCTTCCAAAATCTTGAAGTGGAGAACAAGCAGCTACGAGGAGATCATAGTTTAAGCTAAACCCTCCATTGTAGGGATTTCCATAGGACAGTTGATTGAGGATTGATGGATCCAAGGGTACCTGTTCTCTATTGATCCTACTTTTCAATCTTTTTTCAATTTCGATTGGGTCGTTTAATCTTTGTGATCCACTTGCAACTAGCCATCCATTTAAAAGCACCCAAAAGAGTTGAGCTTCTCCAGTGACGGGATCGATCATAGCCAAACTATCAGATGTTGGGATACCTTGATCAGATTGGATGATCTCGTTTTGAATGACGACCATATTGACACCAAATCTCTCTCTCACTGCCGACGAGATTTGATTAGGACTTGCAAACATTTTCATCACATCATCTTCTTGCAACAATTTTGCTATTTGATGTGGATTCAATGTTAAAATAGTGCCATCCTTTAATAGACACCCATTTCCACTAAAGGGTGCGTAGTCTGTTGATCCTCCAAAGTTGATGCACGCCTTTTCAGCCCAAAACGGTGATTTCTCGATATGGTTTAGACACTCTATCACCAATCTTTTACAACTATCTAGAATCTCTGACATGTCGTTGTACAGAGTACTCGTTGAAACGAATATTTTGGTAGAGTTGCATAGTTTTCTTGAAACTCCCCATGTAGTGGTGATGGTCGATTGCTGCACCACCTCGAATACCTTGTCAAAGATACCAACCAACATGATATGGTATACCGACGGATCAATTGAATACGCAAGATTGTATCCAGCATCTGCCGTGTAATGTTCGGTTGGATGACCAGGATAATGGGTGTAACAGGCAACCGTTGTCAATGTAGGTGAATGAACCTCCATAAACGAGTCTTTTACGAGGTACTGGTAGACAAACGATTCCAACGATGCTTTTAATCTAACCGTTGCCTGATGTAATGGTAATCGATTACAAAATGTTTCTGCCACTGGATACAAAGATGAAGCTGGTACCATTGGATACCAAAATACATTCTTGTCTTTTTGATTTTTTTGGTCTGTATCATTATTATTATTATTATTATTATTATTATTATTATTATCTTTTACTACTACAACTGCTCCTCCACTATTATCATATAGTTTCTCGTCTCGATGAAGAATATGTCTATATCCATTGTCATGGTCAAGGGGAGGATAGGAAATAGCGATTGAATTGTGATTTCGGTAAACACTCGGGTTGGTTGGTTGAGAAACCACTTTGAATGCAATGACTTTAAGCTCCAACGATCGGTTTGTTAGAGGATTGATACGAAGATGACCACCTGGTGGACTAGCCTCTACCATAGCTTGTATCTCTACCAATGACTCTGGTAGTAATTTTGACCAAATCTTTAATGTCTGTTGATCAATATAACAATTTGATGATTTAGCAATACAATCTAATATCTCTTTAAGTAAATACCGATTCTTGAATACAAAAGTAAATAACTTTGTTGAATATTCATTGTGTATTGGTGTTGGTCCCAATGGAAGATATAATTCGTTTGTTGTTGTTTCAATAGGACCACTACCACTAGCAGCAATATGATCTTTATATATATTGAATGCTTTTGTTTGATTGAGTAGTTGAGATTGAATGGTTGAATAGATTGGTGATGATGGATCTCTAAGTATACTGAGTGTCAATTTACCCAATGATCTTGTTGATTGTATTCTAGCACGTGTAACTATAACTCTACCAAGATGCAATGATTCATCTAATCGATGAATTGGTACAAATGAATCCCATTTTGGTGTGATTGATGATCTTTCACTTGGGTATTTCTTGGTTGTATAATTTTTAAATGGTGATAATACTATAATATTATTATTATTATTATTATTATTATTATTATTATTATTATTATTATTATTATTATTATTATTATTATTTGACATATTTACTATTACAATGTTTATGTTATGACTCTCTTGTATGTCTATTCATATTCTAACACTCCACTCCTTTCTTTACATCATGTGACGAACGACTTGACTTGACCTACTCCAAAAGATATCCAAAACGTGCATGAACCCATGGGTTTACAAAAAATCAGTAAAAAACAAGAAATAATAACTTTAGGTTAATATTTATTTATTTTCTTTTCTTTTTAATATATATAATAAATATATATATATATTATATTTATATTAAAATGAATAAAGGAACCAAGAATTATAAGGGAAATTATTATTGGATTGAATTGATTTGTATTGTAGGTTGGAAAGATTAATAGTTGTTAGAGTTGTAGTGACGTTGTTGGTCGAGGTAAATAATGTTAGATAATTGGAATCACTCGATGATAATACATATGGAATACTTTGTGGTGGGTATGGGTTATTGATTTGTAATAATGATTTGAATTGGCCACTATTGTTACTATCGTCTAATTCAATTTGTAGTAGTGTTAATTGTTGTCCAACTTGTGTGATACCATATAATTGTGGTGCTTCTCCTCCTTGTTGTTGTGTTGGTGATATTAAAAATACTGTTGATGATATTGTTGAACTTGGTATCCAAGTACTCAAGATATAATCTACATATTGATTGGTTGTAGTGTTGTAGGTGAGAATACGGTGTAGTTGAGTGTCTTGATCGACAAAATGTGTGTAATAGGTAGAGGAGTGAAGATTGTATGCTCCAGTTGGAAAGGAACTATTGTCAAAGGCGTACTGGTCGTTAAATGAAATAGGGATCTCTTGTTTCTCTGGGAACTTCCATTCCATCAATGTGACTGTATTGTTTTCCAAATTGGTCACTGCCGTTATAATCATTTCCTTACTTTCATCATATCCCATTGGTATAGTATCGATAAAACAATTTGATTGTAATGGTAATGCTTTGATTTTAGTTAATTGTTTTTTCTACCCAAAAAGACATAATAAAATGATTAGTAATTTGTTGATCATAATATATATATTATGATCACCATCATCATGATGATGTTTACATACATTAATATCAAATGAACCAATTGTATTGGCAACATTCTTATCATTTAAATACAATACAAGGAATTGTTGAGAGGTGGCATTGAAATCCAAGATACCAATTAAACTTTGGTATTTAAAAGGGACGACAAATTGATTGACAGGTTCCAATTGGTTGTAATCATAAACAGTCACATTCCAATTGGATGATTGATCTATCAATATTGAATATAAATATTGTGGTGCTTGTGATTCTACCTAAAATATTATCAATCTAGATTAGCATTGGATTAAGGATGATGAACGAATGAATGAATGAATGAATGAATACATACATAATAAAATGTAGATATCATCAAGACTATGAAGTATAGGACAAGTGACTTTATCATTTCTATCTTATCTGTACTACACCTGAATGTATGTGCAATGAAACTAAAACATGGGATGGATGACAAATTAATAATAATAAACTGGGGCTGCAGACAGATGATTCGTTTGAAACGAGTAGACCAAGCAAAGCAAAGAACCAGAACCTTTATTATTGCTTTATTTTCTAAATATCTTCAAGATATTTGTATTGATCTTTCTCTCTTGCAAAAGAATAAACAGAGCGCTACAGCTGAAGTGATGGTAAACCAAGAAAGAGATTAAACAAATATTAAATATTTAATATTTTAACAGAGAGAAGGGTTGGTTGGTTGGTTACTCACCATCACGACGATCAAGTTCACCCGTTGCTGTGGGTTAAAATCATACAACACCGCTTCCATCACAGAGACGGAAGTTCACAGCCCTAAAAAATATGCAAGAGCTCTTGCAATGAATTGAAGTAATTTGATTATGTGTAACAAACAATATTGTCTGTCTCGTTCAACGTTATTTATATAATCAGATTTAATACCCTTTTCCGAAATGACAGACAGAAGATATAAAACGGCGCACCTAGGCGTCTCCCAACATTTTAGATTCACCGAATTTCGATGATTCGACGTACAGTAATAATTTACGATAATGGATCGGTCCAGCAAGGCATGCACGTACAATGTCCTTGAAGTCCCATTACAAGATACTTTTTTCAACAACAACAACAATAATAATCAATACATAAAAGATCGATGAATCTGCTACGGAGAAAAGGAAAGAAAGGTGTTTGAAATTCAATTCAAGTATTATTATTATTATTTAGAACAAGCAAACACAATATTGTATTTGTTTAATACATCAATCAATCACTCAATCAAAGCAGAATCCATTCAAAACTTGAAAAGTCCTTTCACTTTAAATTGGCTTTCTCTCTCTTGTTTGGTACAATCACGTGTATAATCAATCAATAACAAAACAATACTACTTCTTTAATTTACGAATATACATTTAAAGAAGAACAAAGATTTGTGTAAGTATTCAGTGTTTTGTACAAACAAATAATAGATATGTACGCGTGCGCGTACGATGCTATACCTCTTCAGGAAAAAGCGATACGAACCAACCCAACTTTTTGTTGAAATATGGTTTAGCAATCAATTCAATATGTTTGTTCGCTTTTTTTTTTCAATCATTATTATTTACGGATACCAATTCCAATTAGATATAAATATTAATCTTCTTTTATTATAATTATTACTATTATTATTATTACTATTATTCTTTAAAGAAATACAACAAACTATGAAATCATTGAAAAGTCTTTATTTTTCACTTACAACTTCAAACAAAAAATTAAATGAAAATACGGTATCTAATTTAGATCAAGATGACCACCAAGATCAAGAGGACGGTAGTGGTGGAGATGGTAGTGAACATACAAATACCTCCAAAAATTATTCAAAATCCTCAAGGAGTAGATACAAAAAAGGCCATGAAAGAACATTATCGGGAAATGAAATCAATGTTGAAGAGTTGGTATACCGAGAAGAGGAAAGGAAAAGACTGGAAATATTAAACCAAGAAGAAGAGGAAAATAGATTGTCGGTATTACCATGGATCATTCAATGTTATATCATTGAATTGTTTATGCATGCACCTTCAGAGGTGAGGACCGACCGTCTTGGAAAGATTACATTCAACAAACTAAACACTCGTAATCCATTGATATATGTCTGTCGTAAATGGTTTGGTCAATGTTCAAAGATATTCCAACGAGACGGTGCTATACCCTTTAGACCGACAATGAGTGTCACCGAGTTTTCGACACACTTTGCCTCGGTCAATTGTCTAGCCAACCATATCAACACCTTGGTCCTAACCAACGAGTATGAACCACCCGTCCAACCCCGAGCCAAGTTTTTCAATCCACAACGAAGAACCAGTCGCACAGACTATCTCTCGAGGACAGGTCCCAAGGACGGCGACTTTTACGCCAAGGTCAGACACCTAGTCATCGAAGAGAACGAGTCTGTTATTAGTGATATGATGTGTAATACTTTGGTAGTTCTTTTTGGCACTAAAGATATATGGATACAGTCGATCACTTTGTACAGCTCATTATACGTGCCAATGGTCGCACCGTACCTTGGTAGTGTCCAGTCGCTCACTATTACCCTCACCACTCTTTCATGCCAACACACATTACTCGAAGCACTCCAAATCGCCGAGTCATTGACCCATCTCACCGTCATTGTTGACATGGGTGGACAACTGTCATCCGACTTTTTCCTCCAACTTCCCACCACTCTGCGCTCACTGCAAGTCCAGACCACCTCGAGACATCGTACCAACTATCTGATGAACTCTCTTGACCTATGTAACTTTGTCCAATTCTCAAGATACCCAAATCTCAACCGTCTCTCCTTGTCTCCCAAAGTCGTATTTGACCCTTCCAATCTAATCACCCATCTCAACAAAGACACAACCCAAATCACAGATTTATCTGAGTTTATGCTAGAGTTTACACCAGAGGTTCACTCACTCTTGAAAACTCAACCCAAGATTACACACTTTAATATCTTTGTATCGACCAACAGCATAGCAGATAGTAGTGTCGACATTTTAAACAACAACTCTACAAACCATCATTTTACCATTAGTTCAATGCCAACCGTTTCTTGTTTTGAACCTATAACAATACATGACAAGATTCAAACTCTTAAAATCGTTTCATTTGGTCTGTCTGACGAATCAAAGCTTATAGTCTCAAATATTCTAGATAGTTTACACAATCATAGAGATTTGTATTCGTTGTATTTGGAAGTAGGACAAATCAATGAATCTATACTCAATTCATTGGTTAGACTATTAGACAAGAATCGGTCTATTACACGTCTATATTTGTTGCCCAAAGGTGCATCGGATGATATTCCACTAACTGGATTTTTCAACCAACTTCCAAGAGACCATCTATTGAATCTTCTCCAAATCATTGCAACCACCAAAACAATCAATACCGTCATTATGCCATCCAACCTAATTTCACACAAAGATCCAATCAACAATGAATTACCAAAACAATTTGATTTTGTAAATAGTTTTTGGTTTACAGTTTTAATTAGATATAAATAATTTAATAAATAATTTAATGTTTGTAATTGTAATTGTAATTAACTATCTTTTCTTTATTTATAAAATTTTACAACATTTATAACATGTTGGTTTTTTAACAATCTTCTTCTTCTTCATATTTAACTTCTTTGTCATCTTCTTTTGTTTCTTCTCTTCATTTTTTTCCTCATCTAAAGAAAATTCTAGTCTAAGAGATTTAATGTCTGTTCTAGAATATTTTATGAGGTCTCTAAAGAATTGAGGCAATTCTATTTCCCTCCAAGATTTTAAAACAAGGTCTGGTCGATCAGACTCGATTGAAAGTATAGTTGATCGGATTGCTGGACAAGACATTAAGATGAAGGTCTTTACAAATGACTCATTGTCATCAAATTTGGTGGCAAATATTAATTTCCCGTGATCCATTAGATCTAGAATCCTGTCTGAAGCAGTATAGTATGTTCCAGTGTAAACCTCCTGATCCTGTTTATCCTCAAAAACAGCTGAACCCCAATCAATGAGAATTGGCATTCCAAAAGGATCAATGATAATGTTTGATGCTCTGACATCTCGATGAATGATACCTTTTTTATGAATTCTTCCTAGAGTGTCTAAAATCTAAGTTGAAGTTGGATATTGCAACCATGGGATTATTGGTTAGTACCTAAAGATATGCTCAAACCTTTTTAAAATCTTACAGTTGAGAAATGAAAAAAGGAATAGTTTTCAATAGTGAAAGGTTCTCCAACAGGTTGAGTAGCTATCCAATTGTAACCATGATCAATGAGTTTTGGAACATATATAATATTATTATTGTCAATAATCGCCTCCATTATTGAAAGTTCATGATCTTTGGCCGTAGTGGTCTGGAAAATTTTGAGTATATACTTCTTTGTCTTTTTTGTTGGTGATTGACAAGACCAGACCTGAAATGCCAGATCCAAGGAGATGGATGTTTTCATGCATCAATGGCCCTGGATATTCTTTTTTAAGACTCTTTTTCAATCTTCTGGACTTTTGGGTTGTTGGTGTTGTAGATTCTAGATCTATTAAAATAGAAATAGAAATAACATAATTTAGTTTAAATTATAATTAAATCTGTTTAAATAAGATGATAATTTTAATTTCTACATACAATGTATTATTGCCAACATGGGGTAATCAATTCTTTGACGTTGATTGGTTTCTTTTTCATTTAAAACTTTAACTTCAATTTCTTTTAAACTCTTGTCTATTTTACTTTCCAGTTCTAACAAGACCATGTCTTCACCTTGTTTTAAACGATTGTATAAAAGAATACGATTGTTGGCAGGGACTTGTAGTAGAATGCTTTTTCTAATTGGTCTGATTAGGTCATAGTTGTGTTTAACATCAACAAATTCTATTTTGGCGAAATGATTTCTACAATACACATAACCTATGAATGTTATTGGTTCATCCATGACAATAGTAATATATAATAACTACAATTACTATATGTAGCATTTTGAGTGTTTCTCTTTTGTTCAAAAATGTATTAATTATTATTGTATACCTCCTCCTTTTTTTTTTTGATTACAATAATAAATCGTCAGTCCCTTTTTTTAAAAAAAAATCAAGACCAAAAGATTAGATTCCACAAATCAACATGATACTAAATATTTTTTAATTTTTTTCTATTTTTTTTATTTTTAAATAATTATTATTAAAATACCTTTTTTAATTTACCAATATATATGTTCAAAATATTTGTGTTTTGTTCTTTACTATTATTATTATTTCTATTCTTATTATTATTAATATTTTTTTTTTAAAATTATTTCTTTCTATTTTGTTGTTTACGTTGGTGATGATTGTTATTGTGGTGGTGATTGTTATTGTGGTGGTGTGAAGTAGCGCCAGATGGACCAGAAGAGGTTTGGGCAGCACCGGCATTTGTATTGATTTCATCAAACTTTTTGTTACGGAAACTGCCAAACTTGATATCGTAGATTCTTTCGTTTTGTTCGACAAAGTTGATGAGCGACTCTGAGTAGTTGAGGGCGAGGTGTTGTAACTTGGTTTGTTCGGAACGATGGAAGGTGATGGTTTCGGTCGAGTGTTCCCAAGAGGCAGAGATGTCGTGGTTGGCCATCATCTTGGAGACGACAGAGTGGACATGGTTCTTTGGTAGACTGAAACGCTCGGCCAATTCGTCGAGACGCATAGTGTCATAGTAGACCGAGTAGGTGTAGAGGAAAGTCTTGAGACTGACTTCTTGAACGATACGCTTGAGACGCTCGAGTACCTTTTCTCCGTCTTGGATGACGGTCCACAACTTGAGGGTCGAGAGCAACTTGATGGTGGTTTGGTAGTCGCCAGTGGCGAGGGCCTTGGACGAGGCATAGATGATGTCCTTGAAGGTGTCGGGTGGTGGGATAAAGACTTGCTTGTCGAGGTGATCCATGTGACGTTGGTAGAATTTACAGATCTTGAGCTTCGAGTCAAATGGACGCGAGGCACTTTGTGGCACGGCAATCAACATACCAGAGATGAGGTTGACAGTCTCGATAACGTCGAATGGGATGTGCATGTGTCCTGGCAACACTCTTTGCTTCTCTTCAATCTCACGGAGTGGCTCCTTTTCGTGGAACTTGGTGTAGGCAGAGAGACCTTGAGCGAGCAACTCCTTACGCAAACCGGAAAACTCGGCCAAACAGTTTTGAGCTTCGGCAATGTAGCCGTTTCTAAAGGCACAGAGACCGACTTGGACCATAGCACGATTGAAGAGGATTTGGGCTTGGATGTCCATCAAGGTGGGGTTGTCTTGGAGATGGGACATGAGCATCATATCACGGGCTTCATGGAAACGGTTGTGGATGGCGTTAAAGTAGATGTTGAGCAAGATGGTACGGGCGTTGAGACGCATGTCACCATGTTGGTAGATAAAGGCACTCAACTTTTTGATGGTCGATTCTTGGTCGATACCGAGATGGTAGATGTGTTCGAGACGACGGATGGCAGCACGTGCAGCCTTGTCGTTTTGGTTACCTTGTTCGAGGTAGGTTTGAACGGCGGCACCAATCTCGAGGAGGATTGACTCGTCGGCAAGACGCTCAGTGTACTCGGCCGATGGGAAGGTCAAGTGTTGGAGCGACTTGTTGAGCTCTTCATCGAGACGCTCAAAGAGCGAGAGAAGGTTGCCACGGATGTAGACGTTGCCTGGGACACGGTTTGGCTCGTCTTGTTCGCTGATGAGTACAAATTGTTTGTTCTTTTCCAACAAGCTGATGATGAGTTTGATGTTGGAGGCGGCACGCTTCCAGGCTGGACTGGCCATCGACACTTGGATGGTTGGGGCAAGATCAAACAAGGCGTTGACGACGTTGTACAAGATGCTAAAGGTGTCTTCGTCTTCCTTGACGTGCACCAAGAGACCCTCCAAAAGGTCGATTTGGATGTTGGCATTGGTACCCTTCTTACCACGTTGGTTGAGGATGTCCTTGAGCTTTTGGTGGACTTCAGCACGTGACAATTGCTTTTGACCGGCGGTTTCGGCTGGGGCGGCGGCGGCGGGCGACGAGGCAGCCTTTTCTTGCTTGAGCTTGGCCTTTTGGTCATCATTCTTACGTTTGGTGGTGGTGGCGACCTTCTTGTCGGTCTTGGTGTCGGTCTTTTTCATCCAACGCTTAGACTTGTCAACCTCTTCGCCAACGTCAGAGTCGTCGCTCGAATCACTGTCGTCACTGTCGTCGCTGTAGTCGTCAGAGTCGTCTTCAGAGTCGTCTTCAGAAGAAGAGTCTGATGCGGCGGCACCACCCGACTTGAACCAGCCATTCTTGGCAGCGGCCTTTTTGGCGGCGCCAGCAGCTGGCTTCTTTGGAGCAGCCTTCTTTGGGCCGTCGCTGTCGTCGTCAGACTCACTCTCGCTCAAGTCAGAGTCGTCGCTCAAATCACTCTCTGAGTCGTCGCTGTCCTTGTTGGCACTCTTTAACAAGTCGGGGTTGTCTCTGTAGACCTTGACTTGAGCCTCGTAGGCTGGTAATGTCTTTTTCAACTTTTGCTTCAAGGTTTGATGTGCCTTGACGTTCTTGCTGTTCATCTTCTTCTTGCTCGATTCATCCAAATTCAAAGATGTTTCAATTAAATATAATGCCTTGACTAATCCTGGTGGTACACCTTCCTTTTTGATAACATTGGTTGATTTTTCAATAAACTTGATCATATTTTCAAAATCTACAAAATAATAATAAAAAGAAGATGGTTAATCATCATTAGCGTCCTAAAGATCCCGAATCTGTGTACACAGTCCCAATTTGTTCTGTATAGAGGTATATTTTACCATTCAAGATTGCGCTCCAATCGTTCATGTTGATATGATTCTTAATGTCGTTGAAACTCTTGTCTAATTGTTCCCATGTCTTGTCCTTGGCAGACTTTACAACTCTCTTGACTTCAACCTCATCTTCAGAAGAAGAGGCAGCGAAACGATTTACTCTCTTTTGTTGTTGGGCTGCGCCTGAATCTGATGATGATGACTCTGAATCACTATCTGATTCTGAATCTGATCTTTGAAAGAAACGTGACATCTTTTCTAGAAAGTAAATTTATCTATATAAATAAAAATAACAATAGTATAAGAATAGAATAGAATTGGAGTTAATAACAATTGGATAGATCTAAACAATCCATCAATCCATCCATCCATCAATCCATCAACCAAATCACCATATTATTGCTACTACCACACAATAAAAGACGACACTGACGACAACCTGTTTATGAAAAGTTTGTTCACAAGTAGTCGTGTACAAATAGTATAATGTTATCTTGTTTGTCATCTGCTATACTATCTGTCCTGTTGTCTGTCTATCTGTTGTTTGTGTTTGAATATATGTCTTTGGAATGGTTGATGGAAGGAGGTGCACAATTGATTGTGTGATTGATTCTTTCTTCCTATAGTCAACGATTTGTATGACATACATAATAATATTAATCGGATCGGGTATACTGATTAAAACTAAACTTGAATTGATTGGATAAGAGAGATATATAGAGGATGACTGTCTTCTTTTCTCTTTCTTTAATACTTCTCAACAACTACAAGCCTGTTATTATTACTACTATATAAAATTACCTGTCTTCATGATCGTTTTTGATGCTCACTACAAAAAAAAAAAAAAAAAAAACAATTTTTTTCAATTTTCTTCTGAAGGGCGAACAAGACGACACAGAGAGGATCCACACAAAATGACAGACGATCGGAGTAAGATTGAGAAAACGATAGGATCTATTGGTTGTATTTGTTTGTTTCTATTTATAATATTATTATTATTTATTTTGTTCCATTTCTATTTATTTATTTATTAAAAATATCTTGTAATTTTTTAATTAATAATTCAATCATTAGAGTTTTGTTTGGCATATTGTGAAGACAGTCGAAAAGTCTCTTGTGGAAAGCTGGAACCTCAGTGTCAAAACTAGTCCAGAGTTTGGTTAAAAAGTCTTTGGCTTCAACTGGTGATAACTCTCCTTCTTGTTGTTGTTGAATCATTGATTTGATAAAACTGGAATTATTAAATGATGATTGATTAAGTGCGGCCGCATTATTATATGGAACTACTTGAGAGTTATTATTATTATTATTATTAGTATTGTTGTTGTTGTTATTATTGTTATTTGTAACTCCCTTTAAATATGAAAATACTGATGACATGAATTTACCAGTTGATGATTGTTGTTGATCATTATTATTATTTAAAAATATATCTTGTTGTTTTTTGTTGTTGTTGTTGTTGTTGTTTGATAATTCATTTAAGTTGAGGATTGGTTGTTGTTGGCTTACAAAAGATGATGAGAATGTAGATGATGATAATAATGGTGAAGTAGTATTATTATTATTATTGGACAATGATGATGCATTAGTCATTAGACCATGAATAAATAGACCTTGTACCGAGACTGTAAAGTGGTAGGCATGGGTAACAATGACTAATAACAAAGTCTCAATAACCTCTTTTAACAAATCACTATTGTGGTGTCTAAATGCCAAACGTTCTGTGAGCTTCTTGATGACCATTTGGTTGCGCTGCGACACTTCAAGGTCTTGGTAGGACTGGTCGTCATGCAAGATTTGCTTTAATTGGTAGTTGGACAGATTGTCTACATTTTCAATCGAGTGTTTCAAAAACTCTACAATTTCCAATGACTTGGAATACGACACCAAACACTCCTTCATATATTTGATTGGTACATCTAAACTTGGTAAAACAGAGTTTTGTAATGTTCCATTTCCTGATAATAATGTAGATTTAATAGTTGAACCAAAACATGCTGATCCGAATTTTGAGTCTAGACAAATAATAAATTAATTAATTAATAAATAAATATTTTCATTTTTTGATTTGTTTTCTTTTCTTTTCTTTTCTTACTTTGAATAATTGAAACTCTTCTACAATATAAAATAATGTCACGACAGATAAGAGTAATGAGATGGTTCATTTCAACGTCAAAGATGGTTGGTTGTTCCTTTTGGTTTGTGAAATCGACACTTTGGTAAGAGGCTATTTCATCTTCGTCGAGGTTACTATCGTCTCTGTCCTCTTTGATCTTTGATTTCAAATGTCTGCTGTACTTGCCAAAGAGAGAGAGGATGGCTGAGTGGAAACGGGTAAAGTGGGCCTGTGTCTTTTCAGACTGGTAGTTTTGGGCAATCAACTTGCTGTTTTGTGACAAGAGGTGGACAGAGAGCTGGAGGATGGTCAACGAGGTGTTGGATGGAGGATGGGCATCTTGGAGAATAAACTTAAAGAGGTCGGAATGCTCGGCCATGAGTGATTGGACTTGTGCATAGATATCGACACGTTCATGTGGGAAGTTGAACAGAGAGACGAGTAGACGGAACAAAGGGATGATGAGTGAGGCGTATGGCGACATGGAAAGATCCGATGGGACGTGTGACAGGAATGAACAGGCTGAAAACGAGGCAACAATGTTGGAAGCCATCAATAATCGGATACCGTCAATGTTTTGGGCCACTCGGATCAATAGAGACATTTGACTGTCATAGACACGAAGGTCGCGGGCATCCAATTGCTCCCATCTCTGAAGGGTGTTTGTGCATTGACCAATAATCGAAACAATGGCATTGCGATCATCCAATGCTCTGAGTGTCTTGTTTGATCTAATACCATCCAAAGCTACCAAAAGCTCCATACAACTGGTAGCAGCAATCTTCCAACCACCAGAGAATGAACTGCAATCAGAGATTAACAATCTAACAAATCTATCATCAACCTTGTTCAACAATAATATATTATGTTTTTCAATTGATTTTATATTATGAATGGTTGTATTATTACCATTTAAATCATTTGTTTTGTTTTGATCAAATGAATGAGTTAAACTAGAAAAAAAAAATTAAATTAATTAATTATATTATTAATAATTTTCTTTTTGTTTACTTACGTCAAATATTTAATGATACAAGTATAAGCAATACCTCTAATTGGTTGATAAGAAGATCTAAGGATAGTTTGAATTAAACCTTCGAAAATTCCTTTAACCTTTGATTCCAAGATATCATTGAAATTGTTTGATAGTTGGAAAGTATCCTTTTTCATCTTGAGAACATAAAACAATGTCAAAATGGTATAACCCAAAGAGATTCCACATGTAATTGGATATTTTTCATTTGAAAATTCCATTACCAATCTTTGTAATAATGTTAATGGTATCATTTCATTCATTGATCTAAAAATAAATAGGATAGAATATTAATATTTTAACAATCATTAATCATTTTTCTTTTTTTCTTTTTTTCTTTTTCTTCTTTTTCTTCTTTTTTTTTAACATACATTAAAGTATCAACTTGTAATAAAGCTTCATTTACAAATAATTTCCAACCTTCGAGAGCACGAGTTTTAGAATCTACCAAAGTGATGGTTGCATTGAGACGAGCACAAATTTCCAATTCTCTGTCAATGTCTTGAACGTTGGTGAAACGTGGATCAGACTCTAGATGCTTGCGGACGAGTGGAAGATTGACGATTTGACAATCACGGTAATTGACCAAGCAAGAGGCTTCGAGGACAGGGATGAGTTCGAAAATACGTGGTTTCTGGAGCTCGGCAAACTCAAACTCAATGGCATTGAATACTTGGAGAATCTCGAGTGCGTTGCTGTTGTAGGTGTTGCCGTTGCCACCACGACCGTCTCCGCCGACCAACAAACTCATAAAGTAGTTTTTGATAAGTGGGTCGGATCCGCAGTGCATGGTGGTGGCCATGGTCTTGAGCAACCACGACAACGCCGAGATGTGTGCGTCCTTTAGCTTCTCATTGCGACATTGTTGCAAGCATGATTTGAGTAGGGCAATGTTTTCCTTAAAATAAGAGACTGGCAAAAAGTTTATAATGGGTTTGGTGGTGGCCGGAGTCGACACCATGCAGTTGATGATTTGGTGGTAGCAGTCGTTGAGGTGAGGGAAACGTGTGACAAAGTCGACGTCAGATACCTTGCGCAGCAGAACGGTTAGGCAAGTACGCGAGTGCTTTTCAAAGTCGATCGACAGGTCATAGACGGAGGGACACCCGAGCAAAAAGTGTCCGAGTGTGTAGCGGTTGGCGTTGCCCGAGCCGACGACACCGCCAAAGCTCGTCTTGGATGCTGCGGCACCGCTGCTCGCGCTGCGGTCGATACAGTAGAGGATGAGCTGTGCGATGGTCCATTGAATCGATCCCTTGGCGTAGCGAGAGAACTGCTCCTCTTGATCGAGGTACAGTGTGGCGGCATGCATGCGGTGGGCGCCGCTTGAGGTCATCTCGCTCTCTTGCTCGACACATTCCATGACACGCACAAATCGCTCGAGCAGTGCGTCGGGTGCAGCGGACGCCAAAAACAGCGAGCTAATGCGTTGTGTGTACACTTCGAAAGAGTAGATTAGACGCAGCGCCTTGAGACCAATATCGCGGTTCTCATGGTCGACGAGCTTGGCAATCGCGATGATGGGTGACGATGTGGCGGGTGCAGCCGACAACTGAGTGACGATCGACTTGGCATCGTCGACCCCAAACACGTTGCTGTCCGACACGAGCAGAACAATCTCGAGACATCTCTCCAAAGTATTTTGAAAGAGGTCGTTTTGGACGCCGAGCAACTCCTGGTCGTCGGCGCTGTCTGATGCAGCGGCGGCGGTCACGATAATGCCAACGATGGTCTGGAGTGTGTGGTGGTGTGCCATCTTGGTGACTTCAGCATACAATGGATACACTGGATGACGACGGTCAATCACGCGGTTCGACACACCGCCCGTCTTGAACTGGTTGAGACAGTACATAAAGATATTGAGGATAGTTAGCGTGAAACGCCACTTGTCGAGGATATGGTTGAATGCCTTGTTGTTGAACGACTGGAACAACTCCATGATATGGTCCAAGTACTGACGCAACGTGTTGTCGTTGCTGCGGTCAAACAAGAACGGCGACACTTGTAACAACTGGTAAAACAACTCCAAAAATTGTTGTGTGAATGGGAACTCTCCGTGCTCTGAGCTCTGTGACTCCATTCTCAAACCAGCCGGGAAGATCTTGGAATCAATCAACAACTTCCAGATATCTGGTACATAGATGGGGTAACGGGCACAGGCAGCGATCGCACGCAGTGTAGTTGACTTTAGCGACACGGATACTGGCGACGTGATGAATCTAAAGAATAAAAAGACGAGCTGCACATTTCGGGCTAGCATCTGAGCCAACTGTGGTGCATAGCTGATCGTCTCTGTGATGAGACATAGGATGGCGTTGAGTGCCTCTGTGTCGGCCGGACTAATCTCACTATTTGGTTGGTTGAGTGCGTCGACATAGATTTGCAAGTGTTGAATAATCTTGTTCCATGTAAAGTGACTACTGTCCTTTGTAAAGAAATTGTACACCTCTATACCATTGCTAATCGACAATGATGCCATCATGTGGAACGAACTAACAATCAATCCATTGGGAATTTGCATCCACAATGATTTCAAGAATCCACTCGTTTCACAACACTCCCAAAATCTCTTTGAACTTGTACTACCATCTTTATAAATTGATACCAAAAAATTATTAAAATTATTTAAAAATGATATTTCTAAACAAATAAAAATAGAAAGGAAAGGTAAGTAAAATAATCAAATTATACTTATTTGTTATATTGTTGTTTCTTACGATTATTTTTTTCAGTTGAAATTGGAAATAATTCAACAATTGAACAAGCATAATCATCAAGAATGAATTGATATAGATTCTTTAAAGATGAATTTTTAAATTCCTTGGATTCAACAATCTTTACCAAAAATTCCATTCCATTTCTATCCTTTGGGAATGCTTTACTCTTGTAATTATTCTCAACTCCACTACCACCTTCAACTTTTAATTTAAATATATAAAATAATGTTAACAAACTTGATTGAATTGATATATCTAGAAATTAAAATAGAAAAGATTAATTAATTTGTCTGTCTACTACTACTTATTATTATTTATGTGCACATACTATGTTCCCATTCATTTTCGATATCAGACAATACTGATGATAAAAAGGTTTGATTTGATAGACAATTGTTGGTGGTTGGTTTCTTTTCGGTTGGGTTCATTAATACCACCTTTGGTTCTTCAAACAATACAAAGATTGTCAATAAAAGAGTATAGGTGATTTGGAATAATTGATGATAGAGCGTAGTATCGATTTGTTGATTTGAGAATAATTTTGAACATTCTTTTAATTTTAATAATATAGCTTTAATTGATTCCTCTTTAACTATAAACTAAAAGAAAATAAAAGTAAAAGTAAGTACTTGGTGGAAATTGATTGATCGATCAATAAGATATTCAATTTTCCCAATTTAACAACATACTTGGAAACAAATTAAATATAAACATTCAACTATTCTTTGACACTCTATAATTCTATATTTGAATTCTTTTTGGTTGGTTGGAACGGTAATGTTTTGAATCTTTTCTTCAAACAACTTTAATAGAATGGATACTAAATTGTTGGTGCCTCCAGACAACAATTCACATATAAACATTTGAAGTACATCTCTTTTACTTTTATCAATCTCTGAATTTAAATACTATCAAAAATGAACACATTAATATTTATATCCAATATTAATATAATAATATCAATTTGAGAAGACTTACACTTAGGATTTCCTTTAAAGTATTAAGATAACATGATCTAGTTTGATAAACAAAATCTTCACATAATATTAATAATTGTGAATTATCTCTTATTGATGTCTATATATAAATAATAATAAATGAAATGTGGATGTAAGTAAAAGACTAATTAATATATCTATCTCGATTGATATATACCAAATTTAATACATGAGCCAATACTTGACATGCAAGGTATTCATCAATATTTAACTTGTCTGATAGTTGAAAGGCTATTTGAATAAAGTCGTCGACGACTTCGATAATATCACCTTTCATGATGAACTGCTTTCTCGCTTTGATCTCGTTTCTTCGTGTCTCTGATTCAGTAGCAGACTTTGGTCTGAGACGACAAAGACGTTCGGAGAAGTTGTGTTTCTGTGACCACAAGAATTGTGCCAAGTCTTGAGTCACTGCTGGTAATGATAATGCATACTTGTTGCCATTGCTACCTCCTCTATCGGCTGCACCACCACCAGCACCACCACTCGAAGCCAACGAATCATCAAATGATCGAACATGTGATACCAACTTATTGTATGGATCACTAAATAAGTCTTCCTCCATTTCTATCTATCTATCTTCTTTGTCTAATCTATCTAATCGAATCTAATCTATATCTATATATATATATATCTAAATGTATTATGTATCGTATATTTCTTCAACTACTAGTAGACGATGAACAATTCCAAATTGATCAATGTTATTCTACTAACTAGATGTGTGATGTTGTTGTGTATGTAATATATAGTATAGATATAGAAATAGACTCAATTCCTATTGCGGAAGATAATGCATGAATGATCATACCTCATCACAGAAATGATGATCAGCAGCAGTCGTTAATTTTTTTTGAATATTTTCAAATTTTCTCAATGGGCCACCAAAGGGAGGGAACATATCTTAGATATAAGTAAACTATAGTCTATTAATACCTTGAATACAAATGATGATTTCATTTGTTATTAATAATCAGTCAATTTAAAACTATAGTTTACTATAGGACATTTATGGCTTTCATACAAGTTTGATGAATGGAACCGAAAAATGTAAAGTTTTTTGTTTTTTTTTTGGGATCACAAAAGAGATAAATACTTTTTTTTGAACAAATAAATAAAGATTTGATTTAGATGTGTAATTACTTTATACAAATTATGATAATGTTATTTATTATAATCGGCTTTTAAAACTATAGTTTACTATAGGACATTTATGGCTTTTCATACAAGTTTGATGAACGGACTACTTCGGTCAAAAGTTCGCAGGATTTGAACCAAAGGGCGATCTCTCTCTTGGCAGAATCGGCGGAATCAGAACCGTGGATGATGTTACGACCAACATCAACACCAAAGTCACCACGGATGGTGCCTGGAGCAGAGGCGAGTGGGTTGGTAGCACCGATCATAGCACGAGCCATGGCGATGGAACCCTTACCTTCCCAGACCATAGCGACGACTGGACCAGAGGTAATGAAAGAGACGAGACCACTAAAGAATGGACGTTCCTTGTGTTCTTCATAGTGGGATTCAGCGAGGTCCTTGCTTGGGACAACTTGCTTGAGACCAACGAGGGTGTATCCCTTTCTTTGGAAACGGGAGATGATTTCACCAACTAATAAATTGATCAAATAAAAAAGAGAGAAGAAGAAAGCAGAACAAGTAGAGTCGGAGAGAGAGAGAGTATTAGAATTTGAATTATAATTATTAAATGTTGGTTGATCATATTTGTTGATCAACATCTGATGATGATAACATACCGAGACCACGGGCAACACCGTCTGGCTTGATAGCAATGAAAGTTCTTTCGTCGTTTGACATCTTAATATTCTCTGGTTATAGATAAACTGTAAAGAGTTTGAAAGACAACTTTTTTTTTGTGAACAGGTCAGCAGAGGTGTTCACTGTTCGTCAAAAAAAATACGAAAAAAATTCAAAAAAATGAAAAAGAAATGAAATTTTTTGTTGTTCATCCGTGATGGAGATGGTGTTTCCTTATTTAATACGCGTTGCAGTTCCGATTTACAACCCCTAAAACTAAATCACAATAATTAAATTAAATTAAAAAAATATTGAATAATTATGGATGGTATCGATAGATGTTGTTGGTTTATTAAACTTTTGGATGATGAAAATCACTCGTTTGTGCTGCTATAGTACTATTACTACTACTACTGCTACTATTATTATTATTGTTGTTATTGTCAACCTTATTATTATTATCGTTGTTATTGCCAATTCTATTTCTTTCCTTGTTGGCATGTGAAATTTGTTTTTTGATACAATAAAAAATGGCAAATAATATGGAGAGTAAAAGTATTGATCCTGCTACAATGGCAGAGATGACACCTGCAGACATTGATTTACTACCAAAGCTAGATATTGCAGAATCTTTAGAGACAACAGACACCATACATTGTTTAAAAGAGACAGTGACAGAGTCTAAACTACTTTGAACTCTTATATTACAAGATATTGGAACTGAAACATCTTGTTTTTGATTTCGGTAGTTGTACACCATGATATCAGTACTGAAATTGACCATATTTGACATAAAACTATTTAAATTGATTATTTCGAAATTTCCATCACCAAATAATAAATCTGAATTAATCTTTATCATTAACTTTGAATTTGGTAGTGAAACATTTGATTTAAAATTCACTAATAAATAAATAAAAATGATAAATAAAGATACTTGGTTTTTACTTTCTTTTTTTAGTTCTCTTACAATTTGTAAAATTTGAAATAGAATCAATATAAATAAGAATAGTTGAATGATTTCCAAATTCTACAGGTTTAATAAATTGGAGTTTAGTTTTAGATTGTGGTATACCAATTGTCGAGGATTGACCAATGTACATTTCAGCGTCAATAGTGCCTTCTCCACCAATCGATCCATTTGCTATATTTACAAGATACTTTGATCTAATCGTACTATTATAATTTAATTTAACAGCACTATATTTGTTTTGTGATTGTTCGATACGAATTGAAGATAAATCTCCATTAATATGTAAATAACCATTATTTTCAATTATTGGCTAAATAAACAAAAAAAAAAAATTAGTTAAAAGGATAAATACAATTATTTAAATTATAATTATTTTTTTTTCTTACAGTTATAAAATCATCTATTGAATTTTTTGGTTTTTGAAAAGTAATATTATTAATCCCCATTACAACATTATTAATGATTCTACTTGTTGTATTTGCACTTTTAGAATCATAGATAATGATTGGAATTTCATAAAGTTGGAGAATATTATTATTGATAATGATCGAGTCGTTTAAATAGATACAGTTTGTTGTTTGTGAAGAACCACTTTGTTGTTGTTGTTGTTGTTGTTGTTGTGAAAAGGTTCTTGGTTGTTCGATTTGAAGTGTAGACTCTTTTAAGAAAATGGAAATATCATCAAGTTGATTTCTTTCACTATGATCCAAAAAGAAAGAATGCCTTGAAAGTTTTAATAATCCACCCTAAACAAATAAAAAAATAAATAAATAAATAATATAAATTCCTTTTTTTCTCTTAATGTTTTGTTTTTCGTTTACCTTTAAAGATTTAAAACTACCACTAAATTCATTAATAGTAATTCCAAATAGATATAATTCTTTAAATGATATAGTTCCATTTGATTTAATATCACTTCGATAGAATGATAGAGAATAGGATGAATCAATCGTAGAGTCATTGTCCATTCTAATTTTTGCATCATTAAAAGTTAAACTTTCAAACGAACCACTACTTTTAAAAGTTGAATTGTACAGAGTGATCCTAGATCGATTAATATCATGTAGTTGATTATATTCTCCTCCATTTTTACTACCAATTGAAAAGGTTTCAAATATTGAGTTTCTAAATAAAAATGTTGAATTGTATGTATCTATTGTTGTTGAATTCTTTAAAAAGTAAAAAAATAAAAAAAATAAAAAAATAAGTATACATATATATTTTAATCTTCTTGCTAATAGTTACAGCAAAAAAAGTAGCAGAATTTAAATTAAAAGTACTATTTTCAATATTCATCCAAGTATTTAATAATTCCATTCTACCATTATATTTTCTCTTTTTTAGCTCATCAAATGAATTGATATAAGTATCTGACCATTCAAATTGTTGAAATGGATGTTTATCTTTACCATCATTTGGATATTCTTTTTGAATATAATATTTTGAATTTATAATATCAATTCCTCCATCCTAAATAAAATAAAATAAATTGAATTAATAAATGACTCTTTCTATTTCTTTTTCTTTCTTCTTTTTTTAGACATACAGTTACAATTAAATGATTAAATTGAATTCTATTTGCATTTTTAAAATATAGTTTTGATTTTGTTGTATTCATGATGGTTGAATATAGCTCGGAACCACTTGTTATTCTTAGAATGGAATATTGTTGCATGATCATATCGGATATGGTAATGATTTTAGAGTGACTAGATGCTACCAATTCAGAACCAGACCTTATTTCAATTGGACCATAATCACTTGATAGAAACTTGGCAGACGAATTATTTATAATAAAAGTTGCCTGATTATCTAAAATAAAAGATGGTGATACAAATATTGATGAATCTATAGTGTACAAAAAGGAATATGTAAGAAAATGGTAGTAGAGAGAGAGACTATAGTAATATTTAATAATAATTACATAATTCAAAAGTTGATGATAAACCAGAAACTAAAAGCCTAGAATTGGCAGGTGATAAGAATAATCTTGACTTTTGGCTGATAAATGATCCCATTATGATCATTTCTTTGGAAAAATAATAAGTTGTTGCGTTGTAATCGTTGTTGATGATCATGATGGATGGACTATAGACAATGGTGGATTCGGTGTTAAAGATGGTTATATTTCGGATGACTAGTTTAGAGACAATGGTGGAGTCGTTTCGACTTCCGATTTCGAGGTCATTGAGATAGTATGGAAATTGGTAGGATGGAAGGATGGTCTGAACCGTCACATTGGTGTTGATGTATACATAATTGTTAAAGGGATAGAATCCAGTCGGTGTGCATGACCATGGTGTGGTGTCATTCTCGTTTGGTTCAAACATTCCTCCATCGGGTGCTGCATATGTACAATTATTATTAATCTCTTGTGGAAGTACAAATGCCAAAGTACAACAACAAGACCAACAACTCAAATAAATCATCAATACCAATATTGATTTTATCATTCGACAATCAACAATCATATCTAATCCTGATCAACCAAAACAATTATAATTTAACCTTTCCATCCACAAACAAATTAAATAATATTTAGTTAGTTTAAATGAGTGAACTTGGCTTGGAGATATAAATAAATAGATAGATAGATAGATAGATTTAGTTACCTTTTATTATAGTTCCTATAGTTGATCTTGATTGTGAAGATGTTGATGTTGTTGTGCTGCGCAAGATGATCGTTGTTGTTCTTTCATGAGCGTTGTTGTTTAAACCAAAATAACTCTCTTTATTTTATAAAATAACTACTAGTTCTTCTTAACCTCAATAAATAATATTAATATAGTATTATTAAATAAAGAGAGAGAGAGAGAGAAAGAAAGAAAGAGAGAAAGTTATTCAAACAAAAACAACTGGTTATAACAACTGCTGATATTAATATTCATCATGACCTCTTTCTGATTAATTGATTGATTGATTGATTGATTGATTGATTGTGGTGGGTGTTATCATTATTATGTACATGACAGCAGTAGTATTGTAGTAGGTACTACTGCTCCTTCTTCTTTTGTTGTTGCTGTTTTACTACTAACATTATTTCCTTCTTTTATGCAACTACTTATTATTAATTATCGTCAGTCAGCATATATATATACTCCATGTCGTACATCTTATCTTATCTTTTCAATCATAACACCTCCTCCTTATCCTCTCCTCTCCCACCCTCCCTCCTTCCATCAGATAGATACAACAACAACATTATTATTATTATTATGATTATTATTATGTCGATTATTTAAATAATAATCATAATAATGTGTTTAATTGTGGTTGTTTTGTGTACACCAAACCACAAAAATTCAAATCTGTTAATTTATTTGATGATTCTATAATTCAATCGACATTTACAACCAAAGGAGAGAGGGAGAGAGATATACACCACTGATCCATAAAAGTTAGTGATGATGGATTCTTTAAATAACAAAAAGTCAACCAGTCGAGAGAGTTAGATCGATACTTTCTGATTGACTTTCATTTCCATATCCATCAACACTAATAATAATAAATTAATGGGTTGGACCCGACTGGATTGGCAGATCTGTCAATTGATTGATTGATCATTTACTCTTGTTATTAATCAATCACAGATTGGATAAATATTAAATAATTTAATCTTTTTAATTATAATTAATCATTTAATCATTTAATTATCTTTTTGATTTAAAATATATTATATATGCGGATTATTTAATAAATTATTTATTTATCGTTTTTGCTTACATAATAAGGATATTGTGTAGTTGAATTGGATGTGGTGGTGGATGGTGTAAATGGAACCGACGACGCAGACAATTGTTTTGTTGGGATATATTTGAAAATGGCTGGTGACTGTGGAGGTGGAGGTGGTGGAGATGAGGTAAAGTGCGGAAAATGATGTTCCTTGGAATGACTACAATACCTAACACCACATGCTTTTCTATAAGTTACTCTATGAAAATCTGGGCATGTACATCCTTTAAAATGACACGGTGATATTAATGGTGATTCATGAATTTGATTTTGGTTATTATTATTTTGATTATTAAATTCCCATTTAGTACCACTACTACTACTACTTCCAATATTTGATGTTGAAGTAGTAGTAGTTGTACTAGTCGTCGTTGTACTGGTCGGATTATTTTTAATGATCGGATTATTATTATTATTATTATTTTTAGTATTATTTCTACTACTAGATCTATAATAATAAAATTTAATTGAAATTTAATTAATTAATAAATAGGTTTCCAGAATTCATAATTTCTTTGTTATTACCAAAATAAATTCATTCAACTTACTTTGCCAACAAAGTATTATTATTTTGTTGTTGTTGTATTTGAGGTGGCGGTGGATGTAATTGTAATGGTTCATTATTAATATTATGATTATTTTGATTATTTTGATTATTTTGATTATTTTGATTATTTTGATTATTATTAAAATTAATATTATTAATTGTTAATTTTAAATGTGCATTTTCATCTTCAAGTCGTTTTAATTTCTTAAATACATCTACTTCATCCAATGATGAATGATCATTTAGTCCAACATCTCCATGTTCCAATTCTCTTTTAATTACTAAAACAATCAATCAATCAATCAATTATTTTTGGTTAGTTAGTTATTATTATCCATATTATTGATTATCCATTTTTACCTACATAAAGAATCATGGTATTGAGATGATAATTCAACATAAATATTATCACCATTATTTAGTGTGATGGCAGACAATGGGTCCAAGGGGACACGATGGACATTGTTATTGTCAGAGGGTGGATCGACATAGAGTCGCAGTGCAAATGGAGGTACGCGAAGAAAAAAGTCGTCCCTGATGTGTCGTAACAGGTCATCGCAATCGTGCACATTGCCAAAGGTGATTTTGGTCAAGTCATCTTGGTAGTGCACAACCAATACTATCGTTCTACCATGGTCGTGTTCAGGTGCCACTGTTTCAGTGTTGCTCGTCGTCGTCGTTGTTTGTACATTGAGTGACAATGATGATGATGTCGATGTCGATGTAGATGTCGATGTTGATGTTGATGGCGTTGTATCGGTGAATGATGAAGACATCGTACGTAGTCTTCGACGTAGGTTAATAGTTAATCTCTCTCTCTCTTTCTCTTTAATCTCTCTCTCTATCTAGTTACTAGCTAGTAGTCTAATAACCAACAACTATACGTCTGCTGCTATATCATCAGTCTACTTCTCATCAATCAACAACCAATCACCTACAATGTTTACTCTCTTCTCGTGCGTGTGTGTATGTGTTGAGGAAGAGGAGGAGGAGGAGGAGGAAGAGGAAGATGATTCTGATCCTCAACAACTATACCCTGCTGCTGCTGCTGTTGCTGCTGCTACTCTATACTATAGTGAATTGGTGGGTAGAGAGAGATATATAATAATAATATCTGAAATTGTGATGAGAGGGGAGGGAGGGATGTGATTTAAATGAGAGAGTGTAAAAGAAGAAGGGATGACTCTAGGGTGAGAGGATATATGCCAGGGGAGGAGCCTATTATGGGTTGGCAATTGTCAACCTCAACCAGCCGACTATAAAAGTTCCCATACGATTTCCTTTTTGGTTTTCGCAGCAACAACAACATCAACAACAACAACAACAACAACAATGGTTGACCGGTATATCAGTTTGAAGAACAAAGAAACAAACAATTAACACCTACATCTACAGGTTAGTGCTACTATTATGTGTTTTGATATTATCATAATTATAAATACTCTTCTTCTTATTTTTAGTTGATCTGGTCACTCTAGTTGAGTGTGTGGTAGGTAGCAAGTATACTTGGTGGGTGTTAATCTGCTAGGGTATATATAAATCCAACCACCATCTATTGCTGCTACACAAACGACGATGACGATCATACCAATCTAATCTATCCCTTCTTCTATCATTGATTACTCATGTTTTCTCACACCCCCTCCCCCATAACAGTTATAATTAATTAATTAAATTGTTGTACCTTTTATAATTCCTTCTCTCTTCTCTCTCTCTCTCTCTTATCTTATCCCAACATTGTATTATCTCAATATTGGAGAAACTATTAGTGGAGCTTATTTCCAAAAGCCACTTTTCAAAGATTCCGCCCAATTTAATTTACAGTTTGTCACTTTCGGCCTGCATCCAAAATATCTATTTTTTTGTGAACTTCATTGATTCATTTAATTTAAAATTATTAGTTGATACCAAATATAGAGTGCGACGGTTTTTCTATCTGGATGAACAGACATAGGTGACTTTATTGGTGATACCACAGAGATTGGAACCAGCTTGAATATAGATATAACCAAGCAGGACAGTGACTTTGAAAAAAAAAAAAAATCATTTTATGAAAAACAAAATGTTAAAAGTTCCAAAGAAATAGACTTGAATAAAGAGATGTGTACCAAGACTCGATTTATTTAATTATAAATACAACATTGTATAGATTGATTATATTGTACTTTGTAGTTTTAGTTTCAAGTGGATTTAAATTACTAAAGTTGATTTAGTGCATTTTATGGTAGTTGACAGTGTTGCTGCTATCTGGATGAACGGATACATAGGTAACTTCATTGGTGATACCACAGAGATTGGAACCAGCTTGAATATAGATATAACCAAGCAGGCCCCAGTCAGTTCCCCAAGAGTTACGTACAATAAAGTAAGGGGTCTTGGAAGTGGCATCGGTATCATATCCAACGATTTGGACACAATGGTCGAGGTCATCGGAACAGGTGGAACTAAAGATACCGGATTGGTAACTCATCCATGGCTCGGCATTGACGCAGATAGAGAGTGGGCCGCGAGCAGCCATGGCCTCTCTGAGTTGGGTTTCATTTCCTTGGCTGGAAGCATAACCAAAAGCGGTGACTTGGACGGCAGGAGCGGTAGAGTTGGCATAACAGGCACCGTTGGCAGCAGTGTATGGATAGGTGACGTTGAGGGTGAGACCACCGTTGTTTTGGACATACTGGTAGGCGGTATATGGATCACCTCCACCACAACCTCCATCGTATGGATCACAATCGACGATTTGTTGTTCAGAGAGATACTCGACTTGACCACCAGCCATAATGTTGGCAGTTTCAATTTGCTCGGTTGCAGAGAATGCCCAACATGATCCACACATCAATTGGTTCTTGACGGGGGTGACGTAACCCTTGGTTCTCCAGTCGAGAGTGGCTGGGATGTTGGATGGATAGTTGAAGGTCTCCTTGGTGACACGTGCCTTTGGCTTGTAGTTGGGCATCAAGTAGTGCTTCTTGAATTCATCGAGCGAGAGATCAGAGAATTTGTTGAGACCAAAGGTGGCGGTTCTTCCATACTGTCTGTTCATCTTTTCAATGGAATGGATGTTTCTGATAAAGTTGGAGAGACGAAGATAGAATTCCTCCTCCTCATGGTACATCTTGTTGTGTTCGACCATCCAAGTCTTGAATCTAGTTGTATAGTCATCGGCAGTAGAAAGACGAACATTGTATGCTGATACGACAGCAAGCATGATTGCTATCAATGCTAAATATCTCCACATTTTTTTTAATTATTAAAGTTTGTTATAAATAAAATACTGGAAAAAAAGAAAAAAAGAAATAATTAATTAATATTTTTATAAAAGTACAACAAATAAAAGATAGATAAATAGATAGAGAAAAAGATTGGGATGATTGTTTAAATAAAAAGAGAGAGATGGATTTGGAGTAGGATGGTTATGATCAGTTGGGTTGGGTGGTTGATTGGATGGATTAGGGATGATCAACAAACTTTTTTTAAAAAGGAATAAAAAAGAATAGATAGATAGATTCCGTTAACTTCCAAACAAAGTACTAAATTCATCTACTAGCTAGCCAATAGATGCTCTTGTAATATTGTGTATTGCCATGTTGAATTATTTAAAAAATTATTATTATTATTATTTAAATAATTATAACGACGGGATGAGATGTTGGTGCCAATGTTGTGTTGACTGTTCAAAAGGGGTGGGTGGTGAGAGTAAAAGTAGTAGTTGGTATGTGGTTATTTCCCTCGTTTTGTTTGATGATTGGTTTAAACCGTAGTATGATCACTCACACCACAATTGGTTTTTTTAGAGTGTGTTTGTGGGAGTGTTTTGTTTTTTTTTTTTGATTGGTGGGGGGATCAAAACAATTACAATTATTTTTTTAAGGAGATTTAAAAAAAAAGATAGATAGATAAAGAAAATAAATTATACATTTTAAATTACTTACAAAATATGTTTTAGATTAAGATGGCGATCGTGCGATGTTGATAATGATGGTGATGATGATGATGGTGATTGTTCCAAATAAATGAATAAATATTTAAATAGAGATAAATAAAGGAGGTGATGGTTTAATTGATAGAGTTAAAGTCAGCCTAATTTATAGAGCTCAAGAATAAAATAAACCTTTAATAAAAATCAATTGCACCTCTATTTTAAATACCATTGCACCAATAATAAGCCAGTTGATTGCATGTCAATCATTCGATTGGTCAATCACATCCAACTTTTTGATTTTTCACCACAGATTGTTCATTGTGTTCCACTAAGAATCCACAGATTGGGTGAGAGTCCAATATGGACTACACATTTATACCACCACATGTGCTGCTGCAAATGATCACACCATCTGCCTCTATCGATATGTGACTTATCCATCCAATCCAATCTATATTGAAAATATTCCTTTGAATATTCTTCCTTTCTATTCCCCCCAGGTCTGTATGAGTGTATGTTATGTAGCCACCTGTGGATATTTATTTAAATGTTGTCCAACATTCTAATTTTAGGGGTAGTGATATGTTGTTGATTGGATGTAGTGATTCGATAGGTTGAACAATATAATATCTATCTTTTATATCTCTCATCGGTTTTATTTGTTTGATATTATTTGATTTAGAGTCCAACCAAAAAAAAAACGATCGACCAACATCTCTATGAATATATGTGATTCAGTTGTGATCAATTATCTAAACTCCAATAAGAAGGACTAGTAACAAATTTAGAGAATGAAAAGATGACGGCATGAGAATAAACATGATCACGATGCAATAGACCATTGGTAAAAATACCCATAGCACCTTCATTTGATCTAACATCAGTCTTTGATGTTATTTGGTCCATGACCTCTGCCAATTCCTTGCCATTGTCGATGATCTCATTCATGACTAACTTTGGCATTTCGAATCTTGATGTACTTGAAATACCCGTTCTACCATTACGATCAACCGTTACAATCCATCCACATTCAAACCATTTATCACCTATTTTATGTACTCCTCCTAATAATTATATTATTATATTAATTAATTAATTAATTGGTTTTATAATAATAACTAAATAGTTGTATTTCATTTCAATTCATTGCTTACCCTCCAAACCAACACCATAAAGGGCAGTTGGTTCCTTTTCAAGAGCCACCTTTGCACGATGCTCAGCACCTTTTATAGCTTCGTCATCGTCCATTGGTTGAGCAGACACACTCGATTCAACAGAAACTGCTAACACTTGATGTGTCTGTTCTAATGGGAACACCTGTTCCAATGCAATTTGTACAGCACGGATTTTAGACTTGTTTGTAGATCCAACTGCGACAATCACCATTCTCTTCTCTCTTTTGATTAACTAACTAATGAAACCTTTTTGTCTGAAAATGCCTTTAAAGGATCGATATCTGTTATCTTGATCTATGAATCGTTGATTGATTGATTGTTGATTCAATATCAATAATTAAATAACGTCAAAGCATGCTAGCAGAGGAGCGGTGTTTGTCTCCTCTACTTTTCAATTAAACAATCAAGCGCTACAAACGAATAAAAATAATTAATTAATTGAAATGAATCACCCTTGATGCGAGGATGGAGCCAAGCCATCAGAATCGTTCTTCTTGTTATTCCCAGATCTGCATTACCCCCGCTAAATGCGGGAAGTCAATACCACCCGGTTTGATCGTTGATCTATTCAACAAACAACACCTGGGTGCCCACATACTTTATGCCACCCCTACTTATTCGAATTTCGAACAAACCAATAATGCATTGCCCCATTAAAGTGTTCATAATCACTACATGTGATTGTGATGGTGATTCTAATGACAGAGAGTGAGTGAGTGAGTAATGAATGAGGATGTCTGGTAACACTTTCTCTCTTGTTCTTGTTCTTCTTCTTCTTTTATTCTATTCCTTTAATTTTATTAGCAATTTATTTATTTAATTTATTAGTAAACCAGCTAAGCTTTACTATCCCATTGTCAACCCAATCCAACCCAACCCAACTATACAGAATATTGTATTGTAGTAGTTATAACTACTTTCATCATTTCTATCTGCCTGTTGTCCACAGATATAATATATATTCTCCCACACACACACACACACACATTTCATTCATCTATTTAATCATCTACCTGTAAATATTTACTTAGTGTACATACATACATATAATCATTTCATTCAGTCAGTGCTCTATTCATCTATCTGACTCTTCATTATAAACCAAAATAATCACCCTTAACCCTCAACCTCACACCACACAATAACAATAATAACTATTAAACCTCGCACCCACCACCATCATCATCATCAGCATAATAAGTTTATTTTAAAATAAACTTTGGAAAGAAGCAGTAATAATAATAATAACAGCGCTGACACTTGTGTAATACTAATTTAATTTACTTGGAATTATAATATTATAATTCCAACCGCCTCTGACATATTACCATATACACGTAAATTGTAAGTTTTCTTTCTTTGATAGTAGCAAAGCAACCAAACCACAAACAAACAAACAAGAGTTTGTTGTTTTAAAATAACAGACAGAGAGACACCGACACGAATGATGATTAAAATTATATAGTATTACTCATAATCAACCCATCCACTAATCTAATTTATTATTTTCAATCCATCAAACAAACACCAACCAATATTTAATTTTTAAAATCATTTTCCATTCATTCCATCTATCTATCTTTTCTTCTCCTCACACTCTTTCTCTTTATTATTATATATTTATTTATATATTTCACGCCTCCTTCCTTCTTACTACTCCACTCTACTCAATATTATTATATTTACATAGCATCAATCAAAATTTTGATTGAAACACAACTCGGGATTAGATTGAATCATTTAAAAGAATTTAAAAAGAGAAAAGAGAATCAATATTACAATTACAATTATAATTATTGGATGAATAATCATTATCAATCAATCAATCAACAATCAATCCATAATCCATAATCAATCTTTTAAAACTATAGAGGTAGTTTGTTGGTTGATCCTTTTTTTTCTGTTTTTTTTTAATTCCATTCTTTATTTCTACTCAACATTCATTTCAATTGTATATATTTATTTAAATAAGAAGTTGTAAATATATTTTTATAAATAATCATAATAATACAAATATCAACAACAAAAAATGTTATTCAAATCACAATTTGGAGAAGATAAAAGAAGATTTAGGATAAAGGAACCTAGCTTTCCTTGTCTTTGCTATACCATTTCATCATTGTATTGCTTTGACAACAATGATTTCATATATACCATTTTCTATTTGGACGATGAAAATGAATGGATCACTCTATCTTCAACAGAAGATTTAAAAGAAGCTTTCACAATTTCTCCAAAAATAGTTAGATTACTTGGTAATTATTAAATAGAGAATCATAAATCTAATTTAAAACTAAACCTCTCTCTCTCTCTATTTAATAGTAAATAAATTAGATTCACCAAATAAATTAAAATATAATAATAATAATAACCAAAATCAAAATACTAATCAACAATCACAACAACAACAACAAAATAATGGATCAACATCATCATTTACAATTGAAAATATTGCAATGAATATATTATCAAATCAAAAATTAATGTTTGGAATCAATTCTTTGATTAGTCAATCATTGACTGACAATCTACCACAAATAATCAATTCAACCGTTCCATATGCCATTCCATTATTGGTATCCTCAATATCTACTTTGAAAAATGAACAACAAAATGAAAATGATGATAATATCGACAACAAATCTTTGGATACTAAACAAGTTTTGGAAAATAATAATAATAATAATGATAATAATATCAACAAAACAACAACACTTGCAAGTAATGTTTCTTTTGTACCATTTACTTGTACAGAGGAGAAATGGTTGAATATCGATTTACCAACTTCTTCCATTGTCACATCGGCATCATCCACCTCGATATCATCAGCGTGTTCTTCAGCGTGTTCGTCTGCTTCCAATAGCGCTATTCTACCACCACTCACAAGCAATAGTACTATGGTCAAACCAATCGCTACACCATCCACCACTACCACCACCATACCTGGTAATAATATGGGAATGTCACTCCACATGACCATGCCATCCAATTTATCGGCATTATCACAATCATTGCCATCGTTTGCCTACTCACTTCCACCACCTCCGTCTGCTACACCAGACATTTTCTATGTTCCCAATTCACCAACTTTGAAGGACTCTAAAGATGATATTCCTCAACAACCTCAACCTCAACCTCAGCAACCACAACCTCAACAATCTGCCGCTGCAAGAAAAACATCTTCACCTTTACCATTTTTATTTGGAAGTGGCAGCAGCAGTAATAGTAGTAATAGTGGAAACAATAGTAACAACAACACACCAACCAAAGCAACTGCAGTGAGTGAATTGTCAGAGTCAAATGGGTTCCGACCAATCTCACCAGTTACAACTGAATTGAGTGAATCTGGTGCAATTAAAAAGAGAACCTTAAAAGGTTTCTTTTCATCCATTTTAAATAGTAATAATAATAATAACAATAATAATAATAATAATAATAATAATAGTAATGAATTAACATCATCAAAGATGATTTTCCCGCCATCATCTTCACCAATTACAATTAATCCATTATCATCTTCAACTAGTTTAAATAATAATAGTAGTAGTAGTAATAGTTCCACTTCACCAACCAAACAACAAGGATCATCTGATAGTAGTAGTGGTATATCACCAACTCAAATGACCAATATTACTACTACCAATCCATATATCACTGCCACAGCCGACACTATCGAACAATTATCGTAGATTTAAATAAATAATAAAACAATGAATCAATTAGATTATCTATCTATTTTTAAACATTTATTTATTTACAAAAGGGATGGATGAATAGAGTTTTTATAAAACTCTTCATTCTCACTAGTTACACTGTATAAATTGGAATGTGAATGATTATTAACATATGATTGGAAAATTAATGATTGTATATCTCTTCTCGTAAACTCTTGGAAACTTTTTTCTTTTTGTTGTTGATGGTGTTGGTCATGATGATGATTATTATGATGATGATGATGATGATGATTAGTATGACTATTATTATTATTATTATTATTATTATTATTATTATTATTATTATTATTATGATTATTAATCTTTTGATTTAATGGATTTAATTTGTTATAGAAATTAAAATCATCTTCTTGATTTCTAATATTAATATTTCCAGCTAGATTTTTAGTGTCTTGTTCAACTTGATAGGAAGTTTTTAAATAGGTTCGATAATATTTGTTGTTGTAGATTTCTTGAGAGCCATATTGAGATTGATAGATACATAGACTCTGTTGTAAAGGTTTGGTATAGTCGACGAAAACATCCTTTTCGACCTTGTCAGTTCCGAGTTCCAATCCAAATTGTTTGAATGGTTGATAGTCATAGATGGCAGATACGTTGGTGGCTGTCTGCTTGGTGCTCTCCCCCTTTTTGCCACTCTCGTCTTTGTTGTCTTGCCCAGACTTGGTTACACTCTGAGGCGTGTTTTTACGCGATAGAGAGAGTACCCATTTTTTAATGTCGTATCGGTTGGCCTCGCTGGTGGAGCTAGATACCGTCTGTGAGCTGGCCGGGCTCTTGGGCTTGTTCTTGGCGGCGTCGCTACCGACAATGATGAGGGGTGACGGCGTTCTAAAGCGGACAGGGTCGTTAAAGCGATATTGAAAGTGTTTGTCGAGCAATGAGATGGTGTCAGCTTTGAAAAACTCGTCTTCAAATTCATAGGCTCGTGCACGTGCCTTTTTCATGTCGATGAGGGAACGTCGGGCAGGCAGAGAAAAAGTAAGAGATGTGCGGGCAAAGTCAGAAAGTGGGTTGGACCACCAGTCGGTGTGTGCGAGCAGCTTGTGTTGGGGACGGTAGCTCTTGTTGTGCATGTAATAGTCAGTCTCGAGGTCCCAAAGGGGGACGGGCTCGATGGCACGGCTCGGCACATAGTAGCCGAGGAACAAGTTGATCGAGTGCTGCTTGTCAACATCGATAAACGAGTTGGAAATGTACCGCTTGATCGTGGTCATGAGATCACGCGACTGTGAAGACAACGAGTTTTTAGTGTAGGTCTTGATCGTGTTGGCGAGCTCTGACCCACCATACTGCAGCGCAATCTGGTTACCGCACGCTTCATACATCTCGATGAGTAGGTCAACCAACCCACTCCCAAACTCTAGTGTCGTGCTATCCATTATACCCATCGCGTACAACTGGTGTCCCAACGCACACTTTCCAATACAAAACTGTGCAGAGTTGGTTCTATCCAACGAATCGATACAATTGGTTCGAGCCACTCCAATCTGTTCACACCCATTATCAATGTATCCATTACTCAAATTCCTCTTTATAAATGGGTGTGGTCTGTTTCTTTGTTTGTATTCTTCATCCTCTTCACCTTCCTGTTGTTGCTGTTGTTGCTGTTGTTGATTTTCACGCAATGTAGTACAATATAGTTTCTTGGACGAGTGGAATATACCAGTTTTGAGAATAGTTTGTTGCGCAAACTGATCCAACCAACCCATATGATCATCGTCTTTAGACTTGGCAGCCTGATGGAAATCCCATGCACAATAGTCTATCTGATACTGTGGTGGCAGCATTTCATTGAGTGCATTCATACAAGTAGTAAACTCGTTTCTCAAAATCGACTCTCTCGGTTTCTTTTCATTGGATTTGACAAGATTAAGAATGATGATGGGTGCACCATATTTCCTAAACAAGTGTTGAAAGTGAAGGATGGTGGCTCCATAGAATGGATCATGTCGTTGCATTTGAATGGGTGGTTTGGGTGTAATAATATTATTGTCCTGTTCCCAAAACAATGGGATCGACCCACGAATCTGCACAAACGACGAGAACTGAGCCTGTCTTGAGTTTCCAGACAATGGTTCCTGAACAATCTGCTCAGTCTCTACATCATTGGCAACATGTCCGTCTTGATTAATACCACGTTTAAGAAATCTTGCACCTGCATAATATCTACTTCTTCTTGCTATTAATATTAAATCAATTGCTTTACCAAATATATCAATTTCTAAAAACAAATAAACAAAAAGTAAGTATAAGTATCATTCAATCTCTTTTTCATTCTCTTTGTATGTTTTTCTTTCGTTCTTACTCTCTTGAATATAGAAACCATGAATGATTGGTAATGTCCAATTCCAAGTTTGAGATTGTTCAACGAGTGGAGTTAGGAGGAATTGATTCCAAGCAAATTGTTCGTTATAACATAGTTTGGCAGCATTTGTTTTAGGGTCACGTTGTATGACAGTGTGAGTTGGATTGTGGAAATAACGTGTCATGTTATATTGGAGTGTTCGTGTGATATCATAGGTATAGGAGAAATAAAAGTCTTTGGTGAGATCGAGTCCGAGAAACAGACCCTTGTACCTTGTCTCATCGGCAAAGTCGGGTGCATTGGTTCGTGGTACAGTGGTTGGTATGTAGACATAGGTAGTGTCATCGATACCATAGATAGTGTGTGTTCCAATAATACCAACCTTTCTTCGACGTGTAATCAAAATGATATAGTATCCATGCAAGAATTGGATGAATCCCAATATACCATAGGCCGAGCATACACGTGACAAACCTTCCTTGTTGGCATTACCAATCATTGTCAACAAGTCTTGTAACTGTGTCTTGTTGTATTCCGTTGGATCCTCTGCAATGACAACCTCATCTTCATAAGTTCTATCAATCTTTAATAATCTAAATCTATTCTTTGTTCTATTTGATCCTACTATATAGAATCTCTAGAGATATCAATTTGTTAGTATCTGTATATCACATATCTATACATATCCATATCTATTATATCTATATTTATATTTATATTTACATACAGTTTTAGTTTCGTATAATACAAATTTCTGCATAGAGAATGAAGTGATTGGCATTACAAAGTCACCTTCAATGGTAGATGATTTGTTCTTTGGTACATTGCTATTGCTACTATTGCTGCTACTCGAGTCACCAGAGTTGAGATCCTTCCAAAACGACTTGATCTCTATCTTTTCGACGCTGTCTCTTGACGACGTAGATAGAGGTGATGAAGGTACAGATGATAAAGTTGGTGAACTCACCAAAGGTGGTGTCGAATAACTATTATTGTTATAACTCATCCCTTCCTCCTTCTCTTTCTCCTTCTGATCTAACCAATCTAATAATAATTATACATATGAATGATATATAAATAGATATAGATAGATAGATAGAAGATAGATAGATATATTAAACAACGTTCTAATTAAAGTAAACAAATCAAACTATCTATCTTGTCTAACCTTGCACCAAACCAGACTCTGCACAAGAAAATTCCTTTTTTTTAAATGATGGTGACACCAAAATAGAAGTAGCCTTTTTGAAATTGTAAATTGCTTAACGAAGCATACTACGTCATACAGATAGAGATAGATAGAGATAATATAATAGAGAGAGAGAGAGATAGAGAGACAGAGGTTGTGATAGATGAACATATAAATATAAATAGATGGGAGTAGACAACATTGTCAGCAGCACATCTGTTGCTGCGCCACCATCATCACTGACATCGACGTCGACATCAACCTATTACTTGTTTGGAATGTTGGCAACAGGATGCTTTGTATTACAATATATACCTCAAATGTATCTAAATTACTCGAGAAAGTCTGTCCAAGGATTCTCATTGCACAGCGTTGTCATCAAACTGATAGGTGCTGCTTTTTTATTTGTTAATAGTTCTCTAACTGGAGGTATGTTAAATAGAAATAGAATATAACAGTCTGATACTAACATTATTTAATTCTTTATTTAGAAACGATCCCAGTTATATTATATGGTCTTTTTAATGTATTACAACATACAATCTTTATTTTTCAGTAAGTAGAGAGATGTATATTCACACATCTTGGAAATATATATATATATGAATATTAATGGATCTATTTTCTATTCTATTCTATTCTATAGATTCTCTATATATTCAAAAGAATCATCGAATTCAAGTCTACCATTTATAGGTTTTCCAGCCATACCGTATTTAATAGGATATTTATATCCACAATCATTGTGTATGTTGAGGTGTTTGGAAACATCTATCCATTAATTTATATGGAAAGTTGATTGGATTGATTTACTTATTTAATTTAATTTTAATTTTTAGATATAACAAATAGTATTAAACCATTAACTCAATTATTTAGTCATATTCCCCAAGCCGTTTTATGTGTGAGGGACAAGACAACAACAGGAGTTTCTCTTTCATCTCAATACCTTAATTTTTTCGGTGGCATTGCCGGAGCCATAATGTGTTATGGCATACCTCCAGTATCCTTTTTAACATACCTCATCTATTATAACAGTGTATTACAGGCAGCATCGATTTTTATACTTTACTTTTATTACGACTACAATAAACTAATACACACTGGCGTCAAAGATGATAAATCTTTTGTCTAAATATAATATAATATCAAAAAAAAGAAATGAGTATACACATCAATTTGGATTGAATCTTTAATTGGGATTTCTTTCTTTTTGTTTGTTTGGTTATTATTAATGTACATCATTGAAATACATAAATTATTAATTTGAATTTATTTGGGGGATACATAGTTTTTTTTAAAGATACTATTTCTTTTGATTATTATTATTATTATTATTATTATTATTATTATTATTATTGTTGGCAATTGATTGATTCGATTGAATGGGGATGGTTGAAATAAATAAATGGTGATATTGATATTATTATTATTTAATATTAAATATTATTAATTTGTTAATATATTATGATTTAACCTCTATGTGAAGAAATCATTGATCTTCTATCAAATAGATCATTCTTTTTAAAGACGAATCTATCGATTTTATCTTCTGCTTCAAGAAGAATTTCATCATCATCGAGGACACGTTCCAAACCGTCTCTGACAATATGTAGCGAGTATTCTGCTTCTTCTTCACCTGTCACCTTCATCTTTTTAACTACCATCTGTCTAACCTTTCCACAAAGAGTATCATATCCAATAGCAAATGAACAGAATAATACATCTCCAAATCCTTCAAGACAAATTCTAACTACCACCTTGCCACGATTTTCTTCTGGTTGAGGTGTTTGTTCTGATTGTTGTTGTGATTGTTGTAAATTATTATTATTATTATTATTATTATTATTTTGACTACGAGGTGAACCTGGAGGTGAAGGCATTAATTCACTCAATTCTTTCAAATTGGATGTTGATTTGGTCGATGATTTGGTTTCTTTTTCATTTTCTCTTGATATATTAGCTCCATCCATTTCATCATCTTGTTGTTCATATTTTTCATCATCTACATATTCCAATTCTTGTTGTTTTTTCTCTGATTCATCTGATGATTCATTTTCATCCGATTCATCTGATTTATCCTTTTGATTTTGATTTTCATTTGGTTTAAATGATAAAGATGACATTGGATTTGATAATTCTTCATCCAATTTATCAAATATATTCATAATGGAAGCTCTTTCATTGATTAATTTGTTGTTGTTTGAGCCAAGAGATCTTGCATCACGTCTTTGACGTTCTTGTTCCTCTTCTTGTCTGAGTTGTTCCAATTCCTCTTCCTCTTCTTCCAATAAACGTCGTCTGTCATCTTCTTCTCTTTGTTCTTGTTGGAGTTCTCGGAGACGTATTTGATTGTCAATGTCTTCTTGGGCCTGTCTGAGCTCTTCGTCTTGGTGCTCCTGTTGGGATTCTCATTTGCTCCCATTCGTCTTGTTCTGCTTGAGCACGGCGCATCTCGTCCAACTCCCATTGCACATCGTCGTCTTGTTGTTCTCTCTGCTCGCGCTCTCTCAGTTCTCTTAAGCGCTCCTCTTGCTCGAGACGCTCCAATTCCTGGCGTTCTTCTTGTTCCTTCTTTTCGCGCTCGATCTTTTCTCGCTTGTCTCGCTCTTCTTGGTCCTTTTGTTCACGTTGCTTGCGGAGTCGCTCGCGTTGGTCCTCTTCGGCCTTGGTCTTGTCCTTTTGCACCTGAGCGACGCGGTTCTGGCGCTCGCGCTCTGCGTCGGCACGTTTCTTGTCGTCGTCGGCCTTTCGGGCCTCGGCGTCACGCATGACACGCACGCGGTCTGCTTCCTCGCGCTTCTTTCTCTCTTCGTCGTCGCGACGTGTCTTTTCGACAAGTTCGCGTTTCTTGCGTGCCTCTTCCTCGATTTGCTCGCGCTTGAGTTTGTCCTCTTCGTCCTTTTCGCGCATAGCCTTGAGTTGCTTGTCACGTGCGCTCATCATATTCTCTGGTTGGATCGGTTGTTTGGCAGAGACACATCCGCGATAGATCGCTGCCTTGTCGCCGTCCTGTCCCGACAACAAGTAATAAAAGCACGACAAGTAGATCATGTAAGAGCGCTCGTCCATCGAGTCCTCGTCCCACGCCGACGCCTTGAGAATCTTGGGGATCTGCTTGGCATTAAACGCAGCGTCTAGCACAGTCTGTGCCTGCTGGGTCTTGCTCTTTTGGCCGGCCACTGACTGATAGTCGATCGCGCCAGGACTGCATTTACTCAACAACGCAGCAAACACCAATGGATTCGACAGGCCCGACGGACCATCGACCACCAACGCCTTACTAACCTCTCCAACTCTTGCATTACACCAACCAATTAATTTATCTTTTACAACATATTCTTTTTCTAAAAATTAAATTAAACCAAATAAATCAAAATAACATTAATATTAAAAAATCCATCTATTTTCTTTTCCCCTTTTTTTTCCTTTCCCTTTTTACAACATACCACCATTTGAAATAAAAGCAATAAATATTGACCAAATAACACGATGAATTATCTTTGCTACTTTACATTCTACGATATCTTGGGATAGTAGTTTACCAAAATCAGCTCCAACTTGTTGTAGAGCTTCGAGGACTGCATCGATATTGTATTGCATTTCATAGACTGATTTTCCTTTTCTATATTTCAAGGTACGACCAAACAACTCTTCAATGAGATTGATGAGGACGAGACCGTCGCTGTAGACACTGAGAATGTCACCGCCATTGGACGACAAACCACGACCAGAGACAAGGTAGTCGGTCCAAGCCACATAAGCAGCGCTTTGAGTCTCGGAACACTCCAACTTGGCATTGAGTTTTCTTGCATTGAGGTCACGACTAGTTGGCACAAATGCCATGGCTGGAGTGGCAGTACGTGTGGTTTGAACGGCCGTGTAGGCAGTAGTTGCTTGTAATTCAGTAGCCCATGCTTGCAAATCACCTTCCTTTTCAGCGGCCAATGTGTGACGCTCGCTATTAGACGTTGTCACAACAATAAACGAACCCAATTGGCTAACCTTTAGTTCAATGACTGCATTCTCCAACGACAACTCTATGATGGGTGTATCCTCTTGTTCGTTGTGATAGAAACTAATATATTTGTCTTTGGAGATGGCCCATACCTTGTCAAACTTGTTTGCCTTTTTTCTTAGTAGAAATCCACTCATTCCCTTGGTTGGTTTGATGGTATTGATATTTGGTTGGGGTGGTTCTCTAACTGGAGCAGATGTTGATTGTTTTCCTGGTTGAGGTGGTTCACGTGCAGGAGCACCAGTTCCAGCACGTCCACCAGTTGCAGCACTTGTCAATTGACTTGCCATCTTGTCTTGGAAACTCATAAATTCACCCTTTGAATTTAGGAAATAAAACTTGTAATCCTTCTTTTCATTTTTAATTATATAATCAAATGGGAAATCTGTCATTTTTAATGATTGTTTTACTAAAAGTAAAACAAAATAAAATATAAAATAAAAGAAAATGAATTAATTAATATTAATCAAATATTAAACTTTCTTTCTTTCTTTCTTTCTTTCTTTCTTTCTTTTTCTTTACATACCTCCACCTTCAAAAAAGAATAAACCAAATTGTTCCATATCACCTTCCTTCATGAAATACTTTTTACCAAGTTTCTCACATACCTCTCCGGCAGGTGTACGTGATTCAACTGCCATGGATTTATACAATCCATCCTTATCATATACTTTTAATACTTTTTTAATGATTGGTTCCATTCTTTCTTTTTTTTTGTTAAATATCTATAGAACTATCTTTGTGTCTAAATAGATCAAAGATATATGATTGATATATAATATATGTGTGGGTTGTGTATAGGTGTGTAACAATGATTCACAGCACAAAGTGTGTGTGCTTATTCTAAATATACAACTGTCTCTATCTATATTATTATTGTCTATCAATTCTATTATTATTATTGTTATTGTATAAAGGTGCAATTGTTATCTATATATCTATCTATCTATCTATCTGTATCTATTAGCTCTACTATCTATCTATTATCTGTTTAGAGAGAGAAACGAAATTGAACCGAAAAGAAAAGTCGTAATTAGTAAACAGGAAGCAATGGTTGGATGTGTTGTGTTTGGTGAATTCCCTTCTTTTCGGAGGGTGTGATCGCACAATCGTCGTCGGATGTTGGGGGTGGTTGATTGATGGTTTTCGCCCCTCCTCTCCTAATCGACGATTCCATTCCCACGCACACCTCCCCAATACATTGATGATCTTTTTCAAACTTTAAAACCTACGTGTTATGTGTGTATCTGTCTCTCTCCCTCTTGTCTGTTGCTCTTTCTATCTATCTCTTTTTTTTTAATCCTAATTTCTGTTTACTGGTAGTAGTTAGTATCTTGATTGTTTGTGTTATTAATGATGAATCTAAACAAGAGCCTAGATTTGCTGGCAAAAAAACCCAAATTAACAACAATAAAAATCTTTCCCCAACTGCTGCAAAAGGTGTTTCTTTTTCTCTTTATGCTACATACTGCTACACTTTATTCTGAGCTCGAAATTGTTTTCACGTCGTTCAATGTCGTAAGCAAAGGTCGTACGTGCGCGATCTTATCGATAAGATAGTTGATACAAAATTAAGGTGCAAAGTTATATACTTTAGTTCTTTTTGCAAATATATTGACTGTTGATATAAATAAATAAAAAGACAAATGACAAAGAAATCAGAGGGGGGCTAAACGGCTTATCACTTCTATTATTGTTATTCAACTCCAAAGGCGATTGTTGTAAAAACCTCCCCACAAAATTGCCATCGGAGAAAAAGGTTAAAATATCTATTTTTTTTTTTGTCATTCAATTAATTGTTTTATTTACAAGCGGGATGGTTTAGGGTGATCCTTTATTACCCTTACTACTACTATTGCTACTAATAGAAATGAACTGGAGGTGGAGTGTAACCCGAGGAATGGAATCTGACTCTCTTTGTTGGTTGTTTAATTGCCGTTGTGGCGTTGGTAGTGGCAGTTTCCAACATGTCATGTTGATCACGTTTCTTGAGGATGGATCTAACAGTCTTTTTTGATGGTTTGTCAATAGATTGTTGGAATTCGGATGCTCCTCTAAATTTAAATGGTCCCCAATTTTTGAATTCTTCATCGTCCGATTCTTGTGAACTCACGGTCTTTTGTTGTTGTTGTTGTTGTTGTGATGGTATATTATTGAGGCGTTGGTGTTTGGGACTATTATTATTATTATTATTTACATTTAATTTTGAAGATAGTATTTGACGAACACTTATTTGTTCATCATCACCACCAAATCCACCATTATTATGGTCATTGATAGATTGACTAATACCATTACCATTTTTGTTGTTGTTGTTGTTTGATTGTTGTGATTTAATTGGAGTAAATGTTGTTTCAACAATTGGTTTTTCATTTTGTTGATGTTCATAGGTCTTGTTGATGGTTTCTACAGTATCAAATAACTTCTTTTGATTTTGAAAGAATGCTTTCAAACTACTTGGATCGTACTTTGCCTTTTTGTTAATGTCATAATTGACACGACCCTTTTTATCAACTACCACATCTCCATCGCCTTGACTACCGCAAGTGTCGGTCGAACCACCAAACATATCCTTTTTAGGTTTCTTTGCAGAGGAGGATGGAGTTGAGGGAGACTTTGTTGTCTTGGTTGGTGTTTTCAATCCCCCCTTGACTGGAGTTTTCTTTGTTGGAGTTGTTGTTGTTGTTGATTTGTTATTTTGAGGAAACCCAACAATATTCTCATACTGTGTGCCATATTCTTCCTTTACATGTACGTGTTTCGAAGTGTTTGTAGCACTTGTTGGTTCTGAATCATTGATTCCACTGAAATCGAGTGTGTCTGGGTCTCTGTTGGTACCACTCTTGATCAATGCACGCACCGACTCTTGGAACTGGGTGATGTGGGGGTCGACAAAGAGGACGGTCAGCTTGTCGAGCATTTGGTAGATCTTGGCCAAATGGGTTTGATGTTGGAACTTGTCAAAACGGAGAAGGGGGAGTACCTTGGTGAGCTCTTTGGTCTCACCTCTAAAACATGATATCAGTTCCTGACAGATTTGGATGGCTATCTGTGGATGGATGTCCTCCACCTTGAATGTTTCGACTTGCGACACTGTCATTTGTGACGATTGCACAATGAGATCAGAGGTACGTCGCGACAAGCTGCTGATGGTGGTCTTGACCTGAGCGGCGTTTTTGCATGGCTTGTCAAACAAGTACAAAAGGAATTTGGTGAGGTCAATCAAATTGATCAGCGCATAATTCGATCCCTTGACCGACTGTACGACCGATTTTAAAATAGGCAACGTACTATTAAACAATAGAATCTTGTTTTCCAATGAATCGGCAACATATGCTTGGAAAAATAAATATAAACATTTTCTCAACTCTAATAAATCTTTTGTTGCTGGTGACATTAATTCTAAAAATAAAAATATTAATATCTAAAATAAATAGAAATAGAGTTAATAAATAGTTTGATTTAGTTTTTCTTATTATTATTATTTTTTTTTTTTACCTTTTGATCTTGAACAATACCAGAATATAATAATTTAACAAAACCTTCAATACAAATAATTTTTGTTTCATCATTGGTTGAAACTTGTGAATATTTTCGAATCATTTTGTAAAGTGGTACAGTTTCTTTTGGAATGGTTTTGGGTGATCCAAATACCAATATAATATCAAATACAACCCTTAAACAAGCTAGTTGAATTTCAGGTGTATCAGTTTCTAAAATCTTTTCAAATAAATTTAAATAATTTAATGCTGCATTCTATAAAAATAAATAATTAATTGTTAATATATGATTTCTAGTTTCTTTTTGTTTCTTTTTACTTACACGTCTATGTAAACAAAAAATACCAAGATTTTGAACACCTAATTTACGTAGATTTGGTAGTGGATGTTGAATACTTGGTAGAATGACCAATTGCAAGAGACCATCGATTTCTGGTGAATTTGAGAATTTCTTTGCATTGAGCAATAGGTAATGAGTAATGATGGAGCATTTTAAAATGGCTTGTGTTTTACTACTTTGAATGATTTGTTTGAGTTGATTGATTTGAGTTTGAATGGTTTGCCATTCCTTTTTGTTTTTGATACTTTTCTTGTCAATCGCTTCCAACTCTTCCAATTTGGTAATGTTTGGATCGACTTCTAATGGGTCAAGTAGATCAGATAGCAACTCTACCATTTGCAATATAAAAGTTCTTTCTATTCCAATAACCAATGAAAGACAAGATAGAGTTTGTTTGATGAGTTGAAATTCTTTTTCAGCCGATGATTCGTCCACACCTTGGCATTTAACAACTCGTAATATTTGTAGTAGAAATACTTCCATATTTGTACGACCGACTTCGTCACCAAAGTCCAAGCTTTGCAAAGCTTCTAGTAGTTGTCCAAGCACATAAAACTCTCCTAAATGTGCAAGCAATATATCACGATATTCGGTGAGTGTTGGTAGTAGCTCGTCCAATCGCTCCATCAATAAGTATTTTGAGGCATTTGGTACGGACACCGAGGTCAAATGGTGTACTGTCAACTTGTGGTGGAATGCCTGTTCGTTGGTAATGTCTTTTCGGCAGAGTCGTAGGGCGAAATCATCCAAACCAGCCTTTTCATAGACTGCCAATAACGATCGTTCGAGGAATGGCCCATTCTCGACGACATCGATCTTTTCGAGATAGATGTATAGGTAGTGATTGGGATTCTCTGATTTGAGTTTGTTGAGCCAACTAGTGAGAAGATCGAGTGAAGCTTCTTTGACCTTTGGTTCAGGGTCGTTTAATCCTTGACTGATCACTTCAATAATTTGTTCGCTTGTAAAGTCATCCATCTTGTACCATTTGCTTAGGATGTTGTAGGCTGTCGATCTGACCTCTAGTTTAATGTCTTTGGTACGACGAATAACATGTTGAATCAAATCCAATGTATCAAATTTAACAGCCACTGCAAAGGGAACAATCTGCTTGAGCAACGTGTTTCTAATATTCCAAACTGAATCACTGTCCATCATTTCGAGCACTTCTTCAAAGTAGGACTGATCCTTTTTGTTCATATAGTATTTAACCGTTACATTGACTGCAGACAACCGAATATTCACATTTTTATCTATACATCTTGTATCCAATATTGATTTTATATCCATATAATTTGATTTTTTATCAATATCAAATAATCTAAAAAAGAAAAACAAAAGTAAACAAGTTAGAGAGAGTGAGGGAGAAGGAGAGAGATAGAGATTATATAATCTTTACATACTCTGTTTTAGTATCAGGATCTGATAATATATTATTTAATAATTGAAGTGATCTATGTCTAACTACAGTTTCTTTGGAATCCAATACAGTATATAGAAATGATAAAACTGCATCCTTAGATTGTCTCTTTTTTTGTTTAATCAATTCAATGTTTTTGTTATTATTATTATTATTATTATTAGCAGTATTATTATTTGTTGTTGTTGATTGTGAAGATGTTGATATAGAAGAAGATGATGAATTATAAAGATAAACTAAATATTTTGATATAAATCTGCAAGTTGCAGTTGTTTTTGAATCTTTTGAACTTGGACAACAGAGATATAGTTTGATTGGATAGATAAATGATTCTGCAAATTCATTTGCATCTCTTGATCGCATCAAAGCTTTATCCAATTGAATAAACGATGATGTAAACGTTGATTTCAATCCCAGTTCTGATGCTTCTCCAACTGTCTCTTTGAATATTTCACATATCGTTTTTAATGTTTGATTCTGATTATTACTATTACTATTGTTATTGTTATTACTTGTTGTTTGTTGTGATGTTAGTGATTTTCTTGCCATTTCTTTATGTATGTACAAAGCAAGAGAGATAGATATCTATATATTTCGATAATATTAAAATGTTCATAATGAACACCCCTCCTCAATGAGCAATACCAAAACCTTCGAAGTTCTTAGAATTCACACTTTTTTCAAATTTTTGAACTCCGAGTTTGGAGTTTATTTTTTTTATATTCGACTCGAAAAAATCTAACTTGATGAACATGTTGATGGTCTTTGAAATCGGTCAGTCACCCTTAGATACGAGTTAGGTTGAGTGAGAGATAGTAAAGAGAGGGATGTAGAATCGGTCAGTCACCCTAGGTGACACAAGCTATATAACAGAGCTGCTCTCACCATGTGAATTCATTCAACCAAGCACACCTCCTCTACCTCTACCTACCTCCTACCTATCTTCACAACAAAGTTATTATTATCTCTTTCATGTCAACTACTACTACTTCAATTGCACTACCACCTTCATGCTTACTACCACTGGTCTTTAGTACTACTGACTCATTATTTGGCTATTTGTCTGTTGCTGTCTCTGCTGCCTCTGCCTCTGCCTCTGCCTCCCAGTCTCTGTCTGTCTGTTTTGATCCGTCTTCGTTGAGTTATTATCCTTATAGCTATCCCGACTGTGCTGGCCGCCAAGACCTACTCGTCTCTCCTACTACTGTTACTAGAGTAGTGGAAGAAGAGGAAGAGTATGATCACGAAGTAATGGGTGCTGATAATGATAATGACGGTTCCATCGGCATGGCTATCGACACCAATATCTATTTAGTGCCTAGTATCTATGAATCTGAATCAGGAGCAGGGCCATCGTCACCATTGTCACCAATGTCCCCAGGCTTGGTTAGATGTAGTTCCTTTTGTAATGGAAATCGTCGGTTGGAGTGTGTCCACTGTGCCCATTTAGAGTTGGGTTGTTCTCTGCTGACTCCTTGTGTCTCTCTGTCCAAGCAAGAGTCATTACCATTGCCATTCTCTGATCTAGATGATGTGTTGGATAATGATATTGTTGTAGTCGTCAAACAACCAAACAACCCGGCCAAGTCAGGGTTCGAGTCAGAGTCAGAGTCAAAGGTGACACTACCAAAGTTTTGTTTGAGTATTATTCTCAAACATCTCTGGGATTCAATGTCTGACGAACCTCTCTACACCAAGTTATCAGTGCTGCCATACGTGAGCCATTACTTTTTCGCATGTGTCAAGTCTCTTAACTGTAACCTCAAGCTGACACTGACCAACCAATGTTGCCAAAGATTGATGCGTTGTTTCACTGGCCGTCCACAATACACCCGTTCTCAACTCACTATTCTAAAGGACAGAGTAATGACCAACAACAATAATAATAGTAGTACCGAGCAAGACAACAGTAACAACTCAACAACGGTTGGAAGATGGAATTTAATCAATTCTATTTCATCAATTACATTGGTACAAGATGGTAGTACTAGTTGTATTGGTAGTGTTGAAAGTTTGTTTGTGTGTCCACCGTTCCGTAGGATGATTGATATGTCGCTCGAGGATATCAATACCACCGATCAGAGTGTCCACAATCTGGTTAGTGCCATTCCCACCATCAAGTCATGCACAGTTACCTGTTATCTCGACCAGATCCCACGATTCTCTACACATTTTGATCGAGTATCTGCACACCTGGTAGTACAAGTCGCCCAAAAGAGAAGGAGAGTGTCATCGGTCGTACCACAATCGTTGATTGACAGTTTCAATCATGTTGCTCGTATTCATATACGATTCTCTTATTCACCCGACCACTCGAGCAACCATTCACACGAAGCAGCCTATGAGTTTGTATTGCAACTCATCAAAGCCAATCATGCCTCCACCGAAATTCACCTGGAATTGGATATCGTCCAAGGAAACACCGACGATGAACAATCATCATCATTGTACAACGATAAAAAAGATAAAAAGATACAAACATTACGTAGAACATTATCTAATCGTAAACATCTTTTAAATCATACCATTTCAATAAATAATTAAAATTAAATAATTAAATAAATAAAATGTATTAATAAAATCGGATGAATCATCAAAAAATCAATATTATTAATATTACTTTTGAACTCATAATTTTAGAGTACTTACTATTTTTGTATATATATATATATATTTATTTTGATTATCATGGTAAGTTATATATATATAAGAAGAGAAGAGAAGAAAAGATAGATGAGTTTGAATCTAACAATCAATCATGTTGTTCATCTATTTATTTATAGTCAGCAATCTTTAATTTTCAAAGTTTACTAGTGGTAATATTACTCTTTATCTGTACATGTACTTATATTAGAGCTTCATATCCAAAGCTATTAGAAGTTAGAAATAAACATAGGTATGTTGATTGATTGATTGTTTGTTTGTTACCAATAACACAATACAATACTAATCAATGAATGATTTCATATATAGTATATCAGGGTTACCTTGGAAAGCAGCAAGAATAGGTGAAAGATTAAGTCCTTGGGTTTCAGCATCATGTATAATAATGGGAGCAGTTCTTTTATTTTGGTAGATTTCTTTGTACTTTGAATAGAAAGAAATATTGGTATCAATCGATCTATAGATCACTAGTGTAGTGATACAAAAAGAAAGTTTAATAAAAAAAATTTAATAATATATCAAAGGGAAGAGTTCGAAGACACATTATAATTCTAATATATTAATACATCAACATTTCTCTCATCACAAATTTTAGTAAACGTAAAGTGATTAACATCTATCAGTGATTCATTTCAAGACATCACCTCCATCAAGAACCTCGCTTTAATTTATTATAATATTTGTTGTATACATTTTAATTATAAATCACACTCATTCTATAGTCTTTAATCCCATCTAGTCTATTTTCATTGTCATTTATACATTCATTCATTTATTCATTAATTACTATCAATTTTTTGGAATGGCTGATCATGTTGCAGCTGTTCGTCGAAATATGACTCTTTTAGTTCACTATGGTTCTGATGTCACCGAGATTGAATTTATAAATGTTGGTACATATGACCACCTCCGTCAGGTCATTGCAAGAGATCCAGTGCTCAACATTCCCTCTGGCAGGATACTACTCTTTTTGGCACCCCAATCCATTGACACCAGTTATGTTCGAGTCCTTCCGTTGTCTCCAATCCCTCTCCCCAACCCTACGGACATTTATGTACAAGTTGAAGAACAAAGTATGTATTAAGTTAATGCTCCAATATAATACCAAGTATATGTGAGAAGTCAAAACAACTGCGCTGGGTTTTTCGCAAAACTCATATAAATTTGTGAGAGACTGCAAAATTCTCTCACACAGAGTGTTTTGATTTTTAACATATTAATAACTATTTTTTTCTATAGCACCTGAGATTAGAATATATTCAACAGATTTGTCTGTCCTTAATCGTGAATTTATGATAGAAATAGGAGTGAAAGAAAGACTTAAAAGCTTTGGGGAGCCCACAAATCAAGAGAGGGTCCGGATGCGTCTGGACTCGGAAAGTGATCTTGACCATCATCCAAACACCCACTGTTCCTGGAGACTATGTCGTGGTCGTCGGACCAAAAACAAAGTTTACAGTCAATTATTCATTGACCACTTTTCCATTTAACATTTGGACAACATCTGCAGAATTTGAAATTCCAGTTTTAGGGGATGAAGCAAATTGGAAAAAGTATATTATTATTATAATGATATCGTTATCATGTAGAGAAGGTTCTTTAGTGTGTCCAATATATCCTAGAGAATAATTAATTAAAAAATTCAACGATCCAACCTAAAAGATCAGTTAGTGTGAAATAAAGTATTGGATTTTGAACAATATTACTCACCCAAGGTAAATATAGAGAGTATACACCACCATCAACGATGGACTCTCTGTTGATTAGGACCTGTTTGTTGTTAGCATCCATCAGAATCGAGTGTGCGCCAGGAGTTTGACCAAACTTGTTGTGAACAATTCTACAAGAGTAGGAAAAAAGACATTGATTAATTAACACACGTCATCAGAAATCATTCGACCTATTGGATGTATATTCGTTCCTCCTCACCAGTAGCTGACCAACCTTCACAATTGGAAGTCACCAGGCAAGCATCAAACAGAAAAGCACGTCGAATAACAAAATATGGTCATACTAATTGATTTATTATTAAAAGATAAATACAACTCGGCGAACATTATTGAAGATGATCCATTTATTTTCATCAGTGACTAATCACATAATATTAAAGTATTATAAGATGGGTGGATGCATTGCATTGCATTGTATGGTAAAAGCTATCTGTACAAAAGTTGTTTATTATTATCATTGCGATATTGTTGTCAATGGTGGTGGATCGATTTGTTGTTGTTGTTTGGTCATTGTCGCCGTCGTCGTAGTCATCGTCAATGTACCAATAGAAACAATAGAATCACCTTTTATAAACAATTGACCATAATGTCGTTTCACACGAACCTTATTTCTTTGGTTATTATTATTATTATTATTATTGGAACTATAATGATCAATGATCGAGTACTCTTCATCAACATCTTTGAGGATGACATTAAAATGTTTATCGAATCCAATAATGTAGCCAGTGCAATGACCTCTTATAGTCTTTGCACCTCTAATCACTATTTTTACTTTGGTTCTTGTCTCTAGACACCTTCGTAAAAGGCTCAATGGGCCCTCTACAAACCTTGATGCCATATTCTTTAGCACCCTATGTTTATCTTTTTCTTCTTTTTTATCTTGTTCCTTCTTTTTTAATTGTTCTTCATTAGGGTCAACCAAAGAACTACTACTACTCGATGGTTGTTGTTGTTGTTGGTTTGGTTGCGATGGAGCAGAGGAAGGAGCAGACTTTCTAGCAACCATGTAATTTGGATCATTGGGTGGTAGTAACTGTCTGCATTTATGTATATTATCCAATGGCTGTATCTTTGGGTACAACAATTTCACTTGCGATGAGTTGTATAGTGCGTACAGAGGATCAAATGACTCTGACAACAAGTTTAATCGAGGATCATCACTACTACTACTATTCTTATTATTATTGTTATTATTATTATTACTCTTTAGGTGATTATTATTTGACATCAGATCTGATGATAGATAGACTGACTCCTCCTACCAAGTTGTAAATGATAGGTTAGATATCTCGGGTTAAAGCCTGTTGCATGAATGATGAAGTGGAAGAGGAAAATTCAAAGTCCCGATGCGAGCAATCTGTTGATTAAATGTTTTAAGCAATCATTCGCTGGGTGGTTAAACAGCTGTTTAATGAAAAATCTTGAGCTCTAAAAGATCGAGAGATTATTAATACTATTATTTATATTAGTAGTACAAGTACAAGTACTAATAAATAATAATAATAATAATAATACAATGTCTCATTCAATTAATAATACATATGAAGATATAAATCAACGACAAGAGGAAGAGGAGGAAGAGGAAGAGGAAGTAGATAGCAATGTCATGGGAGTAATCATAGCAACACCAGAATCTAGTCATGGAGGTACCTCACCTCTTATTCCACAAAATGAAAGAGATGGTTCAGATGCAGAGTATGAAGCTGCCAATAATGATAATGATAACAATGACGATGACAATAATACAAATAAGAGAAAGAATAATAATATTAGACAAGGTTTCAAAGATGGTCTATCTAAAGTAAAATCTATAAATAGAGATGATTTAAAGTTAGAGTATGTTGTTAATAACTATTAATAAAAGATTGATATATTAATACTTTCTATCTATGTAGTACATCAAAATATTTAAAGAGTATAATTTATGGAGGTATGGATGGATTAGTTAGTATATTTGTATCTGTGGCAGTTGTAGCAAGTGGAGATGCACCAATATCAGTTTTACTAGTGATTGCAGTGGCCAAGTTGATAGCAGGTGCCATTTCAATGGGAATGGGTGATTATTTGGGTACACAAGCAGACGTTGATTTTGCCAAAGGAGAACGTCAAAGAGAGACATGGGAGGTGGAATACTACATAGAGGGAGAAAAGAAAGAGATGGTAGAGATTTACTGTGAAAAGGGTATTCCAGAGGAGATCGCCACCGAAGTGGTCAATATTCTTGCCACTAACACAAAGGGATTCGTCGATGTTATGATGGTCGAAGAATTGGGTATCACACCAGACGCTGAAGGCGAAGTCGCATGGAAGAATGGTATGGTCAATTTTGTATCTTTTCTCATCTTTGGTATTATCCCCCTACTCCCCTATCTCGTCTATTTGGCAGTAGCCTCTGTTCGTCATAGTGGATATCGTGACAATCTACCAACCTTTATCAGTGTCATTGGTGTTGCCATTGTCACACTCTTTGGAATGGGTATCTTTAAGGCCAAGAGTACACAAACCAGTCTCTGGAAAAACGGTCTCTCCACCGTATTCTTTGGTTGCATTGGTGCTGGTGCTGGTATTGCCACCGTTGAAATTATTAAAGCTATTAATCCTGATATTGATATCAATGGTTAAATTTAAATTAGATAACATAACAACAACAATAAAATTATATTATTTTAAAACAAAAAGGGTAGCAAAGTTGCCCATAAATAATCTAAGTCATTCCATTGTTTTTCTTTTTAATTTATATTCAACAAAGAATTCTTTGCTTGTTCAACAAATATTATGTATGATCAAGAAAGTCAGACTCAGATAATAACATAGCATCGATAAATTCAACACACTACTAGTATTAGTACTATACGAGAAATATAAATATTATTTTATTATTATTTGTATTTGTATTTGTTATTGTTTCATTGTATATATAGTCTTTTTTAATTAATATTAATATTTTAACCAACCTCTCATTTCAAGAAATGAGCAACTCTACTTCTTCATCTTCCTCATCTTCTTCTTCATCATCATCTTCTTCATCATCATCTTTGCCTATACCTATTATAACTACATCAACAACAACATCAACTGCACCACCAAACAAAGCACATCATCCTAAAAGTAATAATAATCATAATAATCATAACAACAACAAGAATAAAATAGAGAATGAAGGAAAAGTAGGAGGAGGAGGATCAAGAGGAGGGAGATCAGAAAGAGGTAGAGGAAGAGGTGGAGGTGGAAGAGGAAGAGGAAGAGAAGATTCTGGACCACGTGGTATTCGTACCTCAGATGATAAAGACTTTCAAGCTGAATTGGAACTTGCTATTGCTCTTAGTCAATCAGAGCATGATGCATCATCATCATCATCATCAACACCAACAGCATCTACCGCTACATCCAAGAATAACAACAAACAAAAGAAAGCAAATAACAAGGTTGATATGACTCACTTGATTCAATTTCAATATAAACCTTCAAGTGATCCTGTTAGAGGTTTTCTTACAAACTCTGGAGGTGGCACAAGATCTCATCATCATAATAATAATCATCATAATAATCATCATAATAGAAATAGTGGTCGTGGAAGAGGAGGTGGAGGTGGAACTTCTACTTCTTCTACAACTACCAACAGTAAGCCAAGATATAATAATCATAGTACTCCAAGACCAAGTAATTTCCTTCAAGCAAAGTATGAATCTTAAATTTAAGAAACAAACAAATGATTATGGTTTATTAAACTCTTTTTCTCCTCCTCCTCCTCTTAATCTAGTTATTTATTCCAAATTAATTCATATGGAAATTATACAACAAGTTTAACCAATTCTGATTCAATTGTTTCATGGACCAAAATTGAACAAGTAGTTTATTTACACGATTCTGATGAAGATTATCTTTGCCCTATTTGTTTTGAACCACCTTTTGCTGCGTAACTATCTATCAAACAAACGAAATATTTAATATATTATCAGATTGTTAATTTAATTTATTTTATAGCAAGGTAACAAAATGTGGACATATTACATGTTATGGTTGTATATTAAGAAGTTTATCACATTCACCTAAATGTCCACTTTGTCTAAGAGTGACTGATAAAGAAGAGCTAAAAAGTGTGATCATTTCCAAATCAATTAATTTCAGAGAAGGAGATGATATTACTCTTCAACTTGTCAAATACCGTGAAGGAACAACGGTTCCATTTCTAGATTCTCAACCAATCGACGAAGTCATTTCATTCCCAGATAAAGGCAAACCCAATTCTGTTTTTTCAAGATTTTCCATCATCAGAGATATCACATCCATCTTGGAGCGTGAAAGATCTGAACTATTGATTGCCAAAGAGGCTGCAATGAGCGAAGGTGAATGGGAGGGTTCTAGTTATTTGGCAAGTGGCGAAAAAGAGGTGGCCACTCGAGAAATAGAATTTAACAAATTAAAAGAATCTAGAAAGGTAGAGTACAGCTCTGTGACAGTTTCCTCTATTCCAAAGAAAAATTCTCCTTCTCCCAACAACAATGGCAATATCAATCTACCTCAATTCTCACCCTATCAATACAGTAACAACACTGATATTAAAGCAGCTTTGGCAGATTACTATAATGATGAAGATGATTATGATATTTCATCTCCTGATCTTTCAACTACTTTGGCAAACAAATTAAATTTAATTAAAGAAATTGATAATAATAATGATATTAATACGACAACTACCACAACTACTTCAACTACTACAACCACTACCACTAATAATAATAATAATAATAATAATAATAATAACAATAATAATAATAATAATAATCAAAATAATAATAATAATAATAATCAAAATAATAACTCTCAACCAAAATTGTTAGAATATTCATATGAAAATCAACCAGTAGAAGCATTATTTTATCTTTATCAATCCAAAGATGGACAACCAGTTTATTTACATCCATTGTGTATGAAAATATTGGCAAAGGATTTAGAGATTAGAAAATCAGAGGCGTCAAACGATTATGATGTCTACCAACTACCCTCAACCATACATTCAAAAATTTTGGAAATTGAAAACCAAGAAATCACAAAGACCTATAGAGATGCAAACAAGGTATTTAGCTATCTTCCTCTGACAACAGAAATCAAATTTATCGAGATTGATTTGACAAACAAGGTTTCAAAGGAAGCATTGGCAGAGTTTGGACAAGAATTGAAAAAGAGAAGAGATGCTCGTAATAATATCAAGAGACAAGAGGTTAGAAAACAAAAAATCAAGGAAAAGGAGCGTGAACACGACTTGGTACGTTCCAAGGAATTGAGAGAGGAACATGAACAAAAAATGGAAAAGAAACGTCTTGATATGGAACAAGAGGAAAAAGAAAGAAAGGAAGCCGAAGCTCAATTGAAAAAGGATGGGAATAGTAGTGTTTTTTATTTAGAAGCCATCAAGGATTATAAATCTTATAATACAGATTTTGGTTATTCTCTTGGTGATAACAAAAAAAGAAAATAAATCAAAAATATTATTCTTAAACTACTTTAGGTAATTTAAATATTAATAAAAGTATTTGGCAATAGTCATGATACGAGTGTTTATTTATTATTTACTATTATTGTTATTATTATTATTATTTGAGGAGGATTGCAAAACGATCATATTTTTATCTTGAGTTTCTTCATTATCATTGTTGGCATCGAATTTATAAGATTCAAAGAGACATGATCTAATCTTGGTATCTAGTTGAATGAGTACCAACTCTTTGTCGCAGTGAATGGTAATTTTCTTTTTTGTTTGGCCAAATTTGCCAAACTTGAGTGAACGTTTGAGATGGATGTTGATATGATTCTTTTCGGGCTTTGGATGACCGAGACGGGAGATTTCAGTGAGTGGGAAAGACCAGCGGTATGTTCCTTTTCGTGACAGGCAGACCAGAGAGACACTAGTCAAGAGAATAGTGCAATCGGGGAGTACCATGTGGAACTTGTATTCGAGTCTTTTCAAGCCTTGGCGTTGAGTGATTGGCTTGCCATTTTGACGGAGCAAAAAGTTTCCTTCACTTTCATCGTGGCTGTATTCTTTGAGTGGCTCTCTTGGGTTAATGTAACGCGGCACTCTTATTCTCGAGCGTTCGGGGTGGATGTTGGTATTGTTACGGATACCTTCAGAGGTACGTGAGGCAAAGTCAAAGACACCGGTAACTGGCTTGACAGCAATACCAGCCACACCCTTTCCAAGACCTTTGAGGAACCCAAAGATACCTTCTTGCATGGCACCGCGGACCGGTTGGACGACAATACCAGTGACACCATCGAATATACCAAGAGCAAGACCCTTGGTACCGAGGAAGATACCTTGACCAATGTGTTTGGCCTTGACCTTTTCTTCAGTGTCTCTACGACGTAGATATCTCTCATCCATCGACCATACAGCAAAACCATTGGAAATGGTACCAAAGAGTTTGGCCGAACTGTTGGCTGCAGCGTACAAAATACTCTTCATCAAAAGGATAGAGCCACGGATTGGTTCTTCGATTGCTTCGTTCATACCGGTTGAAATGGTGTTGAACAGTACAACAGGACTACCAAAGATATTGGATGAACCCAAAATAATATGGACTTGACGTTTCATTTGTTTGTGGTAATGTGTTGTCAAATCTTCTTGTAAACGTTTCTTGCTAATGAATACATTTCTAACACCCAATTGGCTGATTGTCAGTGGTGCATTTTCCAATTGTCCTAACGATTTACCTAATGATGGTACTAATAATCTTAATGCTGGTAATTTACTATTTTTAAAAAAATAAAATAAAGGAGAGTTATTATTATAAATATTTAATATATATATTTCAAATTAAACATACTTGTAATTACTTAAAATACCATCTCTTGAAATACTAAATGTTAAATATAATTTGATTTCGGCAATAATTAACCATTTAACATAAAACATATTCCTAAATAATGATAAATAAATTAATAAATCTACTCTAAAAATATAACTATTTAAGATGACATACAAATTTGATTGACTTTGATTATTACTAGTATTTAAATTATTTGGAGATGATGAGAATTTATCCAAAGGTAATTTAGAATAGAATGAATGTAAATTAATTAAAGTAATATCATCCAATTGAACATAAAGTTCATTCAAGTATAATGCTATCAAATCATAATATTCAAAGTTTTCTAAATAAATAAAATAAATAAATTAATATTAGTTATTCTTTTTTCTTTTTTTTTTTTTTTACTTGATTTACCTTTAATTAATTTAATAGCAGAGAATTCAATAAATGGTAAAGCTTTTCTGTCCAATTTTTTATCACACCACAAGAGGACAGGATATTCAGTATCTGGATGTTGATTATCGATTTGAACATCTTGAATGATGAGCCAAGTTGTATGGGTAATATTTGAGGTACTGTACCAATACGAGAAATCCCTGAGATGAATATAGATGAGTTCCTCTGGTACATCGTTGATGATTGATATTCCCAATTTTTCAAAGGTAATATCAAAGGCAAAGTCAATCATATCCAATATCTTGGCTTCACCAGAGTTGGGAGAGAATACAAGTTGACGGGTTTTACCATTGACAGCTTGACAGACTGGATAGATGGGAGGATGAGTTGGTGGTTTGATGGGTTTGAATTGCTTGATCTTGTTGAGATTAATGTCGCATTGAACTCCTTCGACTTGAACATTGAGCAAAAGTTCTCCACATGGATGATCCCAAGTGTAGTAGATGTCTCCGCCTGGCAAGAGGGTATACTTTTTAGATCCTTGATTCTTTTGAACGACAGAGATGACGAGGTCAGTCTCGTTGCGAATGTGGTATGGCAATGAGAGTGGATCGATCGCATAAAACATAACCATGGTCGATTCATTGGTATCAATAACATCGACACGAACCACTTGTTCCAATTCATGGTCTACAGTGCTACAAAGTTTGAGATAGTGAACACCAACATTATCGATTCTCAATCCACCAGACCATGTCCAATCTGAAGATGGGTGTACAGTGATGGCGATTTGTTGTTCTTCCTTGCCGTCGAACCAATGGAATGGTATCTGATCCTCTGGTTTCAATTCTAGACTTTCTCTAGCCATTTTGATAATATCCTTCGAGTGTTGGGTGTAGAAGAGAGGAATGGGTAGTTTGTTGACGAAAAGGAATCTCGAGTAGACATCTACCTTTCTCGTTCTAAAGAATGCGTTGGTACCAGTTGTTACCATTGTCTTGAACTGGTATTTCATAGTATCACGGTCTTCAAGTTGTATTTCAATAATGTCTTCCTTGCCGAGAATAATATCAAACTCTTTGGATGTGATATCGGGGAACGATGGATGAGACAATTTAAATCTGTCTTGACTCACCAAGATGGGTTCTTCGTTGGTTGCCAGTGTGAGTGTGGTGGATTGTTTGATGGGTCTTAGGATAAATGGAATCATGGTGTGGTTGGTGATAGCGTTGGTGCAATAGACAGTGGCAATGTGACATCCACCTTCGAGACGGTGGTCAATCTTTAGCATGAGCAAGTATCCATTGTCGCAGTGGAATGGAATCTCTTGTGTGAATGGAGAGTGGTCGGCGAGTGGGTTGTTGTTGACCAAGCTAATCTTGCTAAAGCTTGCATTCATGTCGCTGCTCTCACCCAGTATTCCATAGGGTGTCGGGTAGTGCAAATGAAAGTATTGATGTCTTCCGAGTCCCTTGAGCGATATTAAAATGCCTACATCATTCTTGACCTGTGAATACCATGGACATTGTTTACCCGATTGCAAATGAATTGGTGACAATGCATCTACGATGTTTTGGAAATCGGATTTGTTCTTTTTCAATGCATTGTGACTGGTAATTCTGAGTTCCATGTCCCAAAACAGAGCATTTTCGACGATCAGAGGTGGAGTAACAACAAGGGTCGTGCAAATGAGACCGGTACGTTCACATCTAATACCACTTTGGAGGAGGGTAGCCAAGTTTTGATGAACGACAGTGGTGGAAAAGGATGATAACGATGAAAGGTTGTTGGCAGCATCGCTAATGTGAGAGTATGAAGAGGCAGGTGAAATAACCTCCTTGGTCGACTCAAAAATATGTGATTCTGGCCATGCCGACGAATCAACCAATTCCAGAGTGTTGGTATTGTCAAACAGGTAGTTGTCTCCGTATGGACGGACACTAATCGAGCTATTATAGTTGAAAAAGTCGACTGGTACATAAAAGTTGTCGTCTTGTGCAATCGGTCCAAACACTTGATGTGAATCCGACAGGTTGTTGTTGTTATTGTCGACAGCATTGTTGCTAAGACTGTTGTTTGTAAACAAAATATCTATTGGTACAGTAGTATTGTTACGAATAATAACTGGTGATCGGAGTGTGACAATCTTGGTTTCATTGTTTTCGTTCCAACCAACTTCGCATACAATAATATTGGCCTTGTTACCATAGGGTGGAAAGTAAAAGGCATCACCGATTTGGTTGATTGAAACGTTGTGAATCCAATCATCCTCGGAATCGGTAAACTTTAGAGCAATGTGAGCATTCAATGATCCGTGTGCCTTAAAGTCACGTGTCTTGAAGAGTGCAGAGTTGAGTTCGAGTGGTCTCTTTTCGCGGTTACACAACTGATAGATTTCTCTCGTCTTTATAGACTTGGCTTCTTCTTGCAACTCTTGTTGCTCTTCTTCCATTTGTTTCTTTCTTCGGCTGCTCATTGCTCCGTTGGATGAATTCTCGTTTTCATTGGTCAACTTGTTGGGAATAAACTGTAGTTCTTCGACATAGTATTGAATGGCCTTGCCTGTAAGATTGACAACCCAGAATAAATGTTGACCAACCGTACTAAACAGTTGCTGGTTGTTCAATGAACTAGACAGCGTACGATGATGCAGACTCTTTCTCGGTGAGCTTGGAGCGCCGCCGCTGCTTCCACCCATCGGACTACCACCATGAGAGTTAAAGTGCGAGAGCACAACAGATGATTTCATAGAGTCTCTCTTGGTGCTAGCGATAATCGTCGTTGAAAGTGACGGACGTTCAAAGTAGGCATTGAGTTGTGGTTCGACTCTCTTCCAACGGATAGTGTCTTTGGGAGAGGACGACAAGTCGCCATGGTTGGGACTAGACCCAGGTGATGACGATGATGCACCACTTGTACTATTTTGCAACGAGTTGAAAAGGGCTGTTCCTGTACTACTACGTCTTCGGTGGTGTTGTTTGGGATGTAGATATTGAGATGTTCCACCAGTACCCACACCGTTGGAAGTACCTTGTTCCATCGCAGTAAGGGCAATATAACTGTTATTTGGACTGAGCATTGATTGTGGATGTATAGTGTTTCCATTCTCATCGACATTTTGCATGTTTTGGTAAAAGGTGGCCATCGAGGCGATAAATGGATGAGAGATGTTGATGTTGACAATATCCTCGGTTTTGATCGATACCTTTAGCTTGGGATCTTCAGATTGAAGGATTTGAATGTTGATTGGGAACTGTTCGACAACAGAGTCAAATGCCATATGCTTTTGGTTAAAGTTTTCAACCTTGAACAAGGCACTCGTCGATATAAAGGCATATTCACTCCATCCCCAATAATCGGCATACAGGTCACACAAAGTGATTTGAAGGAATGGTATGTCTTGAAGATTGACATGTTCATCCAACAATGTAAAGTTGACACGACCATTAAAATCCAAATGAATTCTTTTCTTGTGCATTAATTGAGATGAATCTTCTGGTCTGATAGGTGTCTTGAATCTCTTTTCATTTTCTTTTCTTCTCATTTCTTCTTCTGTAATTTCATTAACTTGTTCTTCTTCCTCTTCTTCCACTTCATCTTGTTCATCATCTTGAATTTCTTCAATTTTTGGTTGACGATCATGATCTTCCTTTTGGTTATCTTCCAAAGGATTAAAAATGGAAGCTTGTAATTTTTTGTTCTTATCTTTGGAAGCTCTAAGAGATTGTTTCTTTTCCTTTTCCTTTGTATCAATCAAAGCTTGTTGTTTTTTCTTTTCTTCCAAATCCTTTAACATCTTTTCAATTTCGCCCATTTCGAGTTTGTCGTCGCTGTCATGATTCTTTTCTTCGACCTTTTTCTCCTTTTTGTTAATGTCTTCATAGTTGATGGTGAGATTGGTGAGAATCTTTTTGATAAATATGATTTCCTTGTAGGTGGTAAAAATGTTGAGTGGTGTAAACTTGACATTGATGGTGGTTTGATCATTTTCATAAAAGTAGAGGTAGATCATATCAAATGCAAAGTGGTTGGTGATGGGTGTCGACGAAGTACCTTCATTGTCAGAGAACGGTGTGGTTCTAAACAATTTACATCTTGGGGCCTTGAGTTCCATCGTTTGGTTTCGTTCTGGTGTTTTCGAATAATGGAATTCGATTGGCATCTTCATAACCAACGCACGTGTATTTTGTTGTGTTTCGTCTTCGACAAACAATAGTTTTGGCTTTGTCACCTTGAGATAGAATCTTTGGTGTTGTTGTTGTTGAGCTTGTGGTTTTGGTTGAACATACTTTAACTTGTCAACCACACTACTTTGATTGGAGACTGTTGAAACAATCGAAGCTGCCATATTGACACCACCTCCATCAGAGGAATGGATACTTGATCCTCTTGATCGTTGTCCATTGTTCGTGGTGTCGTTACCACCAGTAGAGGCAGATGGAGCATCGGGATCAGCTCCACCTTGATTGATCAATGTAAAGAATGCCAAAATTGGAGAAATCGAGTTGGGAGACACAAACAACATTGGTCCATTTGAAAGAATCGATGTGAATGCTCTGTTTCGATGAGTATCCATAATCCAATCTGCAACAAGATGAGCATCACGTGGAACTGCTGCAGGTTTCGGAGAGGATGATCCACTCTCCTCTTCATCTGAACTTTGATCATCTTGTCTTGACTGTTTTCTAGTGAGAATATGTTTGAATACACAAGATGTATTTTGACGTTCGTCAACAAGTTGTACATTTTTAGCAACCATTTCCAACTTTACAATAAAGTCTCGGTATTGCGAGTAGTTGAATGATACTTGTGTCATGGAAAGGAGAGCAATGGTGTCTGTATTCGGATCGGTATTACAAATTTGGATAGAGAGTGATCCAACACGGGTAAAGGTCGACATGAACATCTTCCATCGTTGGTGGGGAACGTTGATGAAGCCGACGGGAGAGGATATCTGCTTCTCGGCGATTTTCATTTGTTCCTCGTGCGATGGAGGCGAGTAGACAAAGGAATGACCCTCCCAGACGGGGACGGGTGGTGCGATGGGTGGGGGAGGGTTGGCAACAATGGCAAAGTGCAACCAGTCGCTTGTAAACACCGAGTAGATAAACTGGTAGTTGTCTTCATTGAGTGTGAGCTCGAGAGAGGGTATGTCGACGAGAAGACGTTGTTCTTCCATACCGTGGTTACCCTCTGCAACGTACCATCGTTCAATATCAATATTGATGGGGGTGGGATGCACAACACGAACTGGGTCAAAGTCGGAATTGAGAATCGATCCAAGACTTGTACTCATACTCGATCCAAGCTCACCCTTTAACTTTTGAGTCTCTACAACCATCTTTGAAATGTTTAATTCGAGCACCTCGATTTCAAACTCTTGGCCATCGACATTGGGTCTTTTAGCCATAAAGTTGGACATGCAAGTTGCACCAAAATTAAAGATGATATAGTCGTTTCGGAAACGCGACATGTTAATGTTGGTAGTATCCTTGGCAGCTTCGTTGTTGTCGATTGGCATGGGCACGACAAAGCGCCATGGTTCCATGTTGATGACCTGTCGCATACGGTTGGTGCCAGCTGGTCGGACGGGTGCATTTGGGGGCTGAACAAAAGGTGCTGACAATGGTTCCATCAAAAAGTCACGTGTCTTGAGCAGTGTTCCCATCATCGACACTACATCGACGCCAAATAGATCGATGAGCATTTCAGATGCCCATTCAACCTCCATCAATGGCGAATAACTAATGTACTTGAAATTCATAATTTCACGACTCTGGTCTTGTCTAATGATGAGTGCATTGTTGAAATTGGTGCGATCGATAGAGTTCATTGGGCCATACACAGTAGCATCCTTGATGAGACCGTTGATTTCCATCTTTGATGCGTCCATATCAATCTCCATTTCCAATTTTTGTAGTTTGACTTCACTGTAATTTTCGACCATCGATGTGCGCATCAACATCATCTTTAAGAGTTGCACTTTAAAGAATACCTTCATCTCTAGTTTGACATCTTTTTCGACGAGTGGTTTGGGTGGGATTGGGTCTTGATCATATGGTCCAAATTTGAATTCATAGTAACGCTTGAGACTCTTGTTGGTGACATTGTAGATGAAGCAGTACTCTTCAATGGTGGTGATGAGGTTCATGTCTCCAAAGTTGGTGTCAATCAGTGTCTGTGGAAAATCGGATGGTCTGTCTGCATCAGACAACCATCTATTGACACGATAGTCAACGTCAAAATTGAGATCGGTCAACACCCGACTAGTAGATTGGTAACCGTGATCCTTCATAATAGTATTCATCGACATTTCGGTAATCTTGAGTGATATTTGATCGATTTCAAGATTATTTTTTCCACCACTACTGCCACGTGCATTATAAAACTTTGGAACGATCAAACTATTGGTCATTTGAATCTCTTTAATATCCATTAAAAGGTGATCATTCATTTCCAAGTGTTGTGGTAATTTAATTGTACTATTGTTAAGTATAATTTGGTATTTTAACCATGGTGTTTGAGTGGTGTCATCATTGGGAATGAAAGTTGTTGTTGATGTTGATGGTTGCTTTGAGAAATAATCTTGAATAGATGACATTAAATCGAATTTTGGCATCATAACCATATCATTAATTTCTAACCACAATTTGTTGGTCCAGTTACTATTTGTACCTTCTTCGACTGAACTTTCATCCTCTGCATCAAAAGGTGAATAGGTAAATGAAATGTATGATTTGGTAGATTGTTGAGTTTGTGATTGTGTCAATGACATGCCCGATGATCTTAGTAGATTGGTCGCACTTGTTTGTTTTCTAGTCTGACGATTATTCGGTTGGTTTGCCTTGGAGTCTATGACATTTAAAAACTTTGACAGTACCATGTGTCTACGACTATCACGTAAAACCAAGTTACTAAGACCACCTTTAATATCAAATGCAATGGGATCGAGAATATTGATTGACGATTCAAACTTTTCAAAACTAATATCTGCCAAACTTTTGTTGTATTGGTCTGCAAGTGACACTGCCAATTCTTTAATCTTGATTGATAATTGACTCATAATTCTTGGATTGGTCGTTGACGATGATCCAGGCTGTTCTGTTGCATATTCATCAGTCTTGGTTTCACTTTGATATGATTCATAGAGATCCAAGAGGAAGAGGTAGTGGTCTTTGGAGAGTGTGAGGTGGATGTTGTCCATATCGATGATAGTCACCGACTGGGGTGGTGCGACGGCAGTGTTACCATCGTCGTTGATAATGTCGGCAATGTCTTGGAGGAACTTTTGGTAGTCACGTACCGACACCATCGATGCCTTGAGCTCCAAGTCACTGAGTAGTCTGACTGGTGGTTGCAGATTGTTTTGTTGACGGATTTGAATCATCAATGCTTCAATGTCATACCACCACGTCTCTTGGTCATACGACTGCACCTCTTCAAACAACTTCTTTTCAATCACGTTGCTTAGTCCCAGCTTATCGACACTGAGAACCAAGTCACGGGCGTCGGGGTCAGTTTGTTGTTGTTGGTTCGAAAGGATGGCACGACTGGTCACAAAGTCAATTGCCAACTTTGTACGTGTCGAAGGCTTGGCCTCGACAGAAGAGTATCGTTGTGGCATTGGTATTTGCGAGACTGGATCCATCAAAAACTTTTGTATTTCTCCAAGTAACACGAGTGGACGTGGAGGTTTGATTTGAACATTCTTGAGTGTGTACTCTAGATCTGCATCCCATCCATCCTCGGTTCTCTCTTCAAACGACTTGTAAGAGAATGACATTCCGTGGCTCGATATGGCACTTGAACGTAATCCATTGCCTTCGGTGGCTTGGAGTGGTTGGATGATATACTCGCCGTGCTTTCCATCGATCAACTCGACCTTCCAAATCGAACCAGTGATGTGGGTCATATCACCATGTTTGACACAATGGTTGACTGCCATTGACTCGAGATTGAGTGTTGCCAATAGTCCACCTTGATAATGATGATCCTTGCCTTTCATTTTGATTTGAACATTTTCAACTTGCATCAAGGTGTCCATGTCATAGGGTGTTGGAATCGAGTCGGGCTTGTGGAACTGTAGTTGAGAGGGATGATCCGACTCTTGAAGACATTCAAGTGCGTGTGTCATACACTTGTACAAGTCCATAAACTCTTGCTGGTTGACTTCAAGTGCCAATCCATTGGTTTTGATGCCAATCTTTTGCATGGCAAGTGTTTGCATATCCTCGTTCTTGGGAATGGTCTCCATCGAAACGTGAATGTCAAAGTTGGTGGCGATGGTTTGTTCGGCAGCACCACCACTGTTGTTGGACATGGAGAGCAAAGTATTGTGCAACGACACCATCATGATATCTTCTTCTCTGACTCTCATCTTGTTGACCAAATGTATTTTGGTGGGTCGCACAAACATCGATCGGTTGTTGTTGTCACTGGTCGTTTGGTATTGGTCGCCAAGCATAATCAACGGTTCAAACATCTCGACATTCATTTTCATCTTTGATTCCAGATTGGCCAATTGAAGTTGTTGTTTTTGGTATTCCAACTCTTCGGCGTCGATCGAATCATTGTACTTGTCGACTTTGTATTGTCCAAATACCGATGTCAAGTTGATGACGAGTGAGTCCCAGACACGAAGCATGTACGATGCATTGCCAACAGCAACCAAATGGTTCATTCTAAAGTGCAAATCACTCGATTCAAAAGTTGACTTGTTGGTCTGATCATAGGACACAAAGTCAAACTCGATCATTGGATTGGGTGATGATGGAGAGAGAGACAAGACATTGGTGTCTTTAAAATGGGCGTGTCTAAAATTAATTCTTTCGTCACGCACTGTCAACGATCCAATCGTTCCTTTGACCGACATTTTCTGTACTTTGGCCTTGGTTGCAAGCGACACCTGAATGTTCATGTCTCGGAGAAGGGCATTGACAAACGGACCACCCTCCATTCCCTTTTGAATGATTTCCAAGTGTGGGATGTCTAGCTCGACACCCATACCAAAGATATCGGCAAGACCATCCACCTCGTTTCTGGCCAAGAGCACATCCAACATGGGTGGGTTCTGCTTGACGAGTTTGAGGGCTGGTGCATCGTCCAAAAATCTAAACAGCTGTGACACCATGTCACAAAAGTGCAGATACTGTCGCTCGTCGACATCGAGTACCAATCCATTGAACATTTTGATCTTGGCCAATGAAGGTTGAACTGTTTTGCTCTTTAATACATCGATTGTATTGGTTTGTTGTGAATCCAATGATTGATAGTCAATTTCAAGACATGTCTTTTTGTTTGGAGCACACGACGATCTTGAAATCAAACGTTTCTCTTCGTTGTACACTTCAAACATATCAATGTTGGACAATTGAATGAGAATACTTTCAATTTCAATGTCTTGATTGTTGATCTTCCAATTGATGTATTGATTTGAAACAACGATATCGTCCATATCGACGATGATGGCGTGGGTGGTATAGGGAGAGAGTGGGATTTTGATGGATGGTTTGACGAGTTTAATATTCATCAACAATCGAGATGGCACTAACCCATTTTCAAGACTACCAAGAGTTGGAATGACAATTGACTGTGCATTGTGTTGCATATCCAATGTAATCCTCTCATTAAACGGTAGTAAAAAGAAATCTTTTAATCCAAGAATAAATCCAACTGAACCAACTATATTGCTTGGTGCAATGACCAACTCGACTTCATCACTCCATCCCAATTTGTCACTGTCTTTGAATGAGAATTTGATCATTGGCTCGAGTACTTCTGCTGTCTCTTCCAGCGGTCTTGATGAAAACACTGTAGATATGGTTTTGTCAAATGGTAGAGTATGAGCTCTAATATCTTTGACGACAAGGTCTTGGACAGCACCACTAATGATTGATTTTGACAATCGATTGGTGGCCGATGTGACCGATACTCCTTGACATGCAATCGTTGCAAAATCCCTCTGTTGATTGTTACCTCCTGAATGAAGTAATAGTTGGAAACTGTCAATCGATACTTGAACGAGTGATAGGATGTCGTCGGGTGACCCCTTGATTGATGGAGCCGGTAAGATGGCACCTTGAGACTGTGAAATGGATCGAGTGTATGGTGAAGCAGATGACGCAGACAGGGCAGACTTGCCACCAGCGGTTGAAGAACTAGCATTACTAGCCTTACCAGCAGATATCTTCTCAACTACATCTTTGGTGATTGAATAAATGAGTGAGTGTTCCAAATCTTCAAATTCCACCTTGATCTCTTTGACATTGACTTTAATCTTTTTCTGTGTGGCCACAATGTCACGTGGAACGGCGCGTTGCTTTTCAACATCGTACAATAGACTATCAACCTCTGCATCCAACGATAGGTTGTGAAGTACCTGATGTCTGACACCATTCTTGATGGTCTTGATATTCATGTCGGATAGTTTTGCTCGAATGGCCTCCCATTCGACAGCAATCGGTTGTCCATTGTCTACTCGTGTCTCTTCGGATCTAGTAAATATAGTTGTAACTTCTATCGACCCAAGTTCACTAATCACCTTGTCATCGGTAGTTGAAAGACTATCACTTGATGATAAAATAATTTGTGGACTCTCTAAAACAACTCTATAAATTGTCTTTTTTGGTTTGATTATTTGTTCCAAATCGACAGTAGAAATAGTATTATTATTATTGGTTGTAATACTATTATTATTGTTATTATTATTATTATTGTTGTTATTATTATCAGTTGTATTATTTGTTTGATATCTGTACAAACTGTCATATTTAACAGTTTTAAAAGGAAGAGAAATGATTCTCTTTGTTTTAAGAATAAAGTCGACCAAGACAGTAACACGAATACTACGAAGATTGATATCGATTTCAGAATCTACATCTGAATCCTTTTTACCTGATCTACTACTATTCGATTTGTATTTGAAAGTTGCCATTGACACTTTTTTGTTTTTGGGTGTCAAAATCTTGAATGGTTCAAAAGAGATGGATGATGTTGAAGATGACATGGATGACGCTAGATCGGTTGTTGTGTTTAATACTTCATTTGATTCAATGGTGATATTATCCAAATAGCCTTCGACCGATGTTGAACGACCATTCATCAAACACTCTGTAACAACCAATTGATTGATTGAAAATCGTCCAATTTCATTTCCTTCATCATTTAGTGATATAGACAATGAATAAATACTAGCATTTGCTTTAATTACACTGTAATTTGTTGCAGTAGTAGTAGCAGTGGATGAAGTCGATGTTGTTAAATTGGTAAGTTGTTTTGGTTTTTGATCAGAGCTAGTTGTTGACTCTACCATATTATTGTTGTTGTCCAAAGCAGGATGTAATTCATCTTGAATACGATAAGTCTCTTCCATACAATAATCCAAATAAGATAAGATGTGACCAATGGAACGAGGGTTATAATTCATATTTAATTCACCAAACTTAAAGTTGATAAAGGTGTCGACCTGTGCATAGTCGGGTGAATCCTTTTCGATCATTTGATGGTCGATGGAAATAAGTGTCTTGGAGTCGGACGCAGACGCACGCGATTGTGAAGTGATGAGTGAAGCAAATCGTTCGCTGCGTTCTAGACAATCTACCACCTCTAATTTAGATAGTCTAAACGATCCTCTAAATTCATAGGTCTTTTTACGAAGCGAAAGGACAAGTGAATCGATTCTTAATTGTACAAGTTTTCTCAACTTTGGTGCCGTTTGAATATTTCCATTTTCAGAATGAATAAAGTCAGGTTGTGGTTGACCAATTTGACGAGATGAATGGAAATCAATGACAACGTGTTGCAGTGTAAAGTCACCTTCAAATAACTTTCGACGTGCCAAGACACGACGGTAAGTGTCAGAGAGGTGTACGTCGACCGCTGCAAGATCAGTTGCGACGGTACCAATGTTGGTGGGTGAGGTAGGGTCGACGCCACCATCAGCGGCAGTGGGTGAGGTAGTCGAGTAGATCGTGTCCATGATGGTGTTGTAGGCAGACACTGAACGCACAGTCGATGTTTGCATAGAGAGAGTTTTATACATATGGTACAATTGCAAGTAACAGGCGTCACTCATGTTTAATTTGACCGACGGTAGCGTACCAGACACCTTAAACAGTGCCAAAGACAGTTCGCTTGGCTCTATAGAGCTCTGAATGTGCAAGTTGATCGCCATCTCCTCCACCAATGAAAAGCCATACTTTCCAAACTCATCCTCCAACTCTGTTCCACAATTCCACCATTCCTGATTGTTTCGTGCGATCAATACTTTAATTGACGACATCTCAACACGATAATGGTCATAGAGATCTGATACTTTGAGTGATTTGTTACCACCACCACCACTACTATTACTTCTGTTGTGACTACTACTATTATTACCACTACTACTACTAGTACTATTATCCTTATCTTGTTGATCGTCTGCTTCTTGTTGATCAGTTTCAGCTTCTTGCTTTTGTTCGTCAAAGGTTGTGAATATTTGGTCGGTCAGTTGGAAGGGTTGGTCCATGTTGCTACGTTTTTTGATTGGTTTCTTGGACAGATCACTTCTCATGATACAGTTGCCAAGATCGAGGATGATGAGGGTGGTGTCGAGCTGGCCCGACGACTCAGGTATGATGATGGTGGGGGCCTTGGCATCGACAAAGAGCTCGATGGTCTTGTGGTGGTTGATAGCTTCTCTGAGCTGGAAGATGGTCATCTCCTTGAGCATGATAAACTCTTCCAAAGCAACCGACGATAAACTAAACAAATTTACACTTTCGTCGGGTGTTGCAAACTCTATCAATCGTTCAATCTGTGGTTTGTTGATAATAATCTCTAATGAATTTAACATGAGAGAAAGAGCATAATCATATTCACTGTTGATCGGTTTAGTTTCGAATATGATATTAAAAAGATGATGTGATTTTTTTGTTGTTGTTGTTGTTGTTGGTATGATGATTTCTTTACAATTTTGATCTGTTGATGATGTTGATGATGATGTTGATATTATTGATGATGTTGATCTTTTATATTTTGGAGTTGAAGTAATTACATATGGGAATAGATTTGATTTATCAAAATGATCAACTACATTGAATGATTCCAAATCCAAATCCATTCTAAAACCTTGTTGACGTTGTGACATTTTAAATGAAATATTATTGAGATAGGATTTTATCAATGGAATCGATTCTTTACCTCCAAGTACTGAAAATACAATTGCATCAACTTTAATTTCAAATATATTTTGAATATACTAAAGAAAAGAAATATATTGTTAATATGTTACATATATATATATTTTCTATCATCATTATTATTATTCATTATTATTTATCACTTACTTCAGGAGGCATTTCAATAGTTGCACTTAAAGCAATTTCATCATATTCCATTGATTTTAAAATTTCTTCTTGTTGTTCTTTTGACAGTTGAATAGACATTCTTGGTTCTTGATTGGTTGGAGATGATTTCCAAAATCCAAAGAATCCCTTTGTTCTATTGACGGTAGGATAGAACTCACCCTTTTTCGAGTCTGCAATGGCCTGTTCCGATGCCAACTCTCTTCTAGCGACCGATCTAAAGTAAATGATATCTTCAAATCCGAGATGTTCTTCCATTTCTTGGAGTCGTTTTGTTTCACGTTCGGTTATAGGTTCAATCCACTCGACACCTTGTAACTTTTTAAATAACAATACGTATTCCTTTCGATTGGTTCTTCTCTTTTGTATGTTTAACCAACTTCTCTGTTGAATCTTTTCTCTAATCGATTCTCTATAAACATCTGCAAAATATCTCCACCATGCTCTTGGATCTTGTTTTGGTCTAACTTTTGGTCTAAATTTTAAATACTTTTAAATAAAAAAATAAATTAATTAATATTATATTATATTTAAATTAAGATTAAATCCTTTCCTTTCCTTTCTTTTTCCTTTCATACTTTAATTTCTTGAGCATAATTACTCATAGTTGTAATGAATTTTAAAATTGATTGATATTGATTTTCTTCAATGAAAAAAGAAACCTCTTCAAATTGACAACAAACTTTAATCTTTGGAACTAATTTATCCATATTTAAATTCTTGTTCATTTCTACTTTAAGTGTTACAGTTATTGGTTCTAATATATATTTATGTTGTCCTCTATTATTAACTGATCCAGTCTAAAAATAAACAAAAGAAAAAGGGGAGATATAAATTTAAGTATTTTGCTTTTTGATTGATAATTATTATTATTTAGACATACTAAATCTTTCAACTTTAAAAGAAATTGATCATTTGATAGATCTTTGACTGATTCATCATCGTTGTTTTGGTAGATTGAGAAATCAGACAATTCGACAAACTTGAATAGTGTTTCATTGGCACTGGCAGAATCGTGGAATGCTTTGGTCCAATTGGAATCGGTAGAGTAGGCAGAGAGAGAACCAAACGAGATACCAAGTGAAAAGACACGACCAGCACGCACCTCTTCATAACGAAGATGGAATGTATTGATACGCACTTGAATGTTATTGAGTACCTTGGTCAACACGTTTGCAATGAATCCTCCATCTTGCTTTTGTAGAGTGTCTTGTGGATTCGCTCCGCTTCCCTCCTTCCACGAACGTATCATTTCAAACTTTTCCAAACGTTTTTGCTTGCTTGCCTGTTGTTTGCGTTGTTCCTCTTCTTCGTCATAGTGGTAGGATCCGCTTTGGGGAACCGTAGCCAACAGACAAATCGAGTCGATTTCGAGGATAACTGGTGCACCCTTTAGGTTTGTCCAAGGAATCTTGAGTTCGAGTGTGCCAATGATACCGCGATGTACGTGAAGCGGTAGTTTGAAGCTTTGTAATGCCTCTCCCTTGATCTCGAGGTTTCGTAACACAACATTACCCGAGAACAGGTTGACTCGCAACTGCTCGCTACTAAGATTCTTTATATACTCACCGATATATTTCACCAATATATCAGCTACTATCGATTCAAACATTTCTGCTCTTGTGTATAAGTCAGTCTATTGAAGATTGACCTAAATTTAGATAATGATATATATATATGTAGGTAGACAAGCTTCTTCTTTCTATCTTCTTCTTCTTTGTTATATATATATAAATAAAAATTAATTATTCTTCTTCTTCTTTCTTCCTTGTCTCTAGTATTATTTGATGAATGAAAACTCTGATGATTAAAGAGTGGAGTGGAAAGCAGTGTAAAACTTTTTTGATGGTGAGATTTTCTCATGACCTTTCGTTTTTGCAAAGAAGATCAAAGTTTGAGACCAACAAAAAGAGATCGAGGGAGGTTTCACTGTCAATACCGCAAATATCTTTTTCATCCATTTGTGGTTTCCCATTAAATATCTTATCAATTGGAACGGATGGATACGGAATGGGATTATTTGTGTGATTATTTATACATTAAAATTTATTGTGTCTGTAATTCTTTTTTGTGATGGCGAGCTGTAAGTGTTTTGGCTTGGGTTGTTGGTTTGTAATCATAATATTATTTTAATTACTGTTGGGTGGATTGAGGGAGGGAACAGAGGTAATGAAGTTAGTTACTATTATTATTATTATTATTATTATTATTTGCTATTATTATTAATTATTTAATTATTTTGATTATGATTCTTGGTTATTTTCAAGAGTATTATTTTTAGTTGAAGCTTGTTTGAAAATCTTTTCACGTTCTTCATTGTTGTTGCTCAAGAATGATACATCTAAATCTTTATCTTGTTTGAGTTTGTAAATGGCTGCTTGGATTTGCTCGTTGTTTTCGAATCGGTCAATCGTTGACAATTTGGTAGACAAGACATCGGCGACGACCAAACGTACATTGGGTACTTGGTCATCAACCAAGTCCAAAAATAAGGGTAAGAATTGTTGATCAAACAATTCTGCATCGATTTGATTGACCAAATAATATGTCATCCTTGCGTATCTATAAATAAATAAAAATAAAAAGAAATTGTAAATAAATTGGGAAATAATTATTATTATTATTAACTTTTCAAAAACATACCCTTGTCTATTTGTATAAGAATTATCGGTTGCAAATGATTTAAGAGTTGATAAGATATCATCTTTTATACTAGATATATCATCTTCTGTTGTATTGTTATTATTGTTATTATTATTATTATTATTATTATTGTTATTATGATTTTGAATTAATTGGATTAAAGTGCCTACTCCACTGGCAGCATAATTTCTGACTTTGGAAACGTGATCGGTCAATAAACTGATAATAATTGGTGCAATTTGAGTTAAAGTTGTCTTTAAACTAAATAGTGAACATAATTTTTCTAATTGTCTAAAAAAAAATAAAAAAAATACATTAGATAAATATCAAATTTAAATTTGTTTCTCTTTCTCTATTTCATACTTTGATATTAATTTTCTAAATCTCCATTTGTTTGGATCATTTACAAATGAATTAAGTGTTGGGATATAATGATCTCTTAGTTGTGGATCGAGACATTCAAGGAAATCAGCAAAATGTTTAATGACACCAACCTTTACTTCATCCAAATCTTGAAGGAATAGATTAAAAGTTGGAACCAAACTTGATTTGGTTTCTGCTGGTCCCAATATCTTTGCAATTTCATGAAGTGAATGTGATAATGATCTTCTTACTCTCCACTATGAAATGAAATGGATTAATATTATTTGTCTAATATCTCAATATAATGATTTTCAGACTTACAGTAGTATCACTAACCAAATTACTATAGGTTTCAGATAATTCTGACCATCTTGAACTACCAACAGTTAAAAGTACAGCAGGAAAATTAAAAGCACAGTGAGTAACCAAATCACTCTCTGGGAAACGGTTCTTGTCTGGTAGAATCATATGAGTAAAGTATTGTAGTAGCTTTGGTGTGACCTGAGAACCATCAAAAGTGGCAATAAAAGGTCCAAGGTTTTGGAATGCTGCACTATTAACCCATCTCGAGTGATCTTCAACGACAAATTGCTCAAACACTTGAATCAACTTGCTATATCTTTCAATTGGTGAAACATTTTGTGATAGAATAACCAAAACTTCAGCACATCCTTTTCTAACTGACCAAATTTCATCTTTTGATAATGATAAAAAGATTGGTAACTAAGAGAAAAAAAAACAAATAAATAAATATATTAATATAAAGAAAAGAAAGTAATAATCTATCTATCTCTATCTTATCTAATTCTATTTTCTATATCATACCAATTGTTCAGTTGTAGCTTCAACACCAATAGTTTGACAAATATTTCCTAAATTAGCGGCAATTGCCTTTCTAACTCTAAATGATGGATCACCAGACAACTTTAATACAAAGGGTAAAAATATTTGTTTGGTCATTGCTTCTCCAATAATTGGTGCAAGATTATGTAATAACTATAAATAGACAACAAAAGAAAGCTATTAATATGATCGTCTTTGAGTAAAAAAAAAGGTTGATTTCTTTTGTTTGTTTCATACATTGGCAGCTTGTACTCTATGTTCTTCTTCAGTTGAATCATTGACTAGACTACGAACAAATGGAATCAAATGTAATTCCAAATCCTCGTGTTTGATTAATTTAGCCATATCTTGAAGTGATTCGACGGCAGACATACGAACTTGTGGATTACGATCGGTAGCAAGTTGAGCTACGATGGGGAAGAGAGTGTGTAGAATCTTGGCATAGCCAGTATCACCACCCGATCTGAGAAACTCTTTGGTGACGAGTGGAATCTGTTCCACCAATCCCTGTCTGATGACTGGTTCCTCGTCAGTGACCACCTCTTCAATGATGGGTAACAAGGTAAAGTTTAATACGCTAAATGGTTGTTCATTGGCCACCTCTGAAAACTCTCGAACTACAAATAGTCTATGAAGTACCATATCACTCTTTATATACTTTTGTATCTTATCAATGATTGATAGTGATTCATCAATCTCTAAATCTGATTCTCCTGCTAATTTATACAATATTATAGGTAAAGGGTAAAGGGTAAAGGGTAAAGGGTAAAGGTAAGTTAGTGTTTGATATTCATCCACTTTAAGTAATAATGAGAGTTGAGGTGGTTGTATGTATGTATGTAGGGGTGTAAGAAGTATAAAGACACATACGTTCATTCAAACCACCACTTGTATCAGAGTACCCTATAAAGTCTAAAATAAATGATGATGATCGAAAAGAGAGAATAGAATTCTATTGTTAGAATTCATTCAAGTCGACGATGGACGATAATGATGATGATGATGATGATGATAACTCGTTGGGTAGTTGTAGTTTGTAAAAGTATACATACCAGACATCTTAAAGTATTATTATGTAGCAGTTGTTTCCTGTCTCTTTCTTTTTAGCCTTAACTTGAACAATAGTAACAACAATCAATGATACTACTAACCTAAACAGGGAAGGGCAAAAAATAGAATTTAAAAAAAAAAAAAAAAAAAATCACCACCCCAAAATTTTTTCCCCTCAGCACTCTCATTCTGTATTTCTTTGGGTGTCCTCATGAAAATAATAATATTAATAAAAATATTTCTTTTTTAAATCCTAGATCACAATCTCCATCTATCTTGAATTTGATTAAATTAAATATTTATATACAAAAAGAGGGAAGGGTTGATTTTATTATTATTATTATTATTATTATAATTATCCATCAATGTACTTGGATACTATTATTATTAAACTCTTGACAATGATTATTGTTCATTGTTTTCCTGAATATAATAATAATAATATAATCTTTTTTAAAATGTGTTCGAGCTATCTGTCTGGGTCTTATTGTTGTTGTTTGTTGTTGTTTAGCATTGACATGACCTAGCCTCACTGTTTGAAGCTAAAACAGTATTACTATCTCCATCACCAATTTGAATTCCTAATCCTTCCATATCTATATTACCATCATCCAACTTTGAAACCACAGTCTTGGCGCATTTTAAAAATATTTCTTCAACATTGTCACCAGACAATGCACTAGTTTCCAAAAATAATAAATCTATTAAATTAAATAGATTTAGATTGAATGAATAGTTAGATCATCAATGATATATACTATAATCAAACATATGTATATATAGTTTGGACCATACCATTTTCCATTGATAAATTGGAAGCTTCCAAGAATGATACTTCTCTCTTTTCTGAAAGATCACTCTTATTTCCTACCAAAATAATGGTAGCATCTTTGCTGGCAAGTGCTCGCGCATCGCTTAGCCAGTTTGTAATATGATTATAAGTGTCTCTATTTGCTACGTCGTATACTAAAACTATTCCTGCTGATCCACGATAATAACTTCTTGTCACTGATCTAAATCTTTCTTGTCCTGCCTAAATTTAATTCAATCGATCAATCAATCAGTCAATCAATAATAATAATTAGGTTTGGTTAAACCAATCAACCAAACTTTTTTATTTATCTATCTACTATAACTACTTACTGTATCCCAAATCTATATATAAATGATCACATGTGTTAATAAGATAATTATCTAATTACATTTTAATTATTAAACAATGATGTATACATACCTGCAATTTAACTGTTTTCCCACCAACCTCTACTATCTTTGAAGCAAAATCTACTCCTATCGTATGATTAGACATACTCTTGACTGTATATTAAATTGAATTCAAAGATATTAATTAATATACAATATATATCTCGATATAGATATTTGATTAAACATACATTTGTTATCTGTAAATCTATATAGTAAGCATGATTTTCCTGTAGTATTGATGTTTGATGTATTTGTTTGTTTGTTTGTTTGTTTGAAAGAGAGATGATCGTAAGTAAGTAAGTAGTCAATGACACATGTATGTGTCTGTCTTTTGTTGTTGATACCAACCCACAGAAGGATCGCCTATAACTATGAATTTAAATAAATATAATCCTTTTCCCATTGAAACTATGAGTATGTAAACGTAGTTGAGATGTCTCTACAAATATTACTAAACTAAAACTAAAACTAAAACTAACTACTACTATACTTTTACACAAAATGACTTTGTAAAGTCTGACTCCTCCACACCCCAACAATAAAATCTTTATAATTTAATTTGCGAAAGTCGACCTGGTCTTCACTCAACAACTTTGAGTATTAAATATTGGTATAAAATAGGAATATATTATAATATAATATAATATAAAATAATAGATTTATTTAAAATATTTATGATTAAATGGAATTGATAAAGTAAGAGCAATTAATTAATTAATTAATTTAATGGAATTGAACATTTCTAAATTCAGGTGGGACATGATCAGCTCTGTATTGGGGACCTTGTGATCCATCAATATTGGAATGTGTGTTGGTAGAGAGGAGAGCGTGATTTGTACCTCCAATGGCAGAACCACATTCATTGCATTTGGATACTTCCATGGCACCACCACACTCTCCAATGTAATAGAGATGTCCTTTTGGACACTCGAACCAATGTCCGGCTGTGAATCCTTCGGTGTGGTTGACTACTCGATCGATTTCCTCTTGACTGATATAATTTCGAAGTTTTTCCTTGATCTTTTCAATCTTGGCCCATTGCTTGTTCAACAGATCCTTGTATCTTACGATACTCGAGTAAATGACAAAGTTGCATTCAGGACATCTCTTGAGAGTGACGGCTCCATCATCGCTGACCGAGTTTAAGTGCTGATCAAGCGACTCGGTGTGGAATGTATGGTTGCAATCGAGTTGTATAAATGTATCGGTATCATCAAACTCGGATAGAGTCATTAGAGTGATCGAATCCTTGTGGTCAGGACTACAAACCTTGCAAAGAGTAGGACACTTCATACCACATATTCCAATACATTGATGTCTACACTTTAATAGTTTGGTGCAACGCACTTCACATGGTTTGGCGTCACACACTTCAGAACACTTTTTAGTGCATCCTGCTTGATGCTCACATGCTACAAGCTTGCACTTTTCAGAGCACTTGATGCACTCTGCAAAGCATTGTCTTGAGCATTTCGAGTGCGGGCACTTGTTGGAACACTTCTTGGCACATGGTTTGCACGTTTGGTTACACGGATGGGGTGGATCGCATTTGTGAGTACACACTAGAATTCTGTCACAAGACTTTGTGCATACTGGGTGCTTCCCATCGACATGGTTGTTGCAAGCCTGACCACAGGTGTGTCCACAATCGAGGATGGTTTTGCATTTGGTCTTGCAAACGGTCGATTTGTTCTGACACGGCTTTTTGTGGTCATGTCCACAAGGATAGGTTCGTGTCACCTCGACATTGCAACGTTTCTCCAAACACGATCTACCACATACATCAGTACATGCGTGTCCGCAGTCTGGACGCATCTTTCGACACGGTTCCTGACAAATGTACGATGATACAGGTACAGAACATGCAATCCTGACCTTGTGACCACACGCAAGTATACGGTCCACCTGAACAGTGCATGGAGAACATTCATTAATGTGGCAGTGGAACGTGCATTGATGACCACATTTTTGGTGTACTCGTTCACAAGTTTGGATGCATGTGACGATGGTATGATTGGGATCATCAAAATGACATGTCTTTGGGCATTGATGAGTACACTCTAATCGATAGTCACATCTCTGCAAGCATCCACCACACGGTACATTTCTAAAGTCTGAACCTTGCTTGATAATGGTGACAGTGTCATGATGATTCTCACAACGTAGACGGAGATGATTGCCAAACTGGTCTTGTTTCTGCTCATTGTCTTTGAGGTTTTCAAAAATAGTACTCCAAATGTCGTTGGCAGATTCCAATAGTTGAGAGTTACCAACCATATAGAGTGCATTACGAGCACGAGAAAGAGAGACATTGATACGATTACGAATGGCAAGGAAACCCGAACTCTTTTCAGGATTGGATCTAACCAATGAAAGAATAATAATATCCTTCTCTTCACCCTGGAACTGATCGACGGTTCTAATAGTCAGATTGTCCAAGTCTGGGTTACCCAACGATCTCTTCTTTTCTCTAATTTTAAGTAGTTGACCAGTGTAGGGTGTCAAGATTGCCATGTCTGATGACTTGTAATTTTGCTTCACCAAATAGTCGGCCAATCCAATGACATAGTCTGCTTCAAATTCATTTGATTTACTTGAAGTATGTTCATTGGTTGACTCGAGATTTCGATGATCCAAAAAGTGTATGTTGGACGGCATACCACGCAATGTGTTGCCGAGTTGCTTGGCTCTTTCAACGACCGAATGATGGTTTTGCATCTTGGGATAGATGGCAAGAATGTTTTGAGAGATGTTTGGTACCATACGTCTCTGTGTGTACAGTGTCTTGTAGTTCATTCCATTACGAATGATACGTTCAAAGAGCGACAAATCCAACTGATACTTTTTAGCCAACTGATAGACAGAGTTTGTTGGTTTCAATTGTTCATGATCACCAATCATTATAAGATGTTCAATCGATTGTGGAATAATTGATATCACATGTGATTCAAGTACTTCGGCAGCTTCTTCGATAATGACAACCTTTGACTTGATAGCATCCATCACTCTTTTAAGACGGGATGCACCAGTTGTCGTAGCAGCCACCACATCAGCCTTGACCAATGCATCGGCATATGCCTTGTCTTCATGCTCGAGGATCATCTTGGTGAGTAGACTGTATCGGTCTTTGAGCTCGTTGAGCTGTGCCAACGGCACTGCAATCTTGCATTGCTGCCAGTGACGATAGAGTAGCTTGCGTTCCTCCACATTGAGAGAGTTGATATTATCCTGTTCCCTAAAATCACTTGATGGTTGGGACATGACCCACATTGGATAACTGAGATCGATTTTCTCAATATCCAATTTGTTGGCATCTTCCTCGTCATCGTCAGCAGACAACATATTTCTCTCTTTGATCAACGATTCCACCACTTCTTCATCTTCTTGGTCACTATCATCATCATCTTCACTAGTCGATGATACATCCCAATCTCTAAGAACCTTTTTCTTTTCAGTCGGTGTTCTAGATGGTGTCTTTTTATATTCCTTTTTGTTTTCTTCAAAAATGATTTCCTTTATCGATTGTAACCATTTCTTGCATGATTCTTTACCTTGATAATATAAAGTTTCACTATGATCATATAATGCAATTTCATTTATATCATCTTCATTTAATGGTTTTATAATATCTAAATAAATAAATAAAAAAGATAAATATTAATATTAATATTAATATCAATATTATTATTATTTGTTTGTTTGTTTTGTTTGTTATTAATTTACCATTTAAAATATTTTTCATTAAAAAGGTTAAATGATCTCTTTCTTTAAATCTTTGAAGTTGATAGGTATCTCTTTTGATTTTGTTTCTAATGTTGAATTGTTCTAGATCCTTTTCCTTTGATCTTGAACCAATTCTAATGACATTGGTAGTGACCCCCAAGATACCCATTAAAAATTGGTCAAGAGCATGATTGGTGTAACATACGAGAAGGATTGGAACCTTTTTCTCGTGATCGATGGATTGAGTGTGTCTGTAGATTAGCTCAAACAACTTTCTACCGATAAATGTCTTACCGCTGCCTGGGAGGCCCTGGATTAATGAGATCTCTGATCGAAGACAATGTTTGAAGGCTTCGAGTTGATATTCATCCAATTGGTCAAGTTCGGTTGGGAAGGAAACTGTTACATTATGGTGAGCTCTAGGTTCGACGTCTTGGAATGTTGAACTAAAGTCAATGTTGGGGTTTCTACGAATATAAGCTGGTGGTTGTGTCTCTGTATCACAATTGAGCAGGTATCTTTGAAATGGAAGAGTATCTTTAATTCTCTGAAGTGACATTAAAACATTCTTGTAAGATTCAAAATAAGCTGGTGATTCAATCATATCAAATTGATGTACAAATAAATATTGAATCATATCATCTGTCATATCATTTTGAATTGATACTGTCAACTAAATATAAAAAATTAAATAAATAAATAATAATTATTGTTAATAAATATATTTAAAATGTATGGATGGATGGATATATATGTATTGTTACCTTTGCAAGTGAACCTTCAATAGGTCTATCTTCAATGACACCCCAAATAACATTCTTAAAATCTTCATTAAAGAATCCAATCAAAGATCCCTTTAATAATCTTGATTGTTTTTCCCAAACCAATTTTCTATTTGGTGTAAATGATACTGTAAAAGATAATGCTGAATAGGTACATGATAATGCTAAATTAAAAATATAATAAGTAAATATATAATCTAAAATATAATGATTTCTTTTTTTACATACACTTAAAACTAGCATTTCTATAAAGATATCTACTTTGTTTTGGATTATCAATTTCATCATTCAAAGCTTCTCTCATTGGATGAATCATATCTTCACGCAAGAGACAGAATTGAACATCGATATATTCCTCCAAACTAGAGTATTTACCAACTTTGATGGCTTGAAGATGTTCAGGAAGCTTTTTAGATTGAGAAATCTCACTTGACAATGGAATAATTGGAAGTGTCTGATACTTGTAAGACGATCCAATTATTGGATTTCCAGATTGATCCATTGCTAAATGAGGTGGAAGATTGTGATTGTGTTGGTTGTATTCTCTTGATCTTCCCATTTCATTAATCATAATCTTCTTTTGTTTCAATTTAGTCAGAGCATTTTGAATATGTTCATTCTTTGAAAATGTTGAATTATCTACAATATCAACAAATAATTCTAATGGTATTGATTTAATACCAGTTGTAAATCTTAAATAAATAAATTAGTTTATGGTCATTTAAATGAATATTTATGTATTTATATATATTTACCTTTCAGAAAGTTGAACAAAGATAGTTGAAAGTTGTTTTTGAAGTAACAATTTTGTTTTAACTTGATCTTTTTTAATAAAACTTGGCAAGTTTGAAAAATGACCAAGAAAATTAGAGTCTTTGAGCATGAGGTATAAGGTGTTGACCTCTACTTCCAATAGACTACCAAGTAATGATTCATGGGCAAATAACTTGATCACAAAACTAACTGTTGAATCTTCTAAATTGAATCTAGATAGAATATCATTCAACTTGGCTTGATTCATTGGTGATTTCAAGGTAGATACTACATCTTGCTTGGCATCCAATTGATCCAATTGATTTTTCAAATAGATATCCATTGTTTTGGTATTTGGGAATGGTTTATAATCAACTGATAAATCTCTTGTTGGTTGTCTATGTTGTTGTGATCTGTTGTTGTTGAAAGAAGAAGAGGAGGATGATGATGATGATAATGAAAAAGATGCAGCTGATTCTTTCAACTTGTTTAATTCATTTTCGAAAATGGCTTTAGGACCAATCTTTGAAATACCAAGTTCACCATAAAAAGATGGATTGATGGCAAACAATGATTGTCCCGTGATATCATTTTCTCTAAATAATGGAACTGCATCTTCTAATCCGATTGATGATAACCAAGATATCACCTTTTCAGTATTCCAATCTTTTGGATTAACATTATTATTATTATTATTATTATTATTTCCATAGGATGGTTTGTTGTTGTTGAATGTAGGATTCTTTTGGTATGGTTGTTTTACATATGATGATTGTTGTTGTTGTTGTTGTTGTTGTTGTTGTTGTTTGTAACCATCATTTCTTTTAAAGTTATCATCTTTTTTAAAAGATTGCTTATTATTGAAAGATGATGAGGATGAAGGAGGTTTAGATGGTTTTTGTTTGTTGTATTTGTTATTGTTATTGTTAAAAGTGGTTGATATTGTTGATGTTGATGAAGATGATGATGAAGATGACATTTTCATGTCGCCATCATCATCATCACTACTATCCAAAGCTGTACCAAACTCTATCTGAATATCATTTAGTTTAGCTTTGTTGATGATGATTGGTTGATGAGGACTCTTTGACTGGAAAGAGCCTGGGAAGGCCAACTTGTTAGAGGTTGTTCCTTCCCTTAGTAAAGTTGCTTTTGGATGAGACATTGCTTCATTGTCATTTTCAACATCAATAGAGTTGGTGTTGAAAATGATTGGTTGTTGTTGTTGTGATTGTTGAACATATTGATTGTTGTTTGATGGGTTGTTGTTGTTGTTGTTATTATTTAACTTGTTAGGAAAGCTATTTTTGTTATTATTATTATTATTAAATCTATTATTCGGAGGGGAATGAGTATTGTTTTGTTGTGACATGCAGGTATTTATAAATTAATGTACAATAGGAGAAGACGAGGGCTCGATTGTTGCGAAAAGGTTACAGCTGATGTCAATACTTGCGAACATGTAAAGAACTTCTTGATAACTTCTCAAAAATTAAAAAATTAATTTAATGCTACGACATGAAGATCTTTGCAAAAAATATTATAGCCGTGCCACGTGGAGGAGAATGATCATGTCAAGATATGACACTTGTACAATATTGGCTATATAGAATATATATTTAAATATATCTAATAAATCTTTGAATAATACTATTATTTAATAGTATTATTTAATATTATTATTTATTAATAAATAAATTTTTTAGAAATGTTTGATGTTTTTTAGCTGCAAGCAACACTTTTCGAAAAATGAATAACAATAATGAATAATAATGATGATGATGATGCTACATGTAGTATAGTTGGATTACCAGATATAGTAATACTCAATATCATCAGTTATATCGATAACAATGTAGATGTCATTTGTTTGATGTTGACTTCGACAAAAGTTTGAAAAGATATGTAGGGATTACAACACCAACAATCTAAAAGAGAATACTATTAAGACTGATCATCATAATGCAAATGGTCTACAATGTGGTGGTCGTCGTCGTCGTCCCCTTCCTACTCTTTTACGGTTGTTTAAAGATGTACGAACACTTCCAGATGCTACTCAATTCCCCAACAATCAACAAATGAAGGTATTCCAAGAGATCTATGAAGCAAGTTTATCACAATCATCAAGAAACAAAAAGAAAAAGTTGGTCATCAAAAGACAGAACCTATCAAGTATCAAGATAGATGATCAACATATTGAAAAGATCAAGATCTCCAAGTGTAGTGGTGTCATTGATAAAGACAACTTTCCTCCAAGCGTCGTACAGATGGAGGTCAATGTTGTACACATCGAGAAATCAACCAATGTACGAATGTCTCTCATTATCAAGTCATGGCCATCGACACTGACTCGACTCACAGTTAGAGAACCCACTCAAGCAATGATCAATGTTCTACCATTGACACTCATCCATCTCGAAATCAGGAACGTTTTTGGTCAGCTCAATCTCAGCCATTTAGACTCGTTGATCGATCTATGCATGTCTTCAATGAATATCTCAAAAATTGACATGATTCGTCTGCCCCAGAATCTTAAAAGGCTTAGATTGATCGGGATACCAATGCCAACCAACTATGCCCCTCCCAATCTCGAGAAACTAAGCGTCGCTTGTCTGAGGGCGCGAGGCATGTTGCCGTCGACATTGACCAACCTGGGTATCGACTATCGTCAGACGAATCCTAGAAAAGTGGTGACACCATCAGTCAAAAAGCTAACTCTCTGGCTTGAGGAGGCAACAGACACGTTGAAAGCGGGAGATATCCCACACGGCGTCGAGAAACTAGTTTTACATCGATATAAAGGTGGTCCCAAGACACTCGAGATCACTCAAGAAATCATTCCAGGCTCTGTGGTCGAATTGAAATTGTATGGGTACAACACACCACTACTCGATTTCATTATTCTTCCAGTCAATCTACAACGATTAAAATGGTCGTGGTATCTAACACTACCACTCACTGGTCCCATACCGCCAACACTCACAACACTCACTGAAATATACAATCCTATAGGTCCAGCTGCTCCACCCACTGTCACCTATATTCCAACATCATTGACTTCATTGACATTAGTATTTGACAAAAACCATTACTCTAATTTCTCACTTCCAACCAAACGTATTCGAATCATCAACAACAATCAAGACAAACACTCTCAACTCTATCAATCAAAACAACTACTCTTACCATTCACTGTAACGTCATTGACTGTTTTGTATGATTTTACAAAAAATGATTTTAGTATTCGATTGGATGATATCATCAATCATACAAATGTCACCAATTTAAAACTGGACAAATTCGAATTTCAAATTAAAAGATCACCCGATCGTAATAGTTTTATGTTTATCGATAAACATACTTTGATTGGTGGAATAGTTAGACAGGAACAACAACAACAACAATCCACTATGAAAAAGTTATTCCTTAATATTAGATTGTTTGGGGAATCTTTCAAAGATTACAGTTTATCAATATCTGATACCCCAATCTATCCTGTCAAGATACAACAATCAGCATTTATAAATCAAAATAACAACAATAATAATATTATATTTATAATAATAATGATAATATTAGTATTAATATACGGGCCTTTACCCGTATCTTTTAGCAATTATTGTCGTTTTAACCCTTTAAGTTGGGTGTGCTGAAATGGAAATGAATGAATAAATGCTATTATTTAAGTTCAAGAAAATAATTAATAATGATTGGATATTCAATTCCATCATCTTTGTCTTTGGTTGATTCTATACATCTCTAAAAAATTTAAAATAAAGAAATTCTTTAATTTTAACATAATCGGGATTTCGACTCACTAAACCAAAATGAATTCATTAATATTGGTTTCATATGCCAAAGACTATCTCTTGAACGAACCTAGAGAACTCAAAGTTATGAATAGAAATGGGGTCATATTTGTCAACAACAATGGAGGATAATAGTAAGGATGAAATGAATAATTATTATAGTGATAATAATATAGATTAACAATAATAATAATAATCAAAATAATAATAATTATAATAATAAGAAAAGAGATAATAATAATGATATGTTATTTACTTGGATTACAAGATATATTAATACTCAATATAATCAGTTATATAGATAACAATGTAGATGTCATTTGTGTAATGTTGACTTGTAAATCATTGTATATTGGCAGACGTGAAAAGTTTGCAAAGATATGTAGAGATTACAACACCAAAAATCTAAAAGAGAATACTATCAAGACTGATCATCATAATACAAGTCTTGGTCATCGTTCTCTTCCAACTCTTTTACGATTGTTTAAAGATGTAAGATCACGTCCTGATCCAACCAAATACGCCAATCAACAAATGACAGCATTCGAAGATATCTACAAAGCTAGTTTATCACAATCATCAAGAAGGAGAAAGAACAAGTTGGTCATCAAAAGACAGAATGTATCAAGTGTCAAGATAAGTGGACATATTGAAAAGATCAAGATCTCAAAGAGTACTGGTGTCATTGATAAATGCCTCTTTCCTTCAACCGTCGTTCAGATGGATATCAAGATTACACACGGAAAATCAGTAGTTAATCCAAGTATCATGTCATGGCCATCTACAATGACTAGACTAACCATTAGAGGACCCATCCAATCAATGATCGATATTCTACCATTGACACTACTCCATCTTGAACTTCAAGAGACCCCTCAACACGTCGATCTCACACATCTAACTTCGTTGGTCAGTCTTGTTGTTGCTCAAATAAGGAACAAACCAGCTGATTGCATGCATCTACCCAATAACCTTAGAGAACTTACGATCTATATGAATTTCAACCGACCAAATCCCTCCCAAACTCGAGAAACTAGCCGTCACTAGTCTAAAGGTTGGCACAAAGATACGCACGTTGCCGTCGACATTGGCAGAGATGGAACTCAACTATCGTATGGCTCTGGCTAGTTCCAGAGTGGTGACGGGGTCGGTCAAAAAGCTAATTGTCATTCTTGGACCATCAGACGAGTTGAAAGCAGGTGATATCCCACACGGCGTCAAGACACTCATTCTATGTCGTTTTGGTACAAGTCCAAACACACCTGAACTCACTAGACAAGTAATTCCAGATTCAGTCATTGATTTGGAAGTACAAGGGTACCAGAAACCATTACCCTACAATGTTGAACTTCCAAAGAATCTACAACGATTCTGTTGGTCATGGTATATGAAGATGCCACTCACTACGGCATACCACCGACACTCACGACGTTTGATGAGATGTACTATCTTACCTGCTCCACCAGTCACCTATTTACCAACATCATTGACCTCGTTATCATTGGTATTTGATAGCCCAGACGACGGTCGACCTGTTTTCTCACTTCCAAAACACCGTATTCGAATCATCAACAACAATCAAGACAAACACATGTCTCACTATCAATCAAAAAAACTATTCTTACCATTCTCTGTCACACAACTGATTGTTTTGTATCATTGTAAAGAGGACAGTTTTAAAATTCGATTGGATGATATCATCGATCGCACAAATGCCAGTTTCAAATTAAAAGATCACCCGATCGTAATAGTTTTATGTTTATCGATAAACATACTTTGATTGGTGGAATAGTTAAACAAGACCGAAAAAAACGACAAAAACAACAACAACAAATCAATTTAAAACAGACAATTTACCTAAATGTCAACATGTTTGGAAAAGAATACAAATTATCAATATCTCAACCAGGTTGGATGAAAACCAAAAAGAAAATATAATAAAAACAAAAAAAAAGAGATATAATAAGTTTGTAACAACACAACAAAATTGACAATTAAGATTATATATATATCATGACATTCCTACAACAATATAAAATCACCGAATAAAATAAAAAGAAAGAAATTACAACAAAAAACAATAAATATTTTCAGAGGAGCTCCTGAAAGTATTAATAACAATGTTGTTTCAATTGATATAATAGTAGTAGTAATAAAAATAATAATAATAATGTAGAGACAACAATGAATGTAATATTATCAACTTTAAAAAATAAATATATTGTTCAAATAATAGTTGGACATGTGAACAAGATCAATTTAATCAGATCTGGAGTTTCATATAGATTCAATAACATACCTTCATTGAAATGGGTTGTAGAGAATGACACTGGTGATCTATTACATCTACTTTGTAAACCATCTTTAAAGGATGGATCATTGCCACTATCAAAGCTACAAGTTGGATGGGCAACATTGGACATGATCGTTGCTGTCTGTTCACCACATCGCTATCACAAATCAATCACCTTTAAATTAGAATCATTTGATACGATATTCAAATTCTATAGCCGAGCATTCAAATATGAACATCTTGCAGTTGATGCTGCATCAGAATCGGGTAATATAGAGTTGGTGAAATATCTACTCGACCAAGGTACACCATTCACAACCAATGCAATCGACTTTGCATCAAAGAATGGATATTTAGAAGTCATCAAATTATTATTACAAACTAACCCTATTAATCATCCTAATCTATTTGTATGTAAACATTACTAAATATTATAATACATTGTATGATTTATATTAATTTAATTTATTAATCTCTTTAGGATGATAATGTAAAATTTACAAATCATTCTTATGATTTGGCTGCAACTAATGGACATTTACGAGTGTTATTTTTCTTTGATAACTTGTTTCAATTGTATGATCAAAAGAAATCAAAGTATAGAGTGGAATTTACAGTTAGATCTATTGATGGTGCTGCAAAGAATAAGCATTGGGACGTGGTCAATCATATCTTGGAGAGATATTCAAAGCACAAGAAATATAGATCCTATTTATATAGTCAAGACTCGCTGAAATGGTGTATCGCTCATAATAATTTGAATCTTTTGATTCAATTGTTTGATTACCCATACCTAGACAAAAAGAAATTGTTTGAAAAGGATAAGTGGTTAAAAGACGGACTAAGGGAGGCTTCAGAAAAAGGACACATTGACATGATTAGATGGGTGTATAACCAAAAACTAATCAACTACATACCAGATAGCTCAATGATGGTAGCTGCCCAAAAAGACCAACTAGAGATACTACGTCTCTATTTTGAAATGTATAATAACGAAAAGCCAGGTAGTGCTATGAGGATCTCATTTCCTATTTTCAAAGCAACTCATTCGGCCATCCAGCAGAGCCAAAAGATAGAAACTTTTCAATATCTATTCCAAATCTATCAAAGTATCGCCACTACTACTACTGTCGATCATCAGAATCTATCGACTTTACCAATATTGGAAGCAGCCTTCAGACATGGTTGTTTGGAGATTTTAAAATGGATAGTACCTCTGATTGGACAAATCCCACAAGAATGGCAATCTTCATGCATAAGAGTGGCGGGGTTGAATGGTAGATTGGATGTACTCAACTTTTTAGTTGACAACATTCCTGGACTGAAATTCAAACAATCAAACTTGGAAGATCTTTGTGGTTCTTCTTGTAGTCTGGAATGTGTAAAGAGTATCTTGTCGATGGGTGTCGAACCCACTGTTCGAGCCATCAATAATGCATGTATGAGGGGATTTGACAACATCCTAGAATGTTTGTTAAGTTCGCCAGCAGCAATGTCTCCTCGTCTCGTTCATACTCTGCGAGGACCAGAAAACACAAGAAACTATTATGAATATATCATAAACTCTAGATCACCCGGCATGTTGCAGTGTATTTTGGCAATTGGAAAAGAAGGATACGAGGTCACTGCCTCTGACTTGTACGTGGCAGTATGGCAAGGAGACCTCAAACTGGTTAAATACTTTATCCAAGAGTATCCACATTTACTCGACTCATCACAAGACCAACACTCGATGGATCAAGCCATCCAGAGTTTGGTCCGAAACAGAAACTACCAGATGGTAGATTATGTCCTCGGGTTGAAATGTTACACCAGAGAAGACTTGGAGTGGCGACCAACCGAAATGGATAGGTTCAATGTTGAGGAGAATATTTACCAGATTCCATTGGAATATGCCGACCTTCAAATGCTTGATATCATTCTACAGCGCAGACCAACTTTACCTTGTCCAAACGCCAAGATTTTGCTCTCTCAAGGTTACTTTGACTATTACGATAAAATTGAAAAAAGAAACAAACAACTTGGATTGGATGATAGCCTAGTCAATCATTCCACAGGATTTGCCAACAAATGTTGGTTTTTTTATGCAATTATCCTTGGTAATATTGATTTAATTCATTATCTAGTGCACTACTTGAAAAAGATTCAACTACCGCCACCACAACCACAAGTGTATCTTGTGCCTCGAAAGTGCTCAGCACGAGCTGCCATGTATTTATCATCTGAAGATTTAAAACTCTACCCAAAAGAATTCCATCTTAGTGCCAAAAACAATTTTATATTGCAATTTGTTGCGACTGGCAATTATACAATGTGTAAATGCATTGAAACTGAACTGACCCACAGTGTTCAAGTCTCACTAGACACGGCAGGACAACAATCAAACATAACATTACTACGTTTAATTTTCGAAAAAAAGAAAAAAAGTATACCATCTTACTTTTATACAGCTGCAGAGTATAATATAAATGTAATTAATTTTTTTAAAAAATGTAAATTAATAAAATAAATGGAAAACTAAATTCATTCAGTTTTATTACACATATACACCAAAAATCAATCGAATTCTATCTCATAATCATCATCTTGTGTGGATGGTTGGCTTGAATCACTAATATTATTGCTACTATTACTATTATTTTCCTGACTCCCAAATGATACTTTCAATTGATTGTTATTATTACTAATAGTAGTACTTTCCTGACTGGATGGACCAGCTTTTATATTATTATTATTATTTCTACTACTGGATGTTCTAAGAGATATTGTTTTTGTCGGGGTCTTGTTTTGAGGAGGAGGTGTATTTGTGGTTGAGGTTTGGCTATTTGAAATTGTTTTGGTTGGCAAAAGTAAACTTGGAGTCGAGTTTGTATTATTCTTATTATTAGGTTGAATGTTGTTGTTTTGACTATTATTATTATTATTATTATTATTTTGATTTTGATTTTTAAATACTGATTGTTGTGAAATAAGAGGAGGAGGAGATACAAAGTTTTGTGTCATTCTTTGAACACCATTACAAGTTTGTTTGTAAGTAAAGAATACTTTATCTTTGATGGAATCGGGTAGATATTGCTGATCGACATCAAGCTGTGATTCATAATCGTGATTGTATTGATAACCCTTGTGATACCCAATATCTCGCATGAGTTTGGTAGGTGCGTTACATATTTGTAAAGGAACTGGTGGGGAGTCATGATTTGCGAGGAAATCGCATGTTTCATTGTACGCCAATTCCAAGCTATTGGATTTGGGTGCTTGTGCTAGATAAACTGCTGCTTGCAAGAGTGACAATGAACATTCTGGCATACCAACTACATCTACAGCTTGGAACGCTGCAACAGCGATACCCATGGCTAGAGGGTCAGCAAGTCCAATATCTTCACTTGCCATTCGAATCATTCTCCTACCCAAGAATCGTGGGTCACTTCCAGACTTTAACATTCTCGTCAACCAATACGTTGCAGCATTGGCATCACTACCACGAATGCACTTGTGCAATGCCGATATCATATTGTAATGGCTTTCTCCATTCTTGTCGTTTTGCAAACTAGCACGTTGCATCAGTCCTCCCAAATGCTCTCGTTCGATCGTCATTGACTCTTTGCCAGAGTTTTTTATTCCTTTCAATACCATATCAATGACATTGAGTGCTGATCGAGCATCTCCATCTGCCAACTCTGCCAATGACATGAGTGTTGATTCTTCAATTTTGATCTTGACCTGTGCATACTGGTTACTCGTTTCAATCGCTCTTTTTAAAATGGCTGCTATATTATCGGTCGTTAATTTCGTTAAAGTAAATACCCTACATCGACTTAACAATGCATTGTTTACTTCAAATGATGGATTCTCTATAGAGAAAGAGAGAGAGAGATTGTTGTTCAATATTCAAATATCTATATTATTGATTCATTTCCAAAAACATACCAGTTGTTGCTCCAATCAAAGTAACTATACCATTTTCAACAGGAGGTAATAATGCATCTTGTTGTAATTTTGAAAATCGATGAATCTATAGAAGAAAAGAAATGATTTATTTGTAAATATAACAGATCGTTGTTTTTTTGCTGGTGGATTGAATGTACATACTTCATCAATAAATAATATAGTTTTTTTACCAAAAGCAAGAGAGTTTTGAGCTTCTTGGACATGTTTTTTGATGTCTGCTACACCAGAGCCAACAGCACTCATCATGATGATATGAGAACTTGAATTCTTGGCAATCAGCCTTGCTAATGTTGTCTTTCCACAACCAGGTGGGCCCCATATAATGCAAGATGGCATGTCACCGCTTTTGAATAGAGTGGAAATTAAACTTTGATCCATCAATTCATGTTGTCCTATAAATTCTTTCATTGTAGTTGGTCTCATCTTTTCTGCCAATGGCATATGAATTCCTTTCTTTGTAAAATTAATATGATATCCAGGTAATGTTGGTTGACTTTGTTGACTTTGTTGACTTGGTTGTTGACTTGGTTGTGAAACTGGTTGTGATTGTTGTTGGTGTTGTATTTTTTGAATTGATAATGCTAAAGATGCCACAGGTGTATTACCACTATTACTTGGTAATACAGGAATATTATTATTATTGTTATTAGTTTTGTTATTATTATTATTATTATTATTATTGTTCAGATTGTTAGTCGGTTGTGATTGTGGTTCATTATCATCAATATTAATGAAACGGTTACTAATATTATTATTATTATTATTATTGCTATTATTATTTGTTAATGGTTTTGGTTTAGATATCAATATTGAAGAAAATGGTGATGATGATATGTTAGGTGTTGGAGTAGAGGATGTTATCATTGGTCGTGAGTTCTTTCCTTTATTGCTTGGAGATAGATTAGCACCACACTTTGCGAAATGATCATTGATATGTAAAGCTAACATCTCCTTTTCGCATACAGGACATGACACAAAGTTTGTCAAATTCTCTCCGTCCTCTACTACTTGAACGAGATTGTTGTTGTTGTTGTTGTTGTTGTTGTTATTATTGTTGTTGTTGTTATTGTTATTAGCTGGGTTATTCAATGTAGTTGTAATAGTTGTAGTTGTAGAATTGACAACAGTCTTTGTCGTCTTGAAAGGACTAGCTAAACTACTAGTTGCACCATTATCAATCCCATTATTTACACTATGAATCGTTCTTTTATTCATTGCATATAAACAAATGTCAAAGATTAAAAGTTAACCTTTGTAATATAAGAATTCTCTTATTTGCTTGTTATACAATGATTTTTAATTTAATAAATTATTTCCCTCCAAATTTGAGTGATACATGAAATCGATTTCTTGGAAAATGGATGTTTAATGATATATTTATTTAATTAATTATCTTTTTTCTAACTTTACAGAGAATGGTTTTGATCTAACTGTTAACCCAAATACTATTGTAGTAGTAAAGAAAAGAAAGGTGTTAGTTTGGTGGTTGGTTGTTTTTTAAACTTTTAATATATTATATTATATTTTGTTTGTACAAACATACTTGGAGTATCATCAATTAAATGATTTTGACCATTTGGTGATGTTAAATTGTAGTTTAATAGTATATTGGAAATACCTATAAACATAAAGTCATTGGATAGATGTTGACCGATACAAGAACGAGGACCGACGCCGTAAGGTAAGAAAGCCATATTGTTTGCCTTTCTATTGTTGTCGTCTTCAAACAACCATCTGTTGGGATCAAATACATAAGGATCTTCATAGAAACGTTTGTCATGGTGTGTACTGTGAAGATTCATCATTACTTGTGTTCCTTTGGTGACTGTGTATCCTCCAATCTCTACATCTTCCTTTGCAATTCTTGGTAACCCAAACACCGCAGCAGGTGCTACTCTCATCACTTCTTTAATGACTGCTAAAGTGTATGGACAGTTGATACGATGCTTTAGATTGATCATACCATTATTATCACTATCGTCAACATCATCGGCCAATACCTTTTTCAACTCCTCATACACCTTTTGTTGAATCTCTGGATAATTGGTCACATACAATAGAACCCACTCCATTGCTACTGCACCTGCTTCAACACCTGTCAAATATAAATCAACTCCAAGTCTAAGAATTCCCTCTACATCTTCATCACCATAATCTAATATAATTTGATCATATAAATCTCTTGGTCTAAATAATGAACAAGTAAGTATATTGCACAATATTATTATTCTATAAATTTACATACTTTTCAGGATTTAAATCTTTTTTATGTTCTTGTAATAATTCATTCATGTAGGCCTTTAAACCATCAACTGGAACACCTGTAATATACTTTATCCAGATATAATAGAATGGTTGCAAGATACTCACTACATCCATAATATTACCTGTTTGGTTATTAACAAAGTTCTGGTTGGTTAATTGGATCAATTTATCCAATCTTTTGTCTTCATAATCCATCTTTGATGAAAATACAACCTCTAATATAATGTTTACAGAATATCTTTTCATAAATTCTTGTACTTTAAACTTTATAAAGAAAAAAAGGTTAGTAACTATCAACAACAACAACATCGATGATATCTCTACATCCATACCAATGAACCACTTTCATAAATCTTATCAATATATTTCATCAAAAGTTTACACTGATTGTTTAAGACTGGAGGAGATGTAGTCTTTAAATTCATCTTTGAAAATGTATTGGCACAAAGGTTTCTGTTTCTTCTCCATCTATATTCTCTTGCCATAGCGATATTACTAAAATCACCAGATACAACTCTCATGGTAGGGATTGCTGGAACATCATGAAAATTATCCATATTGATATGCCATATTTCTCTAATCATTTGAGGGTCACTAACACAAACAGTTTTACTAGAAGATATAGAACAATGTGAGTAAAATCAATATCCAGACTGTACAATTAGAGAAAGAGAGAAAGAAAAGATGTACAAGTTAACATACTAATCACCCATATAGAACTTAAAGATTGGACCTGATTTCTCTGCCCATTTTGTAAGAGTTTGATGAGGACGGATTCCTAATCTAAACAAACTACCTACCAAAGGCCACTCTATCGAAAATGCACTAGGAGGTTCATTGGATGATGATTTCCTATTTTTTTGGATCTTTAAAGTAAATGTTAGAATGTTAACATGTCAATCAAAAATACAAAGTACTTACAAAGTTTACAACAATATATAAAATAAATATTAACAGTATTTGGAGAAACATAGTAATAAAAATAATAAATAATTTCAAAGCAATAATAATAATAATAAACTTTATTTCAAACCACCATTCAATAATCAAAATGAATTGATAACGTTTCGAATATCAGTGGAAGGTTTAACACACCAATAAATAACAAATATTAATACACCTCCTTTTTTGTTTTTTTAAAAGATCTAAAAGAGATTGACAAATTACAAACTGCTTCTAAATAAAAACAATGAGATACAAGTTGATTTTTTAAACATATATGTTTTGGACGGGGGAATTCAAACTCACTCAAGAAGGATTAAGAATAATTGGGATTATTTGAAAATAAATTATAGATAATTTAATTTGGTTATGATTTGTTGGTATGTTTAGGTGGTGGTATCAGGTGTTGGAGAGAATGGTGGGAATCTGACAACCATAACGGATATATTATCTGTGCTTCCTCTTGTAAATGCCTGGTCTCTTAATCGCATACATGCTTTCTCTGGATCTGAAATGGGTGCAACTATTGCTGTTGCTTCTTCATCTGTTACAACATCCCATAATCCATCACATGCTATAATTAAGTAAATTAAATATTAAATATTAAATATTAAATATTAAATAAATATTATTGATTAATAAATATTATTTGATCTTTTTTTTTTTTGATTAACATACCAATAATCATAAATTGATTTTTAACTTGATTTTCAAGATTGATAGGACCATGAATATCAGGTTCACACGATACATAGGGACTGAGAATAGAGTCACCTAGTGCTCTACTTACAGCCAACTGACCATTGACACGACTAGTGACGACACCAGTGACGGAATTGGTGGTTGTAACGACGTTGCCGCCAAGTGCTTTGATACGCTCCTCTTCTTTTGGTACATTGGGTTTGTGATCGATCGATACACGCACTGTAACGCCATCCCGACACAGGACGGCACGTGAATCACCGACATTGGCAACATACCCCTTCTTTCCGAGAAAGAGTGCAATGACGGCGGTGGTACCACCACGCATACGACGCTCGGCAATCATACCGTGCACAATGTTGAACGACTCTTTGAGTGCGCGCACGGGATTACCTGAATCCTTTTTCAAACGATCCGAGAGCACACGATGCATCTCTGTCGAAGCAAGCTCGGCTGCCTCGGCACCACCGTGTCCGTCAAACAATGCAAAATAGTCTTCGTCATAGTGTCCACGATACGAGCCATAGATGACTGCATCGTCTTCCATCGTGGGACGTCTCCCAATAGTATCGGCAAAGCCAACCAGAAAACGTGATGAATGGTGCTTGACCACCTTGTTGGCCATTTTAGTTCGTCCATGACCCTTTCTAAACTTGCCAAAGATGCCAGTTGGCTTACTGAGCAGCGATGAGCTGTCTTTGGGCAACACATTTGAGAATGGGCCGGCAGCGGCAAGCGGAGACTGGAAGGGTGGCATAGGGGGCAGCTTAACCTCACCATTTACAATGGTGGGTGGTTGTTTCATGTAAAAGGCATTGCTACGCCCTCTTCCTCCACGTGGCATCTGATCTTCGTCCTCGTCCATCGATGCCTCTAGTATGCTCGTACCACTAAAGCTGTTGCCTCCTCTGAACAGATTGTCCGCACCTCCTTCGTCAGACATTGACAAGAAAGCTAATGGATTGGATGTCACAGGCACAGATGATGACAATATAGGCATAGAGTTAAAGGTGGTGGATGATGACGATTCTTGTTCGTCTGCAAATGATGATGTTGTTGATGTAGTTGTAGTTGATGTTGTTGATGTAGATGTGTTGGTGTTGTTGGCCACCAACAAAGCGTTATTATTTGGTGTCGCAGAATTGGGTGAAGTTTCAGAGCTAGTACTATTCTTTCTACTATCCGACTCTTCTGTACTTTCCTTACCATCACTATGATGATCTCCAATATCCGTCTGACCATCATTATTATTTTTGTTATTTTTGTCATTATCATCATTACCTCCAGATCCATTTCCAGAGTCATTTGATTGTCCATTATTATTATTATTATCACTATTATTATTATTATTATTGTTTGGTTGATTATCATTATTTTCATTGGAATTCTTGTCATTATGTTCGTCGCTATTACTATTACTACTACTACTATTATATATTTCCTCTTGTTGTTGTTTACTACTATTTACGCCAAGTTGATTGATTTTTACAGGTGGTGTTTCTACTACTAAATGATTTATGCTAGAAATATTTTCTTTTTTCTTTCTCTTGAGTCCCCATGAACGACGGTCTTTTTTCTTTTCCTTCTTTCCTCCTGGTTGTTGATGATTATGACCTTCATCAGAATCAGAGATGGATGACAATGACGAGTGTGACGATGACGAACTCATGTTGGTGGTGGTAGTTGACTCGCCGCTTGATACCGTCTCTTTGTCTTTGTCTTTGGACTCTCGATTCTTTTTTGATCGGAACTTGTCAAATATGCTAGATGTTGCCGACTTTTCCTTTTCCTTTGGATGATGGACTTTGGATGATGGGGAGATGGCCGGAGTGGACTGTGAAAGCGGTGACACGACAATGCGCTCCTCTTCCTCTTCCTCCTCTTCCTCTTGTACACTTTCAGGCCCCGATCGATCTTTCTTTTTTGGTTCCTTTGCCAAGAGATCAATCGAGGATGGGTACTTGGTAGGACTTAGGGTAATTATTTTTTCATCTACTTTGTTTGTTTCTAAAGTAGAATTACTACTATCAATACATTGTTGTTGTTGTTTTTGAGGTGATTGTTGTTGTTGTTGTTCTATATTGGTTGATGTTGATGATGATGATGATGATGTTACACTTTGGGGTAGGGATGGTGCAGATGCCGACATTGTTATTGAAGGCACTGAATTGCTTGGTGGGATGAGATTGACTGGGAGTGATGAAGCAGAGATGGATAGCTTTCTACCCGACCGTTCGTTTGTGAGACCATTATTATTATTATTATTCTGTACATTATTCTCACCACTGACTCGGATAGTACTAGCAGCAGCTGATAAAGGAGTTTGAGGTTGTTGACTCTCCACCACCTCTACCATTGGATAGAGACTACTATTATTATCACCTCTTATAATCTGTTCTTGTTCTTCTTCTTCATCACCTCCACCAGCTTGATCAAAGTTGAATAGATTCATTGTATCTTCAATATCTTTGATGAGAGAGAATATATTCTCGTTGGATAGACTGTTTGTGGAATAAGCCTGCGACAACATAGTAGGCGACGAAGAGTACTCCTCTACGAGTGTGATTGGATTGCGAACAATGTGAGCACACTTGGACGATCGGTTTGCCGTTGCCGACGATCCCAATGGCATTGATGATGAGGAGGAGAATGGTGAATTTAAAGCTAAAGCAGTTGCCTCGGCTGCTGAAGGAAATGTTATAGTCTCTTTTAAAATGTCATCGATTGCCATTAAAAGACCTGTACTAGCTACTTTTTGTTGTGCTGGTACTGATGGTACTGTCAATATACTCTCTCGATGATGATGATGATGATGATGATGTTGAACATATAGAGGTGATCCTTCACCATCAGTTATCTCTTCATTTGATGAACTGGAAGATAAATCATCATCGATTACATTGGGATGGTAATGTGATGGATTAATGATTATATTCTGTTGTTGTTGTTGTTGTTGATGTTGTAGTACTGGTGCTTGTTGTGATTTTTCTCCTCCTCCGACAAAGAGAGAATCATTTTGTTGTTGTAATTCTGTCATCTTTGAAAACTATGTAAATAATAATAATAATAAATAATAATAATAATATTAATAATAGTCTAAAGTTAATATCTTTCTCTATCTACACCTTCTTGTTCTTTATATTGATATATATCGAACGTTTTGATGATATTTACTCTATCTATTTTAATTTGTGATGTATTGTTTGGTTGATGGATGGGAGTGCTGGATGAATGGACTGATTAGACGAGTGGTATTTAACCACTCTCTCTCTTTCTCTACTTATTATTCTATATACTATATTTTAATATCTTATCTTCTCAAAGTATGTAGTTTGAATGATTCCTTTGAATGAATGATTGATAACGACTTGTTGAGTTGATTGATGATCAATGATCTATCTTCTTTGTACAAAGAATCAACGAACCTATATATCTTTCTCTTCTCTTCTCTTTTGTTTCTTTGTGGTGTGAGTTGATAATAAACGACGTCGTTGTTGATGATGGTTATCTATCTCTTTTCTCTGCTGCTCACTGATTTGCCTCCTCAACTGTGAAAAATAAAAAAAAATTATTTCAACAACTTTGCGATTGAGTTATTGTTATTGGTGTGTTCTTCCTTCTTTTTCTCTGATATTGGTAACAATAATAAAGGGTTGTCAGTTGGTTTGGTTGGTCTGCTTTGATCGATGAATGAGTGAAAGGATTCCCACACCCACACACTCACACACACACGCTACCTACCTACTCAATGATAAAGATAAATAAGGTAACTAACTTATTATTAATACTACTCTTAGCTATCTAGATATATATATATTATTGTGAATGATGATTATTCTTGCTCTATAATGAAATTTAAATATATTGTATGATTGATTGTATTTTTCTCTAAGAAGTAATGCAAGTCGATAAGCAGCAGCACTACTTGCAAAAAATAGTAAGAATGATGATTCAATCAATACAATATTAACAACAAACTCTTACTCACCACAACCACTCAATCACCTCCACACCAACTCACACTCACCTCATCATTCAGTCACACACAATAATAATAATAAAAGTAGATGAGAATGAGGGAGAATCGAGGAGAGGGGGTCGTCAGCCTGAAATAAACTCTTGTGGTTGTATTGAGATTATCCTCCTCATTCCTTTCTCTTTGAAACGACCTATTTTGAATATACAATATATTATCTCAATCCATTCTATAATTCCATTTCCATTTCCATTTTTGATCCTTTTGATAATTTTGGACCAATATTATTATGGTTACAATCACAATTTGATGAACATCACAAGTTAACAAGATTATTATTTGTCGTTCAAGAGAAACGATCGATATGATGGATGTAGTCTCTTATCTATCTATATATGAGGGGTAGTATACTATAAATAATTTATTATCGTGTAATGTTTTTATGGGGTAGGTAGGTTGATTTTTTAATCTGTATTATATTGTTACTGTTACTATTATTACTGGTTTGGTTGAGTTTGATTTATGATGATGAGTGATTGGTGATGATTTGTGGATTATATTATTATTTAATTATATAATTGAGATTCTCTTTCAATTAAAGTTTTGTTTAATGCAGTTGCCAAATATTTAAACCATCTGGTAGCCAAAGAGGGATTGAGATCAAAGAGGATATTTACAAACTGTCCTTCGATGGCATAGATTTCAACGTCGTGATTGTCGGCGACTACTGTGGCGGTGACTTCACCACTCAATAAAAATGTAATCTCTCCAAACGTTTCGTCTTGTTTCATTGTTCCGAGTACCACTGTCTTCCATTCACTGCTAACGTGTGGATTGTTGTGTTGGGTGACTGCCACTGTCTTTTCGATTCTACACACTCCCTTTCCAATTTGGAATATCTTTTGGATACGATCGCCTTGTCTAACAATGGGTTCGTCCTTTTTGTAGATGGTACAACGCGATCCCTCACGTCCAATCAATTCCCAATCTTCCTTGGTCAATTGGTCGGCTGTCGACTTGTTCTTTGGTTTCAATGTTGCGTGTTGTTTCTTTCTCTCTTCTCTCAACTTGATCTTGAGGTCATCGGCAGTTGATGTCGTTGCCAATTTAGCAGATTCACATAAACTATTAATAATTCCATATGCATCTTGTCTATCTTTGGTTGATGTAAATGTAAACTAAAGAAATAAAAAGAAAAAAAGAAATTAAAATTAATTAATAAACAAATCTATTATTTGTATTATAATAATTATTACATACTCTATAATTTCTTTGGGAACTACTTTTTAATCTTGATAAATCTAAAAAGGTATTATTTACACAGAGAAGGTTTTGGATTTGTTTGAATGGGATAACCTTTTTGGTTTTGTAACCAAAGAATTTAGAGTAGAAACAAACGTGTCCTTGTGAGATGTATAGTCTTCCAGAACGATTGAGTGAGCATGCATAGTCTTTGATGACAATTTCATCCAATGAGAAACGTTGGTTGAATTCTTGGTCGGTCTTTTTCTCTTCGTTTTGTTGTCCACCCTTGTTGGTGTTGTCGTTTGACTTGTCTGACGATGCTGTGTACTTGAGGTTGGCTTGGGTTGGTGCACGAGAAACGCTGCCGCTACGGGCACCTTCATCTCTACTACGTGGAGTTAGTATGTGGCTAAGTGGGCCGCCGCCGCTACTGCCACTGCTATTGTTGTTGTTGTTATTACCACCAAGACCAGACGTGTTAAAGTTGGAGACAGTGTTGGTACGGTGCTGAAGATGTGGGTGAATGTTGGCAAGGAAGGGGTTGGGAGCAACTGGTGTGCGTGGGGAAGCTGGTGGTGTGGACGTGTTGAGGCGGTCGAGCGCGATGGACGGCACGACGAGGGGAGGGGGTGGGGAGGCCTCCTTGGCAAACGGTTGGAGGAAGGCTGACGAGCCAGGCCCGCCACCCATTGATCCAAATGATCCAGCACCGCTGTTGCCTGCGAGGGCACTGACGAGTGGCGAGATCATCGAAGGTGGTGTCGAGGGGGGTGTACCGGACGATGGGGTGTTGGCGGGTGGCGACGATTGGGGTTTCGACCATGGCAGGTTCTTGAGACGCGATGCAAGCTGGTTGGCCATAATCTTGTAAAACTTGGCACCTAGACGTGGATGCGACACAAACAAGCTGTTGAGGAAGGGAATGTCCATCACGTAGAGGTCAGCAGTCTCATCGACGACGACACGGGCGGTCGTCTTGTTGCCGAGGAAGCTCATTTCACCAAACATCTTGGGTGCGTTCATCGACGACACCTTGACGCTCTTGCCATCACGGTTCTTTTTCTCGACGCCAAGCACACCACTCTTGATACGGTAGAGGTAGCTGTTGATGGTGTTTTCTTCAATGACAACGTCGCCGCGGTGGTATGTGATGACAGTGGCCGACGTGAGCAGCAGCGACCAATCACGCTCGGTCAGCTCTTCATTGCCAAAGCCGAGCGAGTCGGTGTGGCGGGCCTCGCGTTCGTCACGGTCGTCCGATGTCTGAGAGGTGGCCGACTTTTCGGCGTCGTACTCGATCTTGCGCTCAATCTCTGAGAGACGGTCTATTTGGTTGTAGTCAAAGGCACGTGTCTCGGCGATATACGCTTGGTACCAGATAAGCGGTGTCGACGACAACATTGGGCGGTAGTTCATCGGCATCTCCTTGTACTGCTTAAACATCTTCATCTTTTTCGAGAGACGACGCATACGCAGGATATTAGTCATCTTTTCACCGTTGCTCGAGATGAATGTCTGGTTCTCTGTACTCGTTTGTGACAGGTCGGCAATCAGTGCGCCTAAAAAGGGGATAGTTGGACAACTCGAACGCGACATGTGTGGGACAAGTGAAGGGTAGTTGCTCGAGTTGATCGCGGTTGGGTTCTGGTGCAGGATGATACGCAGTGGCTGGTAATTGCTCTCGCACAACATCAAACGTGACAGATCGATAAAGCAGTCCATGTACTTGGGTGTGACACGGGCCCATGACGAGGCGAGTCTTGCAATCGGCTCGGAATGCAGTGCTGTCAACACCTGCATCACTCCGTTAAAGTTCCACAGCGACAAGTACTCGAGTGCAATCTTGATGTATCGCTCAATCATGTCACCTCTGAAACGGACGTCACGTTGCTTGACAATTTCAGATGCGGCAAGGTTCGACATCTTGTTGAACCACTTGAGATACTGGTAGATGTGTGGGAAGTTGGCTTGCTTCCACTGCTCAATCTCGAGTGATGTCATACCGCTGTCATTGGTGGCTAGACCGACCGAGAACCCGAGCAATTCACGTGGATGAATGTCTTGCAAGAACTTGAGCTCGAGGAAGGTGTACTGCTGTGCAACAAGCTCGGTATCGTCGTCGAGGAAGGTGTAGTATTGTGTCTGACTATCGTAAAACTCAATCTTGTTACCACCCTTGAGATCGGCGACAACTGTGCCGTCTTCCGACAAGAGATAGATAAACTGACGTGTATGGAGATCCATGGCGACAGTCTTGGCATCCTCACGCGATGGCAAAGAGGTGATCTTCATGAGCCAGTCAATACAATCGGCGCCAGTAAAGCACTTGACCCACAACACAGCTTTGTTTTTAAACTTTTTCTCGCGGACTGGTACACCGTAGAGTGGGTCACGGATACCAATAGCAAGGTTGAGGAATGTCTTGGAGATGTTTTGCATTTGTGAGGAGGCACCTCCGAGGACTGGTGTAGTCGAAGCAGATGAAGAAGAGGATGATGGGTGGAGAGGGGCCATGCCATTCTTGATACGCAATTCCATCTCTATCAATGTCTTGGAGATATTCTCGTAGCTTGCCAAGATACCAATGATGGCGTTGGCGACAGGTGGTTCACTCACCAAACACACGTTGGTAAACTCAAACACCTTGTGGTAGAGCCAGCAAGCATCCTGCTTGTACTCGAGCTCGGTAATGTCGTTGCACCAACGCTTGAGGAACGACGACACACCCGATCGGATCTGTGGACGTCGCTGCTCGAATTTTTTGAGTGTATAGGCATCGCTCTTGTTGGGACGTGGGCCAAAGAACCGGCGCACAAGCATCTTGAACACTTTGGTCGGTGTCGTAAACGATCGATACACTGACAAAAAGTCGTCGATAAAGTTCTCGTCCAGCGTGCTCGTGGCACTCTGCACAGAGAGCGATGGGATGCTGTTACGGTACGATGTCGAGGATGAGGAGGATGACTGGGGAGTGGGCGACATTGAGGAGAAGCTGGGGGGTGGGAGGTTCTTTCCGGCAGTGTCTGAACGCTTTCTTCCGGTGGCGCCGGCGCTGCCCATACCGCTGGTCGACGACATGGACGATGTCGAGGCGGTCGATAAGGAGAGTGACGATTGTGTCTCGGACCGACTGTACATGGAGCCTGGAGCAGGCATATTTGACAGTATATTAGACGCCTGTGACAAGATCGAACTGGGGATAGGTTCAGGACGTGTCATGAGCTCAATCATCTTGGCGAGTGTCGCAGCGACAACAATTGAGTTGGAGCTAGCCTGTTCTTCGTCAAATCCAAAGAGGATGCCACGTTGTTGATCGTCGTCGCAGAATGGGTATGGCTGCTCGAGCTCCTCTTCAGTGTAGATATCGAGTGAGTGCAGGTCTTCGTCAGAGACGATATCATCGATCAGGTCTGATGACGAGGGTGAGTGGTGTAGACTGCCACCAGCGGCAGCCGATGACAACGACGATGAACTCGTGTTGGCAAATGTCTGTTGTTGCTGCATGGCAATTTGTCCAGGATGCTGACCCGATGACACGAGACTCTGTGTCGTCAGGACCGAGCCACCCGTGGGTGTTGAGCCATTGGACGAACCCGACTGACCACCGTCTTTGGTGGATCCCGTCGACACTGTCAAGTTCAAACCACCCGTGATACTACCCGTCAACATTGACTCTGAAAACGACGAACTACGCGACTTGCGCGTGGCCAGTCTAATGTGAGGTGGCAGAGTCGACTGCAAAGGAGCAAACTTTTTCTTGAGATTCGTCAGTGTCTCGACGACCGAAGTAAAGGTGGGTCTCGAGTTTGGTTCGTGCGTCCAACACGACTGGATGAGTTCGGCATACTCGGGAGGACAGGTTGTTGGAATAGTCGGACGCAATCCACGAATAATCTCGTCCTCCAACTTGGACATCCACTGACCAAACTGGAACTCGTCATATGGATGTGCGCGAGTGTACAACTCCCACAGGATAATACCAAATGCATAGACGTCGCTTGGCTCGCTATAAGCCATCGACGCCATCACCTCTGGTGCCAACCACAACGGCTGGTCGACGCAACGAGCCAACGCAGCACCGCCATACAACGCGGTCGATGTACCGTAATCGATGATGGTTGAGACGGGAGCAGGACCCTCGACAGTAGCATGCATCAGAATATTAGGTGACTTGAGGTCACGGTGAATAACCGATGGGTTATGGCTGTGCAAGTGTTGCATGCCCTTGGCAATCTCGCTCGCTATCTGTAGACGCAGACCCCAAGACACTTCAATGGTCGGGTTGGACAATAACGAGTAGAGTGAGCCATACTTGACAATCTCTAGTGCCATACACAGTGGTTGAATACAGAACCCACTAATCTTCATAATGTTGGGATGAGACAACCGCGACATCATATACACTTCGTGACGGAACTCTCTAAACACCTTGAGACGATCCTCCTTTTGTTCATCGGCCGACATATCGGTCGAGTTTTGGTCGTCAATGGTACGAGGAATCAACTTTTTGAGTGCGACTGTTTCGCCATTCCACTCTGCCTCGTACACGACACCAAATGCACCTCTACCAATCTCTTTGAGCAATTTAATCTCTTTGAGATCGAATCTTGGTCTTGGAATATCGAGCATTGCAATATCGGGTGCCAATATATCCAATTTCAAACGATGAGTAGTTCTTTCTTCATGCTCATCTGCCTTTTTAAAACAATTTAATACAGTCTTTCCATCCATTACTGCCAATTCACAATCTTCAATTGTAAATAATGTTGGATTTGGATCGAATAAAAATGTACATTCATAACAACTTATACATCTATAAAAATTAAATAAATTTAAAGGTTAATAAAATGGAAATGTATCTATCAATGTTTTTGATTGTTTGTTTTGATTTACCTTTTAATATCTAATTTATACCATTGAGATAATAAAGATTCAATAGTATCAGTTACAATACGAAGTAAAGCAACGGGGGTAGGTAAACCACGAACATCAACTGTTAGGACACGTTTTCTAGATTGATCACGTGGATGATTTGTTTTGAGTTCAATGAGTGCTTCGTGACCTGCGGCATTCTTGACAATGACAGCTCGCTTTAGACACGATTCCACCTTTACAAAGTGGATCAAACGGATGATCAACTTGCCAAAGAATTTATCTGGGATGAATGGAAGATGATATTGACGATTGAGACGAATGACATCTGGATCGTTGAAATCTTCCCATTGACTGACGATGTTACCAGTCTCGGCCAAAAGGTTGGGTACGAGATGACGGTCGTTTGAAGCACCTGCTGCATTGGTGTTGGGTGAGATACCAATGATCGAGGAGCCAGTGGTCATGACTGACGCCAAACTCATTGTACTGCTGCTGTTGATGCTAGACACTAGTGTTGAAAGACTGCTTGTGCTAGTTGTATTGAGATGGTGACCGCCGAGTGAAGAAGACGATGCAAAGGGATCGACGAGATCGTCACTCTTGACAAGATCGCCTGGAGAGAGCGGGTATGTAATCTCAAAGGCCTGCATGATGGCCAACAAGGCACCTTGTAGGTGCTCGGGGTACGAGGGTGACTTCCAAATGGCGGCGAGCTCACTCGTACGGATGATGCCGTTTTTGGTGAGTTTGGCAGTGATGAGTGCTGTGATGCAGTTGATAATCCACTGCACGTCGAGAATGATCATCTTGCCTACAGTCGAGTTGGGGTCGTTAAAGTAGACGATACTGCCAATATTGTGTAAGAATTCTGTAGCACGTTGGATTTGTACGGTGTCTTTGGGGTTACAGATGTTTGCGAGTGCAATATACTCATTCCACATCATGATGGGTGGGATACGCTTCTTGCGCACTTCAATGAGTGCTTCTTCGAGTGTAAAGAATGAGGATGGTACCTTTTCCTTGAGATATTTTTGTTGTTTGACAATGTCCTCGACGACTGATCGCAAACGGTCGACATCGTAACCGGTGGTGCAGCTAACCGAGATGATGGCTTGGATAGTCTGGAATGTCTTTTGGAAACGTGCGGCAGCCTGCTCGAGGATGAGGTTGACGCGACTGGTATCTTCGTAGGCGTCAATGTGCGTGCCGACGAGGATGATGGGTGAGGTGGGTGCGACTGACGTGACACAGTGCAGCCAGTACTCGAGGTTGGCCTCGTCGAGCGTCTTGCTAATGTCCCATACAATGACATGCACCGACCGCTCGCTCGCAAACAGCTGGTTGGTAGCTTGATACACGTCGTTGTTGGTGATATCCCATGTCGACACGGTGACGGTGCGACGCTTGCGGTCGTCTTCATCAAACACTGCGTCAAACTCGTATTGGTCGATTTCAATGCCCGGTGCAACGTCGCCAGATGCCGCGGCGGCCGCAGCCGAGCGCTTCTTGGACACTGTCGACGACTTGCCGCCGCGGATGGCCGTCACGACCGATGTCTTGCCGACACCAGAGTCGCCGACGACGATGATCTTGGAACGCAGGCATGGACGGGCGCCCGTCTCGAGCTCGCGCAAAAAGGCGACAATGTCCTTGAGACCCTTGGAGATGATGGTGGATGGCGGCGTGATGATGGGGTTCTGCTTGATGTTGAGCGTCTTGAGCGACGGCAGCGACGCGATCGACGTCGGCAGCAGCGTCAGCTTGTTGTTGGCGACCGAGATCACCTCGAGCTTGGACAGCTTCTCGAGCGAGCACAGCTGCACGAGGTGGTTGTTGTCGGCCTCGAGTCGCTTGAGGTTGACGAGGTCGCCAATCGCGTTGGGCAGGCTCACGAGACGGTTGTTCTCGAGAATGAGCACCTGCAGCTGCTGCAGCTTGCTAATGTCCTCGTCGAGCGTCTTGATGTTGTGATGTGTCAGCACCAGCTTCTGCAGCCACACCAGCGAGTATATCTGTGGCGGCAATGCCACCAGCTGCGTGTACGACATTTGAAACTCTGCGTCTATCGATATATTATTGTCTGCTGTACCCTGGTTTGTTGTCGTGCTTTGGCCACCGCTACCACTGCTCTGGCCACTGATCGTAGTGCCTGCGCCTCCGCCACTCGTCGAACCAAAGCCATGCACTTGGATTTGTGACCCTCCAGTGCCCATTATTTTCCCATTGTTTCCAACGCCCGCCGACACACTATTCGAGTGTCCCACCAACGAGCCGCTCGTGCGGTTGCCCGTGGCACCATCCTTGAGGTGTTGAAACGAAGGGTTGTCCTTGACATTGATGCTCATCGTCGAAAATGTATATTGCAAGCCGCCGCGATCGCTCGACGACGATGACGACGAGCTCGACGAAGACGACGCTGTCGACTGCAAGTTCTGTACATGCGTGACAATGTCATCTGCCGTCATAAACGTACCATCTTTCTTTTTCACAAGATTCTTGGTTATGAATTGATTGATCGCTCGTTCTGCCTTTATAAACGCCTCTTCCTTTGTTGGAGCAAATTGATACTCTTGAAATTTAACTTTACTCTTTTGCATTATGATCTTCTTCTTCTTCTTATTATTATTATTATTAAAAGGTTATTATTATTATTATTGGGGGGAAAACGAATGTATTCTACAGATATATTAAAAAAAGGAGAGGATGATCTAAAACTACAAAAGTAAAGGAAAATAACAAAAATACACTACTTTTATAAACAATGATCAATGATAAGTTGGTTAGTATATAATGATGGATGAATCAACTGGTGACTGATTACATACACTTTAAATTTACTAATTAATGAAAATAGATAAACTAAAGATTCACTCTCTAAAAGGATTGTTGTTGATTATATGATATATATATATATTATATTGTTGATATGATACTGTTTGTTAAACTAATGTACAATTATTTTCTTTTTTGAAGAAATAGTAGAGTAGTATCTAACCTAATGATAATAATAATAGTAATATACAAGCAAACAAATAAGGTTAGTTTAAACAACAACAAAACATAAATGATGATCTATTTCAAAGAAAGATTGATTGATTGATGAACCCACTGCTGTGATTAGATGGATTTGAAATTCTTTTCTTCATCGTTATGATGTGTTGTGGTTGTGTGTGTTGAAATGTCAGTCATCTGCCATCTGATTGTTGTTGTTGCTTGTGAGTGATTCGATACTCTCATCGAGAAGGTTGGCTCAATCATCAACAATCAATCAATCAATCAATCAATCAATCAATCAATCAATCAATCAATCAATCAATCGATCGATCAATCAATCTTTATCTATGCTATCTATCATTTGAATGAATGAATTCTACCTACTCTTTATATGTATGTCTCCACTAACTACCGTCCGTATGGTGTTTACTACTACTACTACAATATGCCTCTCTCTCTATTTGTTGTTGTTGGTTTTTAATACAACAACAACAATGAGTTGGGTAGCGTGTTGTGAATACGCTGTGTCTGATGATGATTGTCGATGTATAGAAGAATCTCTCTTTAGGATAGGAAGGATAAATATCTGTTGGTGTTCTCTATTTATCTTCTCTCTCTCTCTTTCTATCTATCTATCTATCTCTGGCAATAGTTGTAGATTACTTCTATGTTGTTGTGATGTGATGAAAGTAAATAAAGTGTCAGTGGTTCACTTTGCAAGAAAACCTCAGCAGACAGAAACGGCTTGGTCAAGAAGCCATCCAACTCTAAAAAAAAATTTCAAAACAAACGACCTGCGAATTTGAAGCATGCTTGACGGTGGGATCGAAATCATCTTAAGTTGGATACCCAGCCATCCTTCACATAATCATCATTGTTAATGTACACCACGAATAATAATACTCGGTTCGATTGATGATAATACTAGCCAAATAGAATTATCTCCGTCATCGATTGATTGACACACACAAACTAAAAAAAGATCTTACTATGCCGATCTTAAGATTCCAGATATACAAAAATGGTTTTGAGATTAAATTAGTGGTATATCTCCCTCTCTCTGTACATCACATAATTAACACAGACTATTATCTCATTGAGAGTTTCATTCAATATATATTACATGGATATATAAATAATGAATGACAGTCTTTGAGAAAAGTAAAGTTTTATGGGCTGCAGCCAACCGATAAAATACAGACATCCAAGATAAGATATTAAAAATTGATTTTTATAGGCAACCCATAGCAGCATTGGCAAAAGAATCATCCTCCGCTGCACTTTAACTTTTTTATTATTTTTATTATCAATAATTCTTTAACTACCCAAGATAAGATCCGATTCGAGAGGATCATACACTCACTCACTCTATCATCATTTCTCTATCATTTCTTTTGTATTAGTAGTAAAAGTAGTAGTAGAAGTATTAGAGGATCTATACATCGAACATCGATCCAATTAAATAGGGATATATATATATATATAGAGAAAGAGAGAAAGAGATGAAACTAACAATAGAATACAACAAAAATTCAAAAGCATTGACATATGAGACATCGACGAGTACACCCATTGATATCAAAGATTTGATTACAAAGATTGCTGTACTATTCTCTATCCCTCTCACACCATCGATATCTCTCGATTATCATCTTGCAACTATTCCAAATGGAACTGTTATTGATGTATGTTATAAATAGTAGATACATCTATCTATTGTATATAGTTTATTAACTATCTATCTATCTTTTTAATAAAAGAAAAACAATATTGGTTTAATTACAGATGGATGTGAATTGTCATTAAAGAGTACAACGATCAGTAGCAGAGGAACTGCACCACCACAACAAACTGGATTCTCTTTCATCAAAGGTGAGAGAAGAGAAAGATTAAATAGTGTAGCTCAGAATAGTTTCTTGGGTGGATTTGGTACACATCACAATAATACTGCTACTAATAATGCTGCCAATACATCACCAACTTCGACTAGTCCTTCTCCTTTATCTGCTCCATCATCTCCCATCCCAACACCATCATCACCACCACTTTCGTCATCTGGTACAATCCACAATCCATCTCTATCACCAAGATCACAAACTGTTGTCCAAGGACCATCTTCTGCTGCCGCTGCACCAGCACTCAACCTAGGTGGAAGTAGCGGAAGTATCCCAGTATCATCTTCATCTCCATCATCAACTACCCCTGTCATTGCAGGTGCCAGTGGTGGTGGAAGCAGTCATTCACCATCATCTGCTAATATCAGCGGACCAACCATCGACTCTATCTTGTTATCACTCAACGACTTGTCTTTAAAGAAAAAGGCTCTTTTCGATTTAAAAGAAGTATTAAAAGTATGTAATATAGTTAAAGAGAGAGTAATAGATGATGTATACTTGAATATAAACAGTCTAATGTTGTTGTTGTTGTTTCTTTCTAGGATGACTCAAATGTTAAAAAGTTTATTGAAAAGGATGGATTTGTATCGATTGGTGATCAACTGGGAGAGTTGACTGGAAATACGTTGTCATATGCATTGACAGCACTTCAAACTGCAATGCAATCGGATGCAGGTGCCAATACGGTCAATGCAACTTTGATATCTAGGGTGTTACCAATGTTGGATCCCAACTCTAATCCAAATATTCTAAAATCCGTCCTATCTATTCTTACACTCTACTGTACTTTAAATCGTGGTGGATACCAAGATTTATGTGATAACCATTTCCCACGATTCAAACTTCAATCATCATCAACATCACAACCACAACAACCAACAACCATTCCATTAACATCATCTGTAGATAGTAATGGAAGTGATAAAGAGAAATCAAACCCTTCATCTAAACCAGTTAATATCTATTCAGTAATTGTTACATTGTTATCATCATCAACTGTAGATATTCAATTAAATGCATTGGCATTTATCAATTCAATTGTATCAAAGGCTATTAGCAAGGATCAAAATCAAGCACGTTCTCTCATTGATGAATTGGATACCCTAGATATCAATAATAGACTTCGTAAGATCTATGAAGGAATTGTATCACAAGAATTAAAAAAACAAGTGTATTATTATCAAGTATGTATAAAAAAAAAAAGATAATAATAATTATAATAATTTCTTACTAACTTTTTTTTTAGAAACATAAATTAAATTTAATGAAAAGTAGAAAGAGTATAATGTATAGTAAAGAATCACCAGAACATGAAGCATTGTTGATGAAATTATGGACAACCACATTCCCAGATGTAAAATTGGAGAGTAGAGTATCGGAACAATGGAAAATACTTGGATTCCAGGGAACCGATCCAGCCACTGATTTTAGAGGTATGGGTATTTTTGGTCTTGAAAATTTGGTCTATTTTGCAACTAGTCATAGTGAACAATTCAAAAAGATTGTTCAAACCAACATCGAAAGAAAAGAGAGAGATTATCCAGTTGCAGTTGCCGGTATCAACTTGACTCAAATGTTTTTAGATCAATTCAAAATCAATGAGGATAGTAATCCAGAATATCCAATATTCCCAGTTCTATTTTCTCATAAACATGCTTTTGAAGAACTTTATTGTATTACTTTTAATTTATTAGAGTATGTAAAAAGAAACATAAAATAATAACAAGAATACTTATTTTTATCTATCTATTTATAGTACAACATGGGATACAATGAATGCAAGTTATATGGATTTCCCAAAGGTACTTGCAACTGTTAGACAATCTACCGTTACAGCATTGGATAATAAACCAACTACACTGGAAGCATTCAATTGGGGACAACAATATGTTGGTGGAGCCAACAAGAAACAAAACCCTCATTTTGAAAAGGAAGAAGACGATCACTCACAAAGTGAAGATATCAAAAAACTCAAACAACAGATCAATACTGGCATCATGGACATTATGAAGAACCAAAAGGTCAGTATCATGCAAGAAGGATTGTTCTTTAAATTGCAACGTCCCATCAAAGGTGGAAAGGTGATTCAAACACACTTGTTTGTTAAATTGTCATCTGATTGCCAGGAATACCAATATGCATTCATTCCAGATCCATCCAATCAATCGCCTCCACTCGCATCGACACCATCTCAATCTAGTATACTATCCACTTCATCTTCACTATCGAGTTCTGGCACTTCCATTTCAAATCCATCTCAATGTGCAGATAAATCTATTCAAATTACAAATACTGTGAAATTGAATGATATTACATTCATTTCTTCAGATGTAAAGAAAGATCAACAACAAAAGAGAGACAACAAACAACAGAATGAAAAGAATATCTCACATTACTTTTCAATTGTCATTGCCAAAGAGACCACGGAATTATCATCAAATAGCAGGGACGACATTGCCAACTTTATTGATTCTTGTAAAATCTTAACAAACAAACCAACAGAGTGTGCTGAAACTATCGAGGTAACAAGAAGAATAAGAAGAAAAGAATCATTGAATTGGAGAATCAAAAGAGAGAGAGGAGGTGAAAATCACCACCTCAAATCGTTTCATTAATGAAATTGGTGGGGGTAGATAAGATAAAGATAATCTCCTCCTCTCCTCTCCTCTCACTCTCCAATGAATGAAATTATAATGATAACCGTTTTATTAACAACAATCTTTCTCTCTCTCTATAGGAATTAAAAGTATTGATGGATTTAAGCTTAAAGTTAAAACTATTGGAATTGGAAGGTATTGATTTACCAAGATGTCCACCACCTATCCCAGAACTACCCAAATAACTTGTTGTTGTACCCTATACCGTGACGGTCGTTGCCAATCTTGTTGATCACTAGCCAGCGTGTGTGTGATACCACCGTTCTCTTTCTTGTACCCCCTATCAAAAAAATGGGTGCCCTTTAATAAAAATAAAAAAGACAACACCCCAAAAAGAGCAAATATTTAAATACTAGTGGGCTGGGAAAACTCAACCCCAAATGAGGTCGACCTATTGCCCCCCTTTTTTGCTTTGGCTAAAAACTGTTCTTATTTTAGAGAGCTGGCCTGTTTTGAAAAAGAACAAACAAAAAAGAATACTCTTTGAATAATATTTTTAATAACCCAGAGTAGAGTAGAGTAGAGCAGAGTATACCAAGTAGTAAGAGTATTACTATTTATATCATAATATCAATATAATCATCACTCAAATCAAAAAGAGAGAGAGAAGAAATAGTTTAGAACATTACAAGGTAGGTTAATCACATGATAAATAAATATCATATGACAAATTAGATTACATGTTGTAAAAAAAAAAGAAGAGAAGAAGAAAAGAAGAGTAAGAGTAAGAGTAATGAACAATGCTATGTTATCTCTTGGAGTTGGAGTAATAAGATAGATAGACAGAGAGAGACAGACAGATCACCCATCCACACACAAATAGAGACAAAGACAAAGAGAGAGAGAGAGACATGATACACACGCACATAACACAAGTTGGATGACAGTATTTTTTATTATTATTTATTTAAATTATAAATAATAATAATAATATTATTATTATCGTGCATGAGCTACCCCCACACTCTTTGCACTACCACCACGCATACACATACACACCCACGCCATGGCAGGCGATGTTGTGTGCCCACTTGGGGGTGAGTAATAAACATCCATCCACCCACTCTCAGTCGCCCGTCCATCCATACTGTGTTGTTTTTTTTTATTATTGCGCGCAAGCTGGCAAGTACTCCTACTACTGCTAGCCGACCAAACTTAACCTATTAATAATTTTAAATAATAGATTAATATATAATATTATATTTCCTCCTCCTCCAATTCAGTTCTCAAAAAAACAAAAAGGGCATACTTGCGTCCGCACACCAACAACAAAAGAAAGAACAATCATTTCACAGTTTTCTTTCATTCGTTAATTGCGCACCCTCACCATTTGTTTGTTTAGTTTGGTTTCTTTGTTTGTTTGTTTATATTATAGGTTTACATCATCATCATCATAATCAATCTATCTACATTAACTAGCCATTAATAGTCAATAGCCACACAACAAATAAACAAACAACAACAACAACAACAACAACAACAACAACAACAACAACAAACATATTAATGCCTTGATTTCAGATTACTATAATAGATAGATAAATAGATAGACAGACATTAGTAACTTCAGACAGACAAACAGACAGACAGTTAGATATATCGATATATTCTATAGTTCTCCGGCAATCCCTCCCATTGATACGGCCAATCAATCAATCACACTCATACACACATTACACAAAGCTTTGACACAACCATGATGGACCATACTCAAACCACAACGGCATCAGGTTCCCTACCTACCTACATGTCCTATCCATACTCGAATCCCTTTCTAGCTCAGCCACCACCTTCAGCAGGACATCACATCATGATGCAAATGAAATTCTCAAGACAATGTAAGTTTCCTCTCTTGCTCTTCTTCTTCAAATCATCAATCTTTGTTTAGTAGTTTCAACTTTGGGTAATCATATATAAAGACAACAACAAAAAGCATTCATTCAAAAAGAATAGTATCTACCTTTGGAAAAAGGTTATATGGGAACTCTACTCTCTATAGAGAGTTTATCAATCAACACACCATATCAACAACACAACAGTAATAGTACCCAAATCGTAGTGGAAGAGAGTTTTAAACACAGTTTGTTATAGTTCGTTTCACAACGATATCAACAAGAGGAAGATGTGTGAGTGTGTGAGTGTGTGGTATATATGCATGACAATCCTGCCAATTGACAAACAAACATCATGTTCATGAAAATCTCATTCTTATACCCCACCCGATTCAAACAACAAAAAACATAAGCAGCTCGTTCATCTCATCACCCCCCCCCCCCCCCCATTTATTTGATAGGTGGGGTGTAAAGTGGGTTGACATTGACATGGAGGTGTGGGTGGGGGTAGATCCAATTCGACACACAATTCAAAGATTTAATCAAATTAAAAAATTTGATTGATTGATTGACTGATCAATCACACACCCACCCCACACTTATCCCATCCATTCAATCAATCACACCAAATCACCATACTATACAATTTGATATTAATGTATTTTTTTTTGTATTAGCCAAAAAATCATATCAAAATAATCATAATCATAATCATAGTTATGGAGCTCCATCATATCCTTATCCATATCCATCGGCGACTGTTAATGTAGGTGGAGCACCAATATCACCATTTGTAGTGGCCGACTATGGTATGGTTGCTGAAAATGGGGCTGGTGTACCACCAAATATAATGGCCGATATTTCCAACACGGCTATTAATAATGCCAACATCCACCAACAACAACAATCCATGTCGTCGGCATCTGCTTCGTCGTCGTCGTCTTCTGGATCGGGTAACAACCAAAATGTACATTCACAACAACAACAACAATTCACAAACACAGTATACTATCCCTACCATCAACCACCTCCACCACACTACCTTCACAGTCACGCCAACGGCACCTCTCACTATGGCAACGGAAACGGCAACAACAACAACGGCAACAGTAACTCGTACAACAACAAGAAAATGCATCGCAAGAGATCGGTCAGTGACAGTGCCACTGTCAAAATGACACCCAAGCGCGAGTCGGCGACTACCGCGTCATCGTCGGTGGCAAGAGACAACCAACCTGCCTTTTACAAGGATATCGACCGTGAGATGCCGATCCTCATGAAACAATACCTCGCATTCGTCGACTCTGATGCCGATGACAACCCACCTGTACAAAACCCCAAGCATATGGTCTTTCCAGTGTTCAAGGACTACTTGAAGGATTTCAACATCCACCTTGACGAGAAAAAGAAAATAAGTGATAACCAGAAAACAAGATGGCAAGAAATGGCTGAAAAATTATTTACAATCATCGTAAGTCAAGAAAGAGAAAATATATAGTTATATAAGTTGATCAACCCATTCATTGACACATATCCTATTTATTAAAAAAGTTGGAATTACAAGATACTTTTCATCCAATTAAACATCGTGCAAGATTGTTACAACTTCAACAAAAAGCAAAACAATCAAACGAAAAAGAAATTGATATGATTATCAATAACTATCTTTGTACAGTAAGCTAAACTAAATATTTAATTTTTAAAATTAATTAATTGGAAATCAATATCAATTTGGTTGGTAAATATTTTTTTGGAATAATAATAATTCCAAAAAACAACAAACAACAAAGATCTTCTTTTAATAATAATAATAATAATAATATATATATCTATCAAATAACAACTTTTAAAAAATAATAATAATAATAATAAGACGAATACTATAACTAATAATAATCACAGCTAACCAACCATAATCACACACAAATAACAACAATCGATAAATCACTTACATGTATATTATTATCGACAAACTTGATGTAACAAATTTTGTATAATCCAAACAACAACACAATTAACCAACCAACCAACCAAACAAATCCAAATGAATCCATAGATATCATCGATCATCCAACCAGTTTTTAATTTAATACAGGTAATTTTTAAAAAGATCAAGATGATCAAGGATTCAATGATCTACCACCAACATATATATATTATAAATACGTATATAATTTCAGCAATATAATGATAATGATAATAATTAATTAAGCAACCACATAGTTTTCAATTGGCAACTATCAATATAGATGATGATGGACTAACTAATTGTCCATTCATTTCATATCTCTTTTGCTGTTCGCTCTTGAACCCCCTCTAACAAAGGGTTATAACTATCAAACAATAAAACTAGTTCATTCTAATCCATTCCAAAATAACAATCATTTTTTGATGATTTGTTGTCCAATCTATCTAAATTGTTTGGTAGTAATAAACTCTTTCCACTAGTTTATTATATTATTATTATTTATCGTTATATTATTATTATTATTGTATCGATTATATACAAGTATTGGTCGTGCACATGTGTTGAGTCGTAGTAGTTGAGGTTGATGTTACTACTTTTTTTAAAAAAAAAACTATTATATATTAAACATTATCTATCTATTATCGCGTTACAATTGTTTGTTTGCTTATTTCTTTCTTCTGCTAATCTTTTCTTCCTGTAAAAAACGAGTTTAATGATTATTAATACAACATGTTGTTTCTATCAATGATCAAAGATCATTTCTTTGAGTCTCGTCACTATCATCATCATCATCATCTCTCATTAATGATGATGACTATCTATATGATGTTGTTTGCTGTTGCTGTTGGTTTAATGATCATACTTTGAATAAAACATGTTGTTTAACGACAGGGTCATATTTTCTTAATAACAATTTCTTTGTATTCAATTTAGCGCTCTTTGTAGTAGTATAGTAGAATCCAGTATTTGCTAAACTGACCATCTTGATGATGACAGTGCTAATCTTTTGAGCTGGTCCTGCCATTCTTCTTATCTCTCTTGAATATGTCAATATATTATATAATGAATGAACAAATCTATTGTCACTCAGAGATCACACCTATGATGATGAAAAAGAGAGACGCGTCTCATATGATTTATTTCATTTTTCGATTTTTTTTTTCGTTTCCTTGGCATTGAAGTAATATATAACTAATATTCCAGTACAAAAGAATCTCCTTTGGAATATTAAAAACATATATATAAACTAGATCTATAAACTTTGTTGTCAACATACATGATAAATATAAAAAGGCAGGCTCCCTTTCAACACGAGCACCCAACTATGAAGAGTGACCAACAAACCAGTGTACCGTTTGTTGATACCTATTCGTAGTTGGGCACTCGTACGAGCGTGTTGAAGCTCCATATTTCTCCATTTGGTTTCTTGGTGTACTGGTTGAGCCAACCAACACTTATCAACTGGAAGGACGCCGTTCTCCCGTCACGCCTCTTCTCAAGAGAAATCAACCGATTTTTAAACAGGTCCCTAAACAGTTGCCACTATTTCACTATATCGATTACAGTTGTAACACAAACCTTTATATATTTCTAGTTTTCTCTTGAACCATATTAATAGTAGTCGTCCTCTCTAATAAGATCTTCACAAAAAAAATAATTTGAAATGATAAAACAAAAAAATAATTAAAAAAAATTAATATCTTTGAGGTGGCAGGGATTTCATTGAAAGGGATCGAAGTAATGCATCTATTTTTTATTCACCTTCATTCATTCCCACCTCACCACACACCCAATAGTAGCAAGCCAAAGCATGAGCTTTCAAGAAGAATACTATCAAATCAAAAGTGTATGTAAATATATAATATCAACTTCATTTATTCTCTGTTATAGATAGATAGATAGATACAAAGTTTAGCATAAACAACAAAGAACAATAACAAACTACCAACTATCAACTATCAACTTTATACAACATTTGATATTAATATAAAGAATATATATATATATATATATACTCTCTTCACAACACACACATATTAGGAAATGTCACAACTCGTAACATTAGCTGGTTTAATTAAAGATACCATCTCTATTAAAAAGGAGATCGACGATATTAGAGTTGAAGCTGAAAAGATAAAGGCTGAAATCGCCAAGCAAAAGGCTACCCCTGCCCCAGCTCCAGTTGCTGCTCCAAAGCCAACTCCAGTTGCCGCCGCTCCAAAGCCAGCCCCAGTTGCTGCTGCACCCAAACCAACTCCAGTTGCTGCCGCACCAAAACCAACTCCAGCTCCAGTAGCTGCTGCACCAAAGCCAACTCCAGCTCCAGTAGCTGCTGCACCAAAGCCAGTAGTTGCTGCCTCTGCACCAGTCTCATTCAATGGAGCTGCTGCTACCAGTGCACCAAAGGCAGGTGCTACCTTGCAAGGACCAAACCCACAAATCAAAGACCTTGTTGACGCTGTCAAGGCAAAGGCCAAGGCCGACAAGACTCTTGACCCAGCTAAACTCGAGGTATGTAATAGGCTCTTTAAACAACAACAATATCAAACCTTTCATCTACCCTTTTACTCATACTTTTGTATATTTATAGCTTTATTTGAGTGACGCCGACTTTTAGTTGTTTTGTCTCAAAACCGTGCTGATTTTGCCAAGCTTCCAAAGTGGAAACAAGATGGCAAGAAGAAGGAAGTTGGATTGTATTAATAGATTAACAAATATAGATAGAGAGGATTGAAAATAATGAAATAAATCATTGTAATTTAAAACCTACTTTTGGAAATAGTCTTTGGTTCACAAGAAGGGCAAACATATGATTGTTCCCTTACCATTTCAATTCTTTCGAATGAATAGAGTCTAAGCGAGCAAGATTGCCACCATCGTGGCGCATACCAATACAATTTGAAACAATGAATTCATCGGCAACCTTTCGTTGTTGTAACCATGACTTTGGCCATCAAAGCAAACCAAACCTGAAAGGAAATTTGAAGATCTAAAAGAGAAGAGGGAGGAAGAAGATACTTTGTATTAATAGGGGGGGATGAGTATGTAGTACATCAATCATGTTTTAAACAGATTCCTCATCTCCCCCTATAAACAACATTTCTTGAGAACAAAAGAATGGAAACCGATTGTGGCATTCCTCTTTCTTCAGGATTGTAATTTAATTTAATTTGACAAAATACAAATATTTCATTGACTAATTTCACTTTACTTCTGACTCTCTTCATTTTGTTTAAAGCATTGAGAGAGAGAGAGCTTATTTAATAATTAATAATATATATATACTTACTGACAATAATACTTACTATAATACAATACAATAATACAATACTGACAGTAGTACTACAAAAGGACAAATAATATAATATTATCAAGTCATTTGTTTCGTTTCGTTTCGTTTTTAAAAAGAATACATATAATAATATAATACATAGCAACTATGGGTTTACAAGATAATAACAATAATAATCCAAACAACAACAACAACAACAACAACAACACTATCAAGAGTAATAATGAAGTAGTTGTAGGAGCTGGAGATGGAGAGGTATTTACTACAGCCTCACCTCAACAACTTTCACCTCAACAACAAACGAGTGACATTGAACAACCATCATCATTGTATCATCAATACCCTTCAGTTGTAGGTGGAGACAATGATGAAATTCCATTCTATACTCCACAACAGCAACAACAAATGAATGGTAATGGACAACAACAACAATACCAATTACCAAACCAACAACAACAACAACAACAACAACAACAACAACAACAACAACAACAACAACAACAACAACCAGCAAGAGAGGTACTATCATACAATGTGAGTGGAACTAGTCCAAGCAACTACCCATTCTATCCATCTGTACCAGGTTCATCCCCACCAAATATCAATCATGTACCACAACACCAACAACAACAACAACAACAACAAGCATTGGATCCAAAACAACAAGCACAATTACAATACCAACAACAATTACAACAACAACAACAACAACAATTCTCACAACAACCACCACCACCATATGTTGCTCCACAACAACAATCTCCACCATCATATATTGGAGGACAATTTGCCTCACCTCCACAAGCCATCTATCAACCATTACCACAACAACAAATTAAATCACCATACCATAATGTAAATATTGTCTACCAAACAACTCCACAACCTGCCATTTTACCTCCAATTTTAATTCCAATCGATTCTGAAATGTATCCATGTTGGGGTCCTGATATGTATGTAACAAATATTATATAATATAATATATATTGATTCTAATTATTATTTATTTATTCTTTTTAGTTTTTTAAATGATCCAAAATGTCCACAATATGCAATTGGTACATTACCAAATGATGAATGTCATTTGATTAAAGAGAAATGTCAAAACTTGATGAATATCTATGTTAACCAAAACCATCATCACAATGTCGATGATACACTATTGGCATCGTTTATGGATTGTAAATCGTTAGAGTATTTGAATCTCAGTAGTTGCACCAACTTTAGTAATGAAATGTTTATAAAGGTGATTACCAAGTTGCCAAAACTTAGATCGATCAATCTCAACAAGTGTACACACTTGAATGATGCATCCATCAAGGCAATGGTTAGAAATTGTTCAAATCTCGAAGAGATTCATCTCAACGGTTGCTACCAATTGACTGATGACTCTGTCGCTACTATTGCCGACAAGTGCAAGAATATGCGTACTCTTTCGCTGAGTGGTTGTACTCGTATTACCAACCGATCCATTATCAATATTGCCAAACGTCTATCAAAGTTGGAAGCACTTTGTCTCAATGGCATCAAGTTTATCAATGATTTTGGATTCACCGAGCTCAAGGTACTCAACCTTAGTTCGTTTTACGCTTACAATACACTTATTACCGATAATTCAGTTTCAGAATTGGTACTGAAATGGAAGAATCTCGAAGTGTTGAATCTTGCAAAGTGTATCTTTATCTCGGATGTTTCCATTTCGACACTTGCTTTGCATTGTCCAAAGTTGCAGAAACTGTTCCTCCAACAGTGTAAGCGTGTCACCTCACAGTCTATCCTCTTGGTCACCCAGAGATGTAGTATGTTGCGTGTGATCCGTCTTGACGGTTGTTCTAATATCACCGATGAAGCTGTCGAGCGTCTCGAGGCACTCAAGAGCCTTCAAGTGCTCAATCTTAGCCAAGTCACCAAGATCAATGAAATGTCCATTATCAAGGTGATTGGCTCGTTGCCACAGCTCGACTCTCTCTACCTCTACTCGAACCCACGTGTCTCGGACCTCACCCTCACCCAGATTGCCTCGTCGCTACCTAACCTCAAGAACCTGCGTATTGACCAATCAGTCTTCCCAGGTGGTGACAGTGCCCTCTCTTCGCTCGTTCACCAGTGTCGATCTCTGCGTATGCTCAACTTGTCATACCTTGACCAAGTCAGCAACCAGTCGATCGCCATCATTGCCAAGGAACTACCATACCTCCAAAAACTCTATCTCACTGGTTGCAAGGGTATCTCTGACGATGCACTCACTTCTGTCTCGTCAATCCAAACACTTGAAGTATTGCGTATCGATGGTGGATTCCAGTTTAGTGAAAACGCAATGTCCAACCTTGCCAAGCTCATCAACTTGACCTCTCTCAACATTAGCGGATGCACTCATACCACCGACCATGTCATTGACCTGCTCATTTGCTATTGTCGCCAACTCACTCAACTCTATTGCTCCAACTTGCCATTGATCACCGATAAGGTCATCCCACCCATGCTTGTTAGCTTGGTCAACCTCAAGTTGTTGCGTGTCGACGGGTGTCCCAATATCTCGGACCGCTCCCTCAACGGTCTTCGTTTTAGCAAGATTCTCTACCTCGAGACATTCAACTGCTCGGGTACCTCGATCAGCGACCAAGGCATCTTTTCCATTCTCTCACACTGTGCCATCCGTGAACTCTACATGTGGGGTTGTGATTTAATATCCGACGAGGGTCTTCGTCTCATTACACCCTATCTCCAGAATCTCGAGGTGCTTCGTGTCGACCAATGCCACAAGATCACCGACAAGGGTATTCGTGTGGTACTCATCAAGACTGCCATCCTCAATACACTCAACATTAGTGGAACACAACTCTCTGACGACACTCTTTCCAACGTTGCAGCCTACAACAAGCTACTCAAAAAGTTGATTTGCAACAACTGTCCAAAGATTAGTGACAAGGGAATCGGCGCCGTCTCTATGCAATGCACCATGCTCAAGATGCTAGAGTGTGCCAAGAACACTCGTATCACAGATACTGCCCTCATTGAATTGTCGACACGCAGCAAGTACCTCAAAAAGATCAACTTTTCCTCTTGTCCCAAGATTTCAAACACTGGTTTTATCAAGCTCAGTGTTGGATGTCCACTACTCAAGCAGGTCAACATCCACGAAACCTTTATTGGTGAAGTAGGTATTCTCGCCCTATCCACCTATTGTAAAAACATTATTTCTCTCAACGTCTCGAATTGCTCGCTCGTCTCTGATCTCAGTATCATTGGTATTGGCAGAGAATGTACCAATTTGAAATACCTAAACGCCAGTTTTACAAGCATTGGAGATGGTGCGGTCATCGAGGTTGCTGTTCGTTCAAACATTAATCTAGAGACTCTTGAAATTAGAAATACAAATGTTTCCGATGCCGGTCTCCAAATGGTTGCCAACATGTGTCCTTCTCTTCGTGTCCTAGATATCTTTTCCTGTAAATGGACTGCTCAATCAACTCATGCCATTTCAAATTCTTGTAGATTATTAAAAGATTTTAAATATTAAAAAAATAAATATATCTTTTTAATTGCGTTTTATTTTTACATACTTTGTTTGAGCATTTATAAATATTTACCTTTTTTTTTTTTGACAAGAGATACGGATCAATTGCCATTGTATTATTTAAATTGTTGTACAAGTGATTCAATAAACATGTTTGAATCATTTCATTAACCCAACAATTTAAATAATACAAGACAATTGATTGGGTTCTATGGCGACAGAGGACATTCTACCACGATATACCTTGAAAGGTTTTGCATTCCAATAACCAGATTGTCATTTCCGTCTTTGAATTGACATACAGGATGGAATTCTGTAAGGATAGCGTATGTTGGCTAGAACTGAAGGGGTGGAAGATATTTACATTTAGTAAGGGAGCGTAGAATTTTAATTTTAGATGTATGTGTCAAACAAATCCATTTCAATTGTTATATTCAAACCGTTGAGGGTCTCCATTGATGCCCATTTGGTATTTTTTTTTTTTGGACAGTGAAACACTGTAAACTAAACTATTTGATATAACAAAAAAACAAAAATAGTTTGGATTTGTGTGCAATATTTAAAGAAAAGCATTTTTGTTCTTTGAATAAATCCTTTTCTTTATTATTGAATAACAATAGTTCCAGTTGTTGGACGAATATCTTTAATCTTTTTGCTAAACTCTATAACCTTTTTTCTAATTTCATCTTCATTCATTGTTTGAAGTACAGTATTCTTTAATAAATTTTTTCCACCTACCCAAACATCAGTTACCCTAGAGAGAGAGTTTAAAAATCAATGATTAATATTTAAATAATAATAAACAACAAGTTGATTAATGAATTTCATACCTATTTGTACCAACATAAACCAAATGAGAAATAGCATCATAAATGGGTGGACTGGTAACTTTGATGGCAACGATATCAGCAAATTTTCCAATTTCTATACTTCCAAGTTCCTTGTCGACACCCAAAGCTTTGGCGCCATTGATAGTAGCCATGGAGAGCATACGATGTGAAGGGGTGACGCCAGATGATTGAGGGTTTGGTTCCAACTCTGATTTGAGAGTCATATTGTAGCAGAGCTTGTCGACGAGAGCAGCACATCTCATTTCACTCAACATGTCCAAGTCGTCGTTGGAGGCAGCAGAGTCTGTACCAATGCAAACATTGACACCACATTTTTCCAATTGATGAACGGGGCAAATGCCAGCGACACCCAACTTGAGGTTGGATTCTGGACAGTGAACCACATTGACCTTGTTGTCAGCGACCAATTGACACTCTTCCTTGGTCAATTGGGTCATGTGAACGGCAATTAAACGTTCAGAGAGAACACCCAAACCATCGAGTCTTGCCAATGGTCGTTTGCCATTAAGTTTTTCTTCGTCGGCCACTTCTACGTGAGTTTCGTGGAGATGAGTGTGGATGACGAGGTTGTGTTTCTCTGACAACTCTTTTACACGAAGATAAGCTTCGTCAGTGATAGTATAGACTGCATGTGGTCCCAAAGCAGGACGAATCATCTCGTTGGACTTGTATTGTTCGATGAATTTCTCACCCTTTTCCAAATACTCTGCTTCATTGTTTGCATAGATGGTTGGGAACTTGATGATTGGTACAGATACAGTAGCACGCATACCACTATTTTCCATCACCTCTGCAGCAATCTCTGGATAATAGTACATTTCATTTGCATAGGTAGTACCGGTTTTGATCATCTCCAAGCAAGCCAATTCAGTACCCAACTTTACAAACTCTTCACCGACCCATTTCGCTTCAGCAGGCCAAATAAACTTGGTCAACCAATCCAAAAGACTGACGTCGTCTGCATAACCACGCAACAGTGTCATAGCACTATGACAATGCATGTTGAAAAATCCTGCAGTCAATATGTATTCATCCAAGTCAGAGTCACCAGCTCTTGCACCACCACCCAACTGTACAACCTCTTTTGCTTTGTACTTTTCATCTACTTGACTCTTTTTTACAATATCTACAATCTTTTTATCTTTTACTACAATCACATGATCTACGAGATATGTTCTTGATGGTACAATGGGTATAATATATTTTGCTCCTATTATTAAATCTACTTCTTCCATTTCTACAAGAATAATACTATATTATAATATTACGTAAAAAAAAATTAAAGATATAGATATATTAATGATGTTTGTTCGCACAATGTTGTAAACGAAAAACGACTCAACGAATGGAAGGAGTCAGATGTTTTTAATTTAATTTTTTACAAATATCCAAACAAACCGAATCAAATATATTTGATAATTAATAAATAAATTATATAAATTATATAAATAATACAGATGTAGTTGTTACTTTATTAATTGTTAGAATTGTTATTTTAAAATGATTTTGTTAATATTAAATAAATGTATTGTTGTTGTAGTTGTTGTTTTTAATTTGAGTTTGTGGAATAAATATAATTAATTGTTTTTCGTTTCTTTATGGTTCACCTTTACTATCTCTTTTAGATGATGATGATCTAGGAGTTTCTAGATTTTTACCATTATTATTAAAGATACTATTATCACCACTAGCTAGTATTGAGGAGACATTGAGTTCTTTACTTTCACGTTTTGGTTTGGTATCTTTGACGGTTAGGAAACCAGATTTCTTTTTTGGGTCTTTGATGAAATTTGGAATCAAACTAGATGGTGTCAAACCATCAAATAGAGATGAATCCTTTTCATTGTCGTACATATCTTCGGTGATGGTGAGTTGAGATGAATCATCATCTGCATCATCTTGTAAGATTTGATCCAACTCTGCCTCTTCGGATTCATTAATCTCGCCATTGATGTATTTCTCCATCTTGAATTGTAAACGTCTGTATCCTTGTTCCAACTCGTGATGGAAACTAATTTGATTCATTTGAATGTTACATTTGTTCAAATCCAATGCCTTTCTACAAAGTACCAAAAACTCTCTACACTTTTCCTCCAGTTTTTGAACATACAAATTATTCCAATTGACTCTTGAATTCTTTGATAAAAATCCTCTACAAATTTCTAATGCTCCTGCATTTACCTCTAAAATAAATATTAAAAATAAAATATAAATAAATATATATAGTTTCTTTTTGTTTTGTTTTTTTAAACATACGTAATAAAACAGAACCTTGTAAAACACCTTGAAGAGTTTTAATATTGACAGGTTCAGTATGAATTTCAAGTGATAATAATTTACTTCTTTGTTCAATCGTTTCAATACTGTTTTCAATTGGACTAATCTCAATCTCTTTGTACTTTACAATTGGATATCTCTTTAACATGTTTGGTGCAGTACAATCAATAGAAATAATTGATTTTCTATGGAATTGTTCTGTAATTGATCCTTGAATCTTTCCAGATAATGTAAATGGTGTAATAAATACAAATTTGGCTAATTAAAATAGAAATAGAAATAGAAAAAGAAATTAATAATTGATTGTTTGTCGCTTTTTGTCTTTTGTTTTGTTTCATACTTAATAAAGTTTTTCTATCAATATAAGCAATTCTTGGTTCTTCATCAGATTTTGAATCAAAATAGGGTTTAAGAGAAGTGATTTGAAGATATAACTTTTCTTGATCTAGGTTGGAAGGAACGATACGACCACTGTCAGGGAAGATGTTTATGGTTTCACCTAGTTTCTCACGGTAGAATGTTTTGAGACGTTCGGCGAGTGAAAAGAGATGAGTGAGTTTGGGTTCTTTGTAGACAAATTCCTTGCCATCGAGGTCTTCAAACTTGCGACCATAGAAACCAACACGATAATAACGACCGAGCATACGAGACTTGTTGTCGTTGGTCTTGATGATTTCCTTGTAGAGTTTGTGGCTTTGTTTGTAGTAACTAGAGAGCTTGTCATATTCACGTGTCTTTTCACTCAATGGAATGATGAGTTTGTAGAGGAGGATGGCAAACTCGTAAAACTCACCCATACGGAACTGGTTGATCGCTAGGATGACCGATGAGATGAGACCGGGGATGGAAAAGAGTGGTGATGTGCATACACCTTCATCCTCTTCGACGACGACTTCATGGAGCTCGGGTACAATGTTTTTAATGAGTGACGTGTCGAGACGACATGGCAAGAGGTTGTGTTGGTCGAGATAGGCGTGGATCAACATAGCAATACGAATCTTGCAAATGGCAGCTTCAACATAATTTTCTTGTGAGACGTGGAGTGTGGCCAGTGCGTCGAGCCAGTCGACTCTGATGATAGGCGTGTCAGAGTACCCATCGGCAATCTTGCTGTACAACTCGTGTATGGTCTCGGGATCAGAGTTTTCTTTGAGTTGGTTGACACGCATAGTGTCACGGATAATCTTGACTAGTTTGGTCGACATGTTTTGGATTTGTTGGCCAAACTTGTCAACTGCCTCGGTCACTTGTTCGGCTGACAATCCGGCTCGTTTTTGGCGGTCGATGATCGTGTCGGCCACGGCACCGGCCTCTTCTGAGCGACTGTACAACACGAGTGTCGCCAAGGCACGTTCGAGGTTACGGGCACCGACCTTGCCAAAGGCATAGTTGTCCGATGCCAACTTGGACAGTGCGATGGTCGACTGGATCTTGACACGTCCGATATTATCCACCTCTTGGTGGTTGTGCTTGAGAAGCGTGTAAAAGAGTCCAGTGGCGTCGGTACGCACACTCAGAGTGGGTGAGTTGCACAGATAGAGCAGTTGCTCGCAAATCATGCCGCAGTAGTTGTTGTTGACGCGGAAGAACTGGTTTCTAAACTTGTGGATAAACGAGCGGACCGTCGAGAGGAGTGCACGCACCACACGATGACTCTGCTTCTTGGAGAGCAGCGAGATGATGAGCGAAAAGAGCTTGTCAAAGATGGGCGACGACGGGTCGGTGAGTTGGTCGCGATACGTCTCGATAAAGTCTTCGATAAAGTCAATGGCAATCAAATTGGCCTCTGCACAAAGTGTTGGCTCGTTGTTGGAGAGTGGACGCGACCGAGAGATGGACGGCGAACGTGTGAGTGTCTTGGGCACGTGGATAGAGTCCATCGAGGCAATATTAGAGTTGCTGCTGCTGTGGTTGAGTGCGTTCATCAGGAATTGAGCTGGAGACGGTTGGCTGACCGACTCGCGACGGTCACGACTGGTCGTGGTGACAGGACTACCGTTGGCGGGCGTTCCATTGGTGCTTGGGGGTGTGTTGGCGCCACTTGACCCGCTGGCACTACCAGTGTCTCTTGGCAACTCTTTACTGAGTGCAAGGGATGACTTGCTGCTACTATTGCCAGATACAAGACCGTTCATGTTTCCAATACTCGAGACTGACAAGAGTGGAGGTGTAGGGGTGTCCAAGTGACTCGAGGACGATGGGGGGTAGGGCAGCGACATGCCCTTGTCCTTTTCCTTGCCATGGTGCTTTTTGAGCAGCTTGGAGATGTGGCCGAGTGGGAGACCTCCCTCTGGCAAGATGGACATGGAGGGGATACTAGTAGTACTCTGGGAGATGGACGGTGATGGCATACCCGCCGACGAGTTCATGGCCGATGTGACAGCTGCGTGAAGAGCAGGTGGAACATTTCCAATCGACGGCATATGAGGTAGCGAGTTGGCCAATGATTTGGCAGGACGATACTCGAATGGATTAGTGCAATAATCAATCATGGTAAAGAGCGTGTTGATACGTTGAGGTACCTCTTTGAGCAGCCAATTACGCAATAAATTCTTGGACAGGTTTTTAAAGACAAACAAGATACTCGAAATAAGCAGACGTTTCTCTTCTGTACCAGACACGAAATACCAATTTGTAAACAACTCAAAGTTGTCCAAAAACCATAATATAATGGGTAGATAGATCGATGCGATACGTTCACGTTTATCAGCTGATTGATAACGACCGTCATACTCGTGTTTGATGAGTAGAGCGAGTAGAGTGTTGAGTGCAACACCTCTTACCTCGCTTTGTGTGCTAGTAACAGCTTCCATCACCTCGGTAATCAATAGACCGGCCACTGGATGCATGTCAATGATCTTTTGTTTGATTGTCTGTATATTGGTGACTGCGTAGGGTAATGGAATATTGATATTGATATAATGTTCATAGTCGGTAACAATCTTTAAGAAATCAAATTTAAAGAATGTCATGGTAGTTACAAACGACTCGTTGGCAGAACTAGATGTCCCTTGTTTCATTTCGCTAGTGTATCCAAACACCAAGTCAACAGTGATACCTCTATCAAACACTGAAAACAAGTCACGTACAAACAATGCCAAACTATTATTTGCCTCCAATGCCAACCTTCCATCTGTACTACTCAACACTGCTCCTTGGAAATGATGAATAATAAATGATATCAATTTTGGTACATATTTTATAAAATCTTGATCATATTTGTTTTCTCTTGATCCTTTAACTATAAAAATAAGTAAATTATAAAAAGAAAGTATTAGTATTTATATATATTTATATATTTATATATATTATATATTTTAAATTTTACATACTTGTATCCAAAGATGATAAAGTAATAGATTTAATAATTAAATCAAAAATAAACCAAGAAAATGAAAATAAAGTTGAATTGCTAATATCTGGTGATGTGGAATTACCAGATGCACCATTATTACTACCACTACCACTACCACTACTATTATTAATACCACTTGAACTACTATGTGGACTGTTATTTTCCTTTTGACTTTCCTTTGCACTTTGATTGCTTTGATACTTTTTCAACATTAAAAAGTAAACAAATCTAGAACAAAGTGCAGAATAAACTGGTATCTTGGTATCAGTTGGACAATCAAATACATGTGATATAAATGAAACTAAAAATGGTATTCTAACATTTGAATCTTCAAAATAATTTTGAATCCTACAAAATAAATAAATAAATATTAATATTTAATAAATGATTGAAGAAACAAAATTATAATTTAATCTCTTTTCTTTTTTTTTTTTTACATACTTTGATAATAAAATAAAGATTGCTTTAATTGCATTACAACCAACAGTTGCATCTCTATTACACATTACATAAATCAATTGTCTAATAATAACAGGGAAGAATTTAATTGATTCATATGCATCAATATGAATAAAATCATTCAATATCTAAATAATAATAATAATAATAGTAAAAAAAAGAGTATTATTAATAATTTGATTTCATTACTTTTACTTTTTTGTTTTTTTTTGATTTTCTATATTTACTTGATTTAAATCAGAATCTGATAATTTTTCATCTAAACTATTTAAAAAGAAACGATTAAGATAAGAGTTTTGAGGATAGATTGAAGAATTTAGACGAAGGTTAAGTTTGAATAGATTCTTTCCATTTTCCAAATAATCCAAATCATCCTTTTTGAGATAACCATCTTTTGGAATACCCAATACAACTGGAAGGTTGTGAAGACCATTATCTACAAGTTTCTTCTCACTTTGACCATACAATGGCAAGAATGAATAACCAACCAATTGTTCAGATTCCTCTTTTTCCTTTTTCTTATTACAAACAATATGATAATATGAAAATAATATATGATATTTTGTTGTTAATCTAAGATAAAATAAAATAAATAAATAAATAGATTAGTTTTACTTTTTCTTTTTTTCTTTTTCTTTTTTTTGTTATTTTTTTGTTTGTCTTCTTCTTACTGAGTAGGTAATTTAACTTTAATTTCATCATTAAATGATGGAGTTTTAGTATGATAATGAGTATCGGTATAAAATTGATTGGTAAACTTTTGATTTGAACTCTTGCCATAGATGACAGAGAGGGGTGGTTGAGAGACTGAATCAGAGTCTCTAATTTCGACTTTAATACAAATGTTTCTACCACTAGCTTTGCTGAGATTGACAGTGTCGGGGTAGATGTAGAGATTGTTAATGTAGGCGCTGTGAGGAATGAGGTCCTCTTTGAGTGGGAAACACTGTAATTCACGGATAACCGGAACAATGGCGTTGAGTGTCGATGTACGACTAAGTGAAGGTGATGGTGATGATATTGATGTATTCAACAATGATGGTGAGGTGACTGATGGAGTAGTCGTAGTAGCACTTGCCAAAGATGAAACAGAGATGGATGGTGTAGCTGATAGTGTACTTGGAACAGTCAAAGATATACCTGTAGTAGTAGGTGTCACCGAGATGGGTGGTGGAACAAGTGAAGCTAAATTTGGTGCAGATGTAGCATTGACCAGTAGTACTGGTGGTGTCAAAGAAGAAGAAGAACTGGTAACTATACCAGGACCAGCACTAAATCTATTGTTGTTGCTACTAATATTTGAATTTAAAGGTTCGACATTGATAACAGTATCAAAAGATGGATCTAGACGAGTAGTGTGAGGTGGTAGTGCTGTTCCCTTTGAAATGTTATAGGAAAAGGTACCTGGAATCGTTTTGAGTTTCTTCTTTCTAGTGGCATCTTTGAGATCGGCAATCAACTCGTCAATGTCGTCATTGTCCTTTGGTACCTGTTTGAATAACGAGTCGCTCTCGAATGCACCATTCTTGACATCACCGTTCTCGCCAGTCAATGGAATCGCTGAAAAGGAGAATGGTTGTGTGTATTTGCCCAAACGTTCACAAAACTTGGTGACAACGTCTGATACTTTGGCCTTGTTCTTTTTAATGACCTTTACATCCTTTTCCTCTATTTTTACATATGGTTCCTTGACTAGATCAGGGTCACCTTGCATAACCTTATTAATTCGTACCATCACCCAAATATCATTCATTTGTTTAACTGGTAATGAAACAATTAAATGTTTTGATTGTGTTGTAATATCTGCCTTTTCCTACAAATAAATTAAAAAGTAAGTAAGATTATTAATTATTATTATTATTATTATCATCATACATTATGTTTATCCAATAAAGATCTCAATTGATCAGAATTAAAATCGAAATGGAAATTCTCTGATATTCTACATTTGTTGACAGAGTCGTAAAGATATAATGTACAAAAGAATGGTTCTAAATCTCCCAACATAAATACCAATCCTTTTAATTCAATTAATACATTTACATAACTATAAAAAGTAAATAAATAAATAGAATAATAATTAGAATTTGAAATATTATTATTATTATTTTTTTTTGATTTATATTACTTTTGTTTTGACCAAATATCTTGAGGAGTTCTATTACAAATTGAAACTTCAGTACCTGATCCCCAATTATAATCTGGACGAAAATAACGAAAGAAACCAACTCTACCCTTTTTACGATTGGCTGTGTTTTCAGTGTCGGTATCTTTGTCTTGATAGGTTTTTAAAAGATCGTTTTGTATTTCATCGGCTGGTTGTTCGTTATGATTGGATGAATTTAGATTTAAATCAATCATTGGACTATTGGGAGGAGTTCGGTCAATATCAACATCATATTTATCATTGTCAAAGTGTGTTAGACGTTCTGCTTCCTTTTTAAATTTCGAGTAGTTTTTGATAACTGTCTTTCTAGGTGCTGCAAAACTTTCCAATGACATTTTAATGTGTTGATGTATGTTGGAGGGAGTAGTGGAACCACTACTGGTGTTGTCAGTGTTGATGGGAACAGTTGATTCTTTGGTTCTATGTGATTGTACAGTTTCTTTAATTGAAATGTCATCCACTGGATAATTGATGAGATGTTTGGCTAGTGGATCCATCTTTACGCTGTTACCAACCAATTTAGCTTCTACGTAGTGACGATATCGATGGAGGTGACGGTCAGCTGCTCCGGCATTGACACCGCTCATTCTTGATGGTAGCATGCCTAAACTGCTTGTATGAATCAGTTGTGGATTCGATAGTCGTGGTGTCAATCCTCCTCCTCCTCCATTGTCCATGGCAGTGTCAGACGAAGTGTCTGACAAGGGTGTTAAAATTTGTGGTGGTGGTTGTGCTGTAGAGTCAGAGGCAGCAGCAGAGGCGGCAGCCTGTAACAAGTTCTCGGTCGACTTTGTATTGTTTGGAATCTCTACCATTCTTTTAAGTGGTGATATTGCTCCTGCTGTTGCTGTTGATGTAGATTGATCCACTACTATTGTTGTTTCTGTCAAAATAGGAATTGGAGTGGTATTTTGGTTATTATCAGTATCATTGTTGGTGGTGATAATGGTTGCACCGTCAGCTGCTGCCACTGTTGGAGGTGTTGTAGCAGTTTCTGTTGGTGAATCATATGTAATGTCCATCATGGTTGATGATAATATAAATATGAATATATAGATATAATAATATATAGATGTATGTATTACTACAAAATAATAATAATAATAATTAGACCAACAATTCTACTTTGAGAGAATGTGTTGTCGGATGGATGGATGTGGTGTGTTAAATGAGGTTGTAGGAGGTACCTAATATTAGCCCCCTCTCCTATGTATGTGACTACGATGATGATACTATCTACACCGATTCAAAATAGTTGGTGTGTGGTGGTTGTGTAATATAAATAAATAAATAACAAGATAGATATATAAAAAGAATTGGAGATAGGTGTAATATTTAATTGAAAATCTAAAAAAAGAGCAACACTGCTAACATTGGGAGGGGCTAATAGTGCGACTTTGAAAACCGTTACACAAGATGATTTTTTGTTTTTTGAATTATGAGAGACCGCGGTGCCACCCTGTGCTCAAGGCTCAGCTGTGAAACAGTGTTAGTTGTTGTGAACAAACATTTCCTTTTTAAATGAGAAGAGAGAGATGTGGGTGATCTGTACTAGATAGATGAGGATGTTGATGGTATCAGTCTTTGTCAGTCTTACCAACAGTTTAGGTTTGAATCTCGATTATAGATTTCGACTCTTATTTTGCTTGTAGACTGCCACTTTTAAAGCTCTCTTTGTGTAAATATATATATTAAAAAAATAATAATAATATTATTATATTTTAAAACAACTTTGTTGTTGTTGTTGTTGTTGTTGATCCGTAATTAAAATGGGATATATATCTAGATGGGGATTGTTGTTGTTAATTTAAATTAAATATTTAAAATTAAATTCCATTCATTCATATGATCAACAATTAACAAGGAGGAGGAGGAAGAGGAGATAACAATAATGAATAAGAGGAGACAATAACAACAGACAGACAGACAGACGGACAAGAACAAGTCAAATGACATCCATCCATCTCATCAATCGAATCTATCATCAAAACACACACACAAAAACGAAATGCAAACATCATCGACTGACTACATACATTACCTACTCCCTACCTGTTTGTTTTTGTCCATATTACATCATGAAATTGAATAGAGTGGGTGAGTGGGTGGGTTATTGGTAGGTGTTAGGTTGGTTGTAGAATCGAGTACATGATTTACTAGCTATTGTCAATCTATTTTAGTATACAACAGACAACCAATCATACGATTGATAGACACCAAGTAACTAACCCTAACCCCAACCACCACACGAATCATCACTATCCATCCATCAATGATCATGATTTTATGTGGTACCACATTTCATGTCATCACCCACCCATTCATGTATTTGGAACTTCATTTATTAATTTGATTATATCCATTTGCAACTGATTAAAATTGTTGTTTTACTAAGTGTCATTGGGATGCACCACCAACCTTTTTGCTCTCGCTACGCATAAAAAAATTTTGGAGTTATGGTGCCCTATTCAGACATTCCAACGTTCTGGAGATACTTTGTATACCCTCTTAACCCAGCCAGATTCTATATCGAAGGTATTGTCACCAATGTTCTCAAGGATCTGGTTAGTAAGTAATAATAATAATAATAATAATAATAATTATAATAATAATAATAATAATAATAATAATAATAATAATAATAATAATAATAATAATAATAATAATAATAATAATAATAATAATAGATAGATTTACATATATTTACAATATTATTTTTTTTACCCAAATAGTTGAATGTTGGGATGACTTTGGTCCAAAGCTGTTCAATAACCTCAATCAGATCAACTCAAGGTTAGATGAGAAAAGCCCCAAGTCTCCACTTGATAAGGATACCATGTCAGTCCCCTCATCTAAACCATACACCAGATGACAGACAACCCAGGTACCGTTGTTCAATTTCACGGTGGCTTCTGGCATGGTGGTCCACTCTGTGTGACTAACGATCCAATCCTCCATGAGCAGAGATTTAAAAGGACTCTTGCTTCTGATACCGCCATTCTCGCAAAGTATGACATGATTATTGCATGGGAAATTCCAGTTGGCCATCGAATTCGTTTAGGACTCGAAAACTATGTGAAATCATATAAACAAGGCTACCCTATCGATATTAATGATTATGCCTTACCAGCATCAGCATCCAAAACAAAAAAAAAAGATGACAACAATAATATTTCCAAATAATTTTTAAATAAAACATCACAACCATTGAATAGTACTTTAGTTTGTAAAAGTGAAAGGTCTAGTATTTATTGATTAAATTTTAAAATTTTTGTTGTTGATGATTTTAAAACAGAAATAAAATGGTTGATTGGAAACGAACAGAGTCTATCAACAAACTTGTATGAGCCCTCACAATTCTGTCAATTAGATGATGGTAATAGTCTATGGATATAAAAAAGATATAAATCATCACAATCAATTCTGTTATATCTCATCTTCCAACAACCCATAACTATCATCTGGCTGGGTGCTTGATATTGATGAGAACACTTCTCTATCTCCAACATCCATCATCAAACATTACCATCCAACACCCACCAGCTTTTCCTTTTACAGCAGATTGTCCCACAAGACTGCTACAGAAATGTTCACTTTTCCAAATGTCTTTGATGGTTATATCTTTATCGTATCTATCTATTATCCTATTTGTTTTTTGATGAACAAAAAAATTTTATTAAATTTAAATTTATTTTTAGTTTGATTTGTCTTTATCTGTTGGCACGTCTAGTCAAATAAACAAAGGCAATGACGAGGAGAGTATTGAAAACCCAGAAACAGACGATGATTCCAAAGTTTCTCCAACGATTATCGGCAGACCATTCCAAGGTATCATAATATTCGGCACCTTCGTCAAAGGTACAGTAACCACAGTTGGCAGTGTCATTGGGATTGTCAAGGTAACCTGGAGCAAGATCGGTAAAGGCTTTGGCATACTCGCCGCAGGTTTGTCCTGGTGGTGCGTTGAATTTGAGGAGATCGGTATCGGTACATTTTACCTTGACGTCCTTGAGAATGTTGGTGACAATACCTTCGAGGTAGTATCTGGCTGGATTGAGCGGGTATACAAAGTATCTCCAGAACGTTGGGATATCTTTTGGTATCACCATAACTCCAGAAAAAAGGAAGAGGAAGACGATGAGCAATGGCACGATGATCATGGCAAAGAACATGTTGGCACAGATGGCAGCAATGACTTGACCAAAAGAAACAGAGAAGAAAAGGAAGACATTTCCCATCAACCAAAAGTAGAATCCACTGTCGGCATCGAATTGGAGTCCGACTGTCCAGTAGGCACAGAAGAAGAAGATAGTATTGGTGATGATAATGTATGGCAACTCTACAACGACGATGGACAAGGCAAATGGTCCCCATGAATAGTACTTGGATGAATAGTCACGTCTGAAATACTCTCTTTGAAGGAAGAATTGTGGGAGAGCAATAAAGATGAGCATGATAGCAAGGAAGATGGCTTGGAAGATGAAAAAGACACGTTGAAGCATATCCGACGAAGAACTTTGGATATTGTAAAAGGAGAAACCGAGTACGAGACCAGTGAGGACAGATTGGAAGAAACGACCAAACGAGTAGTATGGATCACGCCACCAGATAATGTTCATACGTTTGTAGACTTCCCAAAGTTGGTACATGGTGCTAGTGGCAAATTCACGGGCTGGTTCTTTGTTTTCGACAATGTTGGCAGAGCTATCTCTCATTTCATTGAGTTGTTTGGTAATGTCGGCGCATTCTGGAGAGGATTTCCAGGCAGCTGGCCAGTCAATATCGGTCTTTCCATGGACACCAGCACCAATAGCTTCGAGCATGTATTCGGCTGGATTCTCAGATGGAATACAAGCACGGACACCATGACGTTCAAAATAAGATGTCAAGGTCTTGCTGTTTTCACCAATATCACCAAAGTAGGCAGTCTTACCACCCTTTGCTAAAAGCAAGAGACGGTCAAAGTATTCAAACAAGACAGATGATGGTTGATGGATGGTGCAGACCAATGGCATACCAGCATCAGCAAGCTTACGAATGAATTTGATGATATTGTATGACGACTGTGAATCTAAACCACTAGTAGGTTCATCCAAAAAGAGAATATGTGGCTTGGCAACGAGTTCAAGACCAATAGTAAGACGTTTACGTTCTTCAACAGAGATACCAACACCAGATTCCAAAGAACCGATAAGAGCATCACCAAGATGTTTCATTTCCATCATTTCAAGTACGTGTTCGACATAGCTAAACTTTTCTTCCAAAGATACTGATGGTTCTTGACGCATCTTGGCAGAGAAACGGAGTGCTTCACGAACGGTTAAATGTGGGTTATGGACATCCATTTGTTCGACATAACCAGTAATACGTTCGAAATCAATGTCCAATGGTTTACCATTCAATAGAGATGTACCTTGAACAGTACCCAATGTCTTACGTTTGGCCAAAACATCGAGAAGTGTAGTTTTACCGGCACCTGAACTACCCATCAAGGCAGTCATTTGACCTGGTTTAATCCAACCCTCAACATCGTCTAAGAGGAGCTTTTGAGTCTTGTCTGGAAGTGGAACAGTGTATTTGATATTTTGCCATGAGAATTCACCACCTGGCATCTTGAGGGTATCCTTGATCTTGGCAGTAGCTTCTTGAACCATACGGATTTGTTTGAGTTCATCTTCGGCATCATTGATCTTGGGAGCTTTTCCTGGCTTGTAGACCTTGTGAGTGTAACCTCCAGATGTCCAATCAAACTTTTCCATGGCCCACATGTTCATGGCGGTAAAGAGTAACCACCAGAGGTAGACGACGCAAACGTTGAGAGCACGGTCATCAATCTTGAAACCGAGGGCATAGTCGAGATAGGCTTCACCAGTGATGGACATTTGACCTGGTGAACCACCTGGAATGGGACAGACACGGTAGGCTGGATCAGTGTACCCTGGACCGGCTGGGATGGCACTGCTGGTACAGTCAAATGTGGTGTCTCTAAATTCGTTGGCCATCAAAGCCTTGAAAGCATAGGCGACTGGATTGATCCAAAAGAACCAACCAAACCATGGCACTTCTTGGATCTTGGGGTAGGGGATAATGTAACCACCAAAGGTCAACATAAAGATGAGATAGACAGACATGATGTTTTGGGCAATATAGAGCGACGAGCAGAAATTACCAAACAGACGGAACAAGTTGGTGAGAGCAAGAGCGGTACCGATCAAAGTAAAACAGAAAATAAAGAATTGATCGGCCGAGTATTGCAGACCAAACATGAAATAGGCAATGATCGAGTAGAGGAATACTTGGACGACGAGAATGGGGATATCCGAGATGACTTGGGCAATGTGGAAGGCCGATGGACGGTACAAGGCGTAGGATCTGTGCTTTTGGAGGATACGACGACCAAAGAAAGTCATTGGCAACTCTCCCTGTGAAAGGAAAGCGTTCAACAAAAGACTGGCAAAGATGGCACCACCTCTGGTAAACAGACCATTGAGATCACCCTTTACTTGGAAAAAGATGGATCCATAGATGAATGATTGGATAATCAAGGAAATGTAACGAGAGCAAATACCAAACTTGTCATTACCAATCAATTGGAAATGACGGACGGTCAATGCCATGACTTGAGTGACAAATGAAGTGACGTATGGCTTGCTGTTGGATGTGGTACGGGACTTTTCAGCAATGACTTGTTCGGCAAAGGCAACATGTGGTTGTTCACGTTCGAGTTGTTCTTCAAATTCCTTGTGTTGTTGGCTGGAACGTTGGTATTGTGGGGATTGTAACCAACGAGCTTCAAAGTCGGCAGAGGTTTCTGGTGGTGGTACACCAGAGTAGTTTTCAGAGATCTTTCTTTCTTGTGGATTGGTGACACCAGTCAAGAAATCAGCTACCGATTTTCTTGGTTCACATTCAAAACCCATATCCAAAAAGTATTGTTTGGCTTCACCAATTGGACCGAAATAGATACATCTACCCTTTTCCAATACCAATACATTGTCAAATTGATGATAGATTGAATCGGATGCTTGGTAGAACGAAGCGATAGTGGTCTTGTCGAGTGTATCAGACATGATACGAAGTGATTTGGCATAATCGAGTGCAGAAGCAGCATCCAAACCACGAGTAGAACAATCCCAACATGTAATGGGAGCGGCGGAAACCATAGCTTCAGTGATGGTCATACGTTTACGTTCACCACCTGATAAACCACGAACCCATTCATTACCAACCATTGTATCGGCTTGATGTACGATACCAAACATATTGAGTAAAAGATTGAAAATCTTGTCACGGAATGTACGTTTAGTTTCATCTGGTAAACGTTGGCCTGGTGTCTTACACTTTAATGTAAAGTCAAGTGTTTCTCTAACAGTCAATGTTGGATGATGACAATCTTCCTCTGGAGTATAAATAGCTTCACCTCTATACTTGGACCATTTCTTTGATGGTAAACCACCATATGAAACATCACCCTTGATGGCAACATAAGATTCACGTTGATTTGATACAAGTCTAAGTAATGTACTACAACCACTTCCAGGTCTACCCAAAACCAACAACATTTCACCATCCTTTACAAATGCATTTATATTATGAAGAATTATCAAATGTTGTACCATTTTCTCCTTTCCTATAAAAATAAAAAAATTAAATAAATATTAATATTAATATTAAATTAAAATTGATTGATTTTGATTTTATGTATTTTATACATACCAAGAATATGGATTAAATAAATTAAAAAACCATTTAAGTGGAGTCAACATATCTGGAATAATTGAAGCATCAGCACCTATATTATAAAAAAAAAAAATGAATTAGAAATCAGATGATATATTATATATTTTTTTTTCTATTTTAATATTTACCTCTTCCAACTACGGTCAAGTCACGAATACTAACACCCATTTTCTTTGCCTTTGCACCATTTGATGCCAATTGTCTTTGAGAGTCTTCGAAATAGTTTCGAAGTTTAAAATCTTCTTCAGTTTCGGCTGGCCGACCTTCAACATCTCCATCCTCTAATCTTAATCTTTCGCTTTCCATTTCCAAATGGGCAGCCATCTTTTTGAATTCTCTAACACCCTTTTCAACATTTACTTCTCCATCTTGATTTTCTTCTTCAACATGTGGAGTATTATAATTTTCAGTGTTGTTATTATTATTATTATTATTTTGATTTTGATTATTATTATTATCTAATTGAATTTCTTCAACGATATCATCTTGATCTTGATTTTCATGATCAAGGTTTTCGTGATCTACCATTTTTGTTGATTGATATATTTATATATATGTATATTATATAAAAAACAAATATTTAATTTAAAATAGGTATTTACAAATAAAAGAAAGAAAAGAATGAGTAATCTATCTTTCTATCACTCTTTTGGTTTAAAATAGAATGATTCGATTGATTGATTAGAATAAAAAAAAAGGAATCGAAGGTTTCACGTGATAGAAACAAAGAGACCCGAGTGAAGTTGAGAGATATGAGATTTGATATTAATTATAAAAAACGAAAAAAAAAAAGATATTATCTATCTATCTTATCTATAAGTTATTATTATCTATTTCTATCTCTTGTTTGAAAGAAGAAACCGAATGAATTGTGAATGCTTGTTGGTCTCGGTTTTAAATAAACATTGATGAAAACAATGATAGGACCATCACCAGACAGCGGTCATAGCTCTTCCTTTCTACTCTAGTCTGAGCTCAAAGTGGATCGTACGCAAACATTACATTAATTGAACATGGTTTGCAGGATACACCCTACCCACATCCATAGTAGTGTCTCGATAGAGGGGGGTTCCAAAGATTGTGCGATCAACGTTGCCTTTACAATAAGGATAAAAATAAACAAGTGGCAAAAGAGAGGGAAACTCTCGGTCATAATGTCGATCTCTTACTCACCATCCTGATGCTTTCTATAATTGGGCATAAAAGCTTCGTTTGTTGGCGTTGGCATCAACGTTTGCGCAATCTCTGATATCAAAAGTCTGCAAAAAAAAAGTTGGGAAAGGACTATGTAATGATTACGCTCAAAAATAAAAATAAACTTAATTTAAAATAGAACCGAGTCCGGACTAGAGTAGTGTCTAGAATGCTACGAGTTTTGGAACCCCCCAAAGATACAGTACCTATAGTCACTTTGAGAGGGTATCTCGTTTCCTGGAAATGCAATGATTATGTGTTATGTTTGTCTCTCAGAGACATAGTGGTGGTGTTGGTATAGAGATGTAATTGGTACCGAGATCCTTTTTAGTTGGATGACCATGTAGAATGATAAATGCGTGTAGTTTAGCTCTTCCTTTCCAAGAACTGAACCGCTACAATGACAATTGTAAATAACAATCTTTTTTGTTATTGTTGTTTGCAACATACCGCAACATATTGATGCTCATCTCGTTTCATCTGTGTGCATCGTCACCATTGAAGATATCGATCATCTGACCAGTCGACAGCTGACTATACAACAATAACAATATACTTTTACTTTTATCTTGCTTTTTTCCTCTTTTAAGTCTTGTCTCTACACTTTTCTAAAGTACTTTATTAATATTCATAACAATCATTGTATCACGTGTTATCATCGTTGACACACATAGAATATTTGGTAGAGTATTTTCGGTTGTGTTCATTTTTTTTTTTTTTTTTTTTTTTTTTTATATTAATTTTTTAATAAGAGCAGATAAGGACATGTCTGGATATGACAGTCAAGATATTTAAACTATTAATAGATTAACACACAGTCATCCTCATAATCATCTGATGGAGGAGGTATGTTGCAAGATTGAGATGTGAGATCAAGAATTGTCCAGAAAGTTGGTATTTGATCAGGAGTCATCATAACCCGAAAAAGAGGAAGAGGAATACGATGAGGAGTGGTAGGTATGATGGTGATCATAATTGGTGGTTTCCATATGTCGTTTGGAAATAATTAATTAATTGTTTTTAAAAATAGGATTTATTTTTTTTTATAATGATTTTTTTTTTTTTTGAAAATACTGGAAATAATTATAATTTTTTGATTTATATTTTTTATCTTGCTGCTTTACGAGTTAAATAAACGAAACCAATAACCAACATTGTATTAAAGATCCAATAACAAACTAAAATACCAACATTTCTCCAACGATTGGCGGCAGACCAACCAAGACCTTCGTAGTATTGGCTGGCATGACTGAATTGACAATATCCACATGATCCATCATCCATTGTTGATACGTAACCAATAGCCTTGTAGTCGTTAAAGAATACATTGGTGTATTCATCACAAGTTTGGCCAGCTGGAGCATGGAAGATGACCATATCATTTGATGTACATTTTACATCGACATGTTCGAGCACATTGGCAATGATACCTTCCATAAAGTAACGAGCAGGATTGAGATGATAGACCCATTCTCTCCAGAAAGTTGGTATTTGATCAGGAGGCATCATAACTCCCGAAAAGAGGAAGAGGAAGACGATGAGGAGTGGTACGATGATCATGGCAAAGAACATGTTCATACAGACTGCACCAATAGCTTGACCAAAGGAGACGCAAAAGAATAAGAAAATATTGTAAGAGAACCAAAAATAGAATCCAGTGTCGGCATTGTACTCTAGACCTGCAGTCCAGTAGGCACAAAAGAAGAAAATGGTGCCGGTTGCAAGAATGTATGGTAATTCGACAACGACGATGGACAAGGCAAATGGGAACCATCCATAGTACTTTGAGGCAAAATCACGTCTAAAGAATTCTCTTTGAGTAAAGAATTGTGGGAGAGCAATAAAGATGAGCATGATACCAAGAATGAGTGCTTGGAAGATAAAGAAGATTCTAGAGTTCATATCGGATGATGAATTTTCCAATTGGAAGAAAGTGAAACCAATGACGAGACCGGTGAGAATGGCTTGGAAGAAACGACCAAACGAGTAGTATGGGTCACGCCACCAGATGAGATTCATACGTTTGTAGACTTCCCAAAGTTGGTACATAGTGTCGGTAGCAAATTCACGGGCTGGTCCAGAGTGAGCGTCGCCGCCAGAGAGATCGGTGGTTTCGAGTTGACCGAGTTCTTGAGTGACTGCAGCGCATTCTGGAGAGGATTTCCAGGCTGCTGGCCAGTCAACATCAGACTTTCCATGGACACCAGCACCAATAGCTTCGAGCATGTATTCGGCTGGATTCTCGGATGGTGTGCATGCACGGACACCATGACGTTCAAAATAAGATGTCAATGTTTGAGAGTTGTCACCAATATCACCAAAGTAGGCAGTTTTACCACCCTTTGCTAAAAGCAAGAGACGATCGAAATATTCAAACAAGATGGATGATGGTTGATGGATGGTGCAGACCAATGGCATACCAGCATCAGCAAGCTTACGAATGAATTCGATGATATTGTACGACGACTGCGAATCAAGACCAGTAGTAGGTTCATCCAAAAAGAGAATGTGTGGCTTGGCAACAAGTTCCATACAGATGGTAAGACGTTTACGTTCTTCAACAGAGATACCGACACCAGATTCCAAATCACCAATAAGAGCATCACCAAGATGTTTCATTTCCATCATTTCAAGGACATGTTCGACATAGCTAAACTTTTCTTCCAATGGTACTTCCTTTTCTTGACGCATCTTGGCAGAGAAACGGAGTGCTTCACGAACTGTCAAGTTTGGATTATGGACATCCATTTGTTCGACATAACCAGTAATACGTTCGAAATCAATGTCCAATGGTTTACCATTCAAATAACTCTTTCCAGAAACAGTACCCAATGTCTTACGTTTGGCCAAAACATCGAGAAGTGTAGTTTTACCGGCACCTGAACTACCCATCAAAGCAGTCATTTGACCTGGTTTAATCCAACCTTCAACATCATCCAATAGGAGCTTTTGAGTCTTGTCTGGGAGTGGAACAGTGTATCTAATGTTTTGCCAAGTAAAGATACCACCACGCATCTTGAGAGTATCCTTCATGTTGCTGGTAGCTTGTTGAACGATTTGATTTTGGAGTTTTTCTTCGGCGGCATCGTTGATCTTGGGAGCCTTGCCTTCTTTGTAGACCTTGTGAGTGTAACCTCCAGATGTCCAATCAAACTTTTCCATGGCATACATGTTCATGACAGTGTAGAGGATCCACCAGAGGTAGACGACGCAAATGTTGAGAGCACGGTCAGATGTCTTGAAGGAGAGAGCGTGGTCGAGATAGGTCTCACCAGTGATAAAGAGTTGACCTTCGATGGCACCAGCAGATGCACAGATACGGTTGGCGTCATGGATACCTTCGTAGGCGGGTCCGGCGGGGATAGCACTGTCTGTGCAATCGAATGTCATACCAGTGAACTCATTGGCCATCAATGCCTTGAAAGCATAGGCGAATGGATTGATCCAAAAGAACCATTGGAACCATGGATGCATCTTGTTGTAGGGGATGGTGTAGCCGGCATACGTCAACATAAAGATAAAGTAGACAGACATGATGTTTTGCGAGACATACATGGATGGACAGAAATTACCGAAACAACGGAACAAATTGGTAATGGCGAGTGCAGCTCCGACGAGTGTGAAACAAAAGATAAAGAATTGATCGGCACGATACTGCAGACCAAACATGAAATAGGCAATGATCGAGAACAAGAATACCTGCGCAAAGATGATGGGCAGATCAGTGACGACCTGTGCAATATGGTAGGCTGCTGGACGGTACAAAGCGTACGATCTGTGCTTTTGAAGGATACGACGACCCATAAAGGTCATATGTAATTCACCTTGTGAAAGGAAAGCGTTAAACATGAGTGCTGAAAAGATGGCACCACCTCTGGTAAACAAACCGCTCAAATCCTTTGGTTGGAGGAAAAAGAGTGAGCCATAGATGAACGATTGGATTAAAACGGAAAAGTAACGAGAGCAAATGGAAAACTTGTCACCCCAAATAATCTGTGCGTGACGCAATGTCAATGCACGTACTTGGGTAAAGAACGATGTGACGTATGGCTTGTTGTTGGGAGTGGTACGAGACTTTTCATTGACGACCTCTTCGGCAAATTGGACGTGTGGCTGTTCAACTTCGATTTGCTTTTCAAAAGATGATTGTTCGTCGAGCATACGTTGTCTGAGTGGTGAACGCAACCATGCAGATTCAAAGTCGGCAGATGTCTCTGGTACCTGTCCTTCCATACCTTCACGAACCATTCTTTCTTGTGGATTGGTGACACCAGTCAAGAAATCGGCGGTTGATTTTCTTGGCTCACATGTGAATCCGAGGTCGAGGAAATATTGTTTGGCTTCACGTCCTGGACCGAAATAGATACATCTACCCTTTTCCAAAATCATTACATTGTCAAAGAGTTGATAGATTGAATCGGAAGCTTGGTAGAACGAAGCGATAGTGGTCTTGTCGAGTGTGTCAGACATGATACGAAGTGATTTGGCATAATCGAGTGCAGAAGCAGCATCCAAACCACGAGTAGAACAATCCCAACATGTAATTGGAGCGGCGGAAACCATAGCTTCAGTGATGGTCATACGTTTACGTTCACCACCTGATAGACCACGAACCCATTCATTACCAACGAGAGTATCGGCTTGATGTACGATACCAAACATACTAAGTAAGAGGTTGAAAATCTTGTCACGGAAACTACGTTTAGTTTCATCTGGTAGACGGTTACCTGGTGTCTTGCACTTTAACGTGAAATCGAGTGTCTCTCTAACAGTCAGAGTTGGATGATGAGTATCTTCTTCTGGAGTATAAATAGCTTCACCTCTATACTTGGACCATTTAGTTGAAGGTATACCACCATATGAAACAGTACCCTTTACATCTACATAAGATTCACGTTGATTTGAAATGACTCTAAGCAATGTACTACAACCAGCACCAGGTCTACCCAAAACCAACAACATTTCACCATCCTTACAAAATGTATTTACTTGATGAAGAATATCAAATGTTGTACCATTTGCTCTTTTCCTACAAATGATATAAAATATTATAGAGAAGTATGAGAGATATGAATTAGGATATATGAAAATGAAAGACAAAAAATTGATGGTTTGTTTCTTTTTTTTTAAAATTTTTAAAAAGAGAGAGAGGATAGTTGGGACATACCAAGAATAAGGATTAAATAATGAAAATATAAATTTAAATGGTGTTAACATATCAGCAATTACAGAAACATCAGCACCTATTGAATATCAATGTTTAAATAATAAAGATATATTGGTCAAAAAAAAAAAAAAGATAAAGAAAAAAAAAGTTAATATTTTGTTTGTATTTTTTTTTTCTATATATTTATAAATACCTTTTCCTACAACAGTTAAATCTCTAATTGAAACACCCATCTTTTTTGGTTTTGAACCATTATCTAAAGCTTGACGATGAGAGTCTTCAAAATATTTACGTAGTTTGAAATCTTCCTCGGTTTCAGCTGGACGACCTTCTAGATCATCTGGACTGCCATCCAATCTATATTGTTCCGACTCCATTTCCAAATGGGCAGCCATCTTTTTGAATTCTTGTTTACTTTGTTCGACATTGACCATTGACTCTTGCAAGGCAGGTGATAATGAACCTCCTACTGGTGTCGTATCTATTGATGTAAAATCATCATCATGATTATTATTGTTGTTATTGTTGTTGTTATTACTATCATTGTTGATATTGTTATTATTTTCATCTTCAAATTCTACCATTTTTTAAAATTATAAATTTTGAAAATGAGTTTAAATATATTATATTATATATTTAAACTATTTTTATATATATATATTTATATAACTACTAGGTGGTACAATTGATAATTGGATAAAATCTTATCTTGATATTTATAAATTATTATTATTATTTTTTGATTCTTTGGAATTTTAAAAAAAAAAAAAAAGAAAAACAAACAAACAATTATTTTGGATCTCTAAAAAATATTAAGGAGAGGTTGGTGTCTGCTCACAAAAAAATAATAATAAATTATGAAAGGATAGAGTAAATGTGAATGTGAATGTGAATGTTGTAACCTAACTAAACTCTAACTAACTAACTAATATTTAATAATGAATGAATGAATGATGAACCCAAACTAACCCGAATCCCAATCTTTAAATAAGGATGACTTCAAAAAAGAAATTAAATTAAATTAAATACAAAGACGGCTTGCATGAGAAGTTGTCAGATGGTCTTATGGGTTATTAATATGTTGCAACAGGGTGCTATCAATCATATGACTTTCGATCATGCTATTAAAGTTGTTGGAATTAATACTAAATGGGATGTATTTGGAAAGTAGTACTCCTTTTAAAGACACCCGCCTCACTAAAAACTCAACAACATGTCTCTCTGTCAATCGATTGATGTCGTCAGCTGAGTTTTTTTTAGCTGAACACTGCCCAACTGCCAGCTTTTTTTGAGTTTTTACAATGGTTGACCTCTGTTGTCGTAATCAAGCGTACTCATAAGTCATCTTCTGGTTAAAGCGTCTCTCACACAAACACAACAGAGTCACCCACACTAGGTTGTTTAAACTTGTAATAGAGAGAGATCTCCTTTTTATTTACCCTATATCTCTCCTTTTTCTCTCTCTTTGTTGAAACCCCCCATTTTCGTACCCCCTTCATTCAACAAGATAAAGTAAAGATAGTTCATAACACTCTATACAACAACACCATAATGGTGTGATGATCGATTAGTCATCAATGCTCATCATTGTTTGTTTTAAAGAACGATCGAATAATCCTTTGATTACTTTTTATTCGTATCGTGTCATCTCTTGACAATTAATGAATCAATTCATCAAGATATCTTGTTATGTACAATGGCGATTGAGTGTTATAATTATATCCCCACAACACTCATCATCAACATGCATCGACTATATTAATTAATCATGATTGGCTCACTACTAACTAACTAACTAACTAATTCATACTATACTTGATGGTGTACTATATATATTATAGTAGAGATTATTTGTTTTTATCGGGGTACACATTTAATTTTAGAAAAGTCAAAGCGATGACTTGAGGGAGGGTCGGCTTTGCCTCAGAAAGCCATTTTCTGAGTTTTGCGATCTTGTGTCATAAATTATTTGAAAAATTCTTTAACGGTGAGATCGACCAAACAAAAAAAAAAGCTTCCTCCCACACACAACTAATCAAAGAAGAAGGAAGAAGAGAGAACAGACACGAGTGTTTGATTATTACTTGTTGTACGAGTGTAGTAGTAGCAGTAGTAGAAGGAACTATAGTAGTAGAGTTGATAGATTAATCTACCTTCTTCTTTATCATTACTCGAGAACATCAATCATTCAGACGAATACAAGGAAAGGATTTAGAGCGCTAATTCTGATAATAACCTTTTTTTAATTTTTTTTTGTTTGAAAAACAACTTGACAAAGAAACTTTCTTTTTTGCAAAGACTGTGTTATTAGTTAGTGTCTCTCTCTTTTCATCATCATCCCACCAACCAATCAATCAATCAATCAATCAATCAATCAATCAATCAATCAATCAATCAATCAATCAATCAATCAATCAATCAATCAATCAATCAATCAATATCAACATCAAACTCAACTAGATAGATAGATAGATAGATAGAATAACTAGTTAGTTTATTTGGTTTTCTTGATCGTACAGTAATTAATCATTATTCATCAAACATAGTAACAACAACAAAAGTAATAGTAATATTACCTATCTCAAAGAAAAAGAAGAAGGTGTATCATCATTTATTCGAATATCAACTCGAAAAGAAGAGCAAAGAAAAAGAAGAATAGTAGTCAGTTGATCACAACCTCGTCGGAGATTAGATCACACCACCCATCAAGCAATCACATTCATTCATTCATTCATTCATTCAACAGCATAGGCTTATAATCACAGTTTTTTTTTTTTTTTTTTCTAAACAATCAATCGATCCAATCACATCAATCAAATTTGTATATATATAATTAATCAAATTATCTGTAAATAATAGTCAATCAAAGCAATAACAACGCAGCAAAACAACAACAACAACAACAACAAAAAAAAATCGATAACACGTTAAGACAACAACAACAACCTGACCTGATCATCAAAACAAGAAGAAATAGAAAATATAGTAGTAAGGAAAAAAAAAAAAGAAGATTACATAAATGGTACTTAAACTTACATCCCATGATTCTGGGTTGGAGATTGTATCAGTAAATTATCACCTAACAATAATCGATCGTTGTTGTGATATATGCTATAATATAATCTATCAAAATACATCAAGTATACCAATCTCTTTAAAGTATGTCATACAAAAAGGAGGAGACAAAATTAAATGATAATAATAATAATAATAATAATCATCATGGCTAACCTTTTTTTTTATTATTTTTACCAATCAAAGAATTGAATATGATAATAGTTTTGATTTAGGAAAATTATATAGTTTAGAATCGACGATTGGAGGAATAGGAGTATTTGAACAATCATCTAAATTTTGTCCATTGCAATTGTACAGCGGTGGTGGTACTGGTAATAATAATAGAGGAGCAGTCGATGAAAATAGTTTTGGTCTTGGTAAATTGGTGGATTTGTTGCCAGGTAAAGAGATTCTATTCAACACTAGATACGTTAGAGAATTGTTGGGTGTCGTCTCTGAAAAGACAATCAAGGTTGACATTCCATTTAGAGCCTATCCAAAGTTACAAACGGTTGACTTTAGACTTGAAGGTTGGTTTAGTTCAAACATTAGAAATTTAAAATCAAAATCTCATCCATCATTTGATACTATAACAATTGAAGATAACAAATTGACTTCTCTACATAAAATTGTAAGAAAAACAAAAGACAAAGAGAAAGGAGAGAGACATTTGATAATTAACCTTTTCCTTTTCCTTTTTCTTTTATTTTATTATTTTAGGGATCAAAGGATTATGATAAAGTTCAACAATATTTGGTAGATGTTGAATTACAAGATATGAAGGTGGTTAGTGGATGGTCATCGAGTTCATTGAATCATGAAGGAAAATATTTTACAGCGTCAATGATTACATTCAACATTGATCCACAGGAAACACACTCTATCAACAATGTCCACATTCAATGGACAGCCGAAAAACAAATCAAACTAGAAAGAATCCAACCCAGCAACGGAGGATTCATTGTTTATAACGTCGAAACTCATACAACTGACCAGACAGTTGACACTCATCAAAACACCATTCCCATATCCTATTCAACCCTTACTAACTCTAATACCGCCGTCTCTTGCCAATGTAACATAAAACTTCAACCAACAAGTTCATTATTAATTTATAGATTTTCAACTCTTTCAAAATTAAAGTATGAAACAGAAAATAGAAAACAAATAGAAAAAAGATAGGATAGATTATTAATTGTTTCTTTTTTATCTAGTATAATTCACAATTACACATCAAGTAATGGTTGTAATAATGAAAATAGTAATAGTAGTAGTAATAATGATATATCATTTTTAATTAAATTATTTTTAGAAAATGTAACTATAAAATCAACGACAACGGATAATATGTCATCTCTATCAATGTCATTGCCAGATTCTGGAACATCACAAATTACATCAAGTTTGGATTTATTGTCAAATATTAGTAGTCATCCTGGACGTGTGAAACCACCTGGATTGCAGTCGTTTACGGCTCCACCGACATTTGTAAAGGATATCCAGGCGAATCCAATCGCGGCATTTGTCGCCAATGCCAAACAGGGTCCGACCGCGTTGACGGGGCCAAAGCAGGTGCGTAGAGGTCCCCCGATGCTGGGCGGCAGCGACATTCGTCTGCAGCGTCTGGCTAGCTACAACAAGGTCAACAATATGTGGAATCTGTCTGCGAGCGACTTTACCGAGCGCCACACCATCGCCATCGAAGAGCTCGAGGCTACGGCACTCGACCTCGCACTCAACCACGTGCGTGCCAACTGGTGGGGTAAGGGTCGACTCGGATCGATGCGCGAGATTCAGGCGTTGCGTGGAGCAGTCGAGACGATTGTCAAGAGCTCCAAGATCGATATGACCTATGTCGAGATTCCAGTACAGCAAAAGAGTCAGATCGAGACGGTCATGAATAGCAGCTCGCGCGATCTCGGTCAACTACTCAATGCACTCAAACCAAAGCCTGCGTCCGACAGCGCCGCCGGTGCCGAGACTGGGCAGTCGGGTGCGGTCGAGGAGCCACAACGCAAGGAAAAGGCAATCGACGTCATCAAGCTAAAGTGGGTGATTGAGGAGATGCTCGATGGTGACAAGCAAGCATTCCCACGTGACGATGACGCACACATTCGTCAGCAGTCGTGGTACCACGTCGACGCTGCAGAGACAAAGGGCGAGCGCGGTCATATGGAGGACAAGCATATCGTCATTGAACATGTAAATAGATTGTATTCCGCGACCACAGACAAACAAGACACTGACAGTGAACAACTGTTTTTAGGTGTATTTGACGGACACAATGGAAAGTTGGCAGCCGATTTTACAAAGACACACCTTCCATACGAGATATATAAAAGTAGAGCAGCCGACAAATCATTGCCAGCATCAATGATTGCATCGGGTATTGTTAAAGACATTGAGACTACGATGGAGAGTGCATACACTCAAGTGGATCAATCGTTTTTACAGTTGGCAGATCGAGATGATAAAAAGGCTGGTAGTACAGTGGCCACTGTCATTGCCATGAAAGATAAACTGGTAGTGTCCAATGTTGGCGACACTGAAGTAGTCTTGTCAAGTGGATCCAAAGCGAGTGCATTGTCGACCATGCATCTGCCAACCAACGAAATGGAAAGAGAACGTGTTGAAAAGGCTGGTGGTGTTATTATCCAATGTGGTACACTACGTGTCAATGGTGTATTGGCCGTCACCAGAGCCATGGGTGATCGTAATCTAAAGGATGTCATTACATGTCTTCCCGACACTAAAATACACCACCTCACACCCGCCGATCAATTCCTAGTCATTGCTACCGACGGTCTTTGGGATGTCATGAAACATCAAGAAGTGGTCGACTATATCATCCAACAGAATCAAGAAAAACAACCACAAATCGCAGATAGATTAGTTGAAGAGGCTCTTAGAAGAAATTCAAAGGATAATATTACAGTTATCATTGTTTATTTTAAAAATAATTATCAACCTTTTATAAATCAATAATAATTAATAACTAGTAAATTAAATTAAATTAATAATAAAACAAACAAGAAGAAATAAATGAAAGAAAAGAAAGAAATAATAATAATTTGGGCAAAAATAATATATATGTTGTATATTTTAATTTTATCATCTTCAGTATTTAAACGATGATGAATTTGAAGTTGTTGTAGTAGTAATATTGTTGGTAGTTGTTGTTGGAGATGAGGTATTGTTTGAAAAATCAACATCATGAATAAATCTCATCTTTAAATATTCTTGTTTAATTTTAAGAGCCAAAGATTCAGCATCTTTGAATTGTGACCAATTGACACGAATGACGGCAACATATTTTGAAATGTCTTGAAGGAATTCTTGGTATGCACGATTGAGGTTGGTCAAGTATTCGAGAGTGACAGTCTTTTCACAGTCACGATCTCTCATTTTGATACGTTCGAGTGATTCCTCTGGTGACACGTCCAAGTGAATGATAAGATTTGGCTTTCTCATGAAATTGGAGAGATTAGAAAAGAGAGTGCAATAGGTTTCATAGTCTCGCTTTTCCATCAAACCACTTTCCATCAACATCTTTGCAAATACAGAATCTTCGTAAATGGTACGATCCTGTACTCCACCTCTTCCTTGCCATATGATTTGTTGTTGTTGACGGAATCGATTATTCAACAAATAGATTTGTAATGGAAAACTATATTTTTTTGGGTCTTGATAGAAATCTGCCAAGTATTTGTTATCAATTACTTGTTCATACTAAATTGAAAAAGAAGAAAGATAGAGTAAATACACAATTTTAAATGAATGACATTCATTCCTTTCATCATTGTAATAATAAACAACATACATAAGTTGGTAAATTTAATACTCTTCCTAATGCTGTACAAAGTGTTGTCTGTAGATAAATAAATAATAATAATAATAATAATAATGAGGGTTTATTAGAGAATGTACATAGATCGTCTCATTGAGATTTATATATTTATAAAACATCTTCATCTTTACCTTTCCAACACCTATTAACCCACTAATACCAATATGTAAACCATCAAGAGTATCATTTCCTTGTAATACTGGTGATTGTGATGATGAAATATCTGTATCTGTCATTTTTTATGTATGTATGTATGTATCTTTAAAACAATCGATTATTACAAAAATGCAACAAGACGAGTCCTGGAGACCTTCCCTCCCTTTTTAATTTTTCAAATTAAATTAATTCGTCAGCTTTACATCATTCGGGATTGTTCATAGTAGCCCAATTTGAGATGATTATTAATATAAAAGGAGCTATATAGATACACTAACCACCACTACAAATAATAATTGTAGCAAATAAATGGATTAGTGGGAGAATTGAATAGAACGGATGAAAAATTATTAAATTAGATTTTTTACCATTGTTTGTAATATGTACATACATACAAAATACATACATACAAAATATTTGGAAGATAATATGGATGGATGAATTGCAACGGGATGAGAGAATAGATAGATAGTAAAAGAATAGAAGTATAGTTATATAATTTATTTAATTTAGAGGATGAAACAATTTTTAGATTTAGTTTTTAATAATGGTCATTGTACTGGAATGTCAATATTTCATAGAGATGGAAAAAAGATATGTAGTAGGAGTTTAGATATCTCAGAGGAGGAGATTATGGCAATCAAACAATTATTCAAACAGAGAAAATCAGTTCCCATCAAAGGTTGTGTTTTAAAGATACAAGGTGTACCACATTTTGTGGTAGCTTCAAAACGTGGATCATTCTATTTGTCTACCAATCCTCAGACATCGCTCAGTCTGCCATCGGTCTATGAATCATTTAAAAACATATTGTATGATTGCTACATGTTGTTTGACAAGACTGACAAGACATTCACCGACACTACCATCGATCCACAAGCCTACAAACAATTACTAGACTCTGAGAAACCTGCTGCTACTGGACCAACTCCAACCACTGTACCTGTACTCGCCACCGATACAATAGACCAAACACTTTCAACTGCATCTGCATCATCCATCGAAGAAGCAAAGATAAAGGTAGAGACACAACCAGGTATTTTAAGAGAATCATGTTGTCTGATTGAAAAGACAGAAACCATGATTATCATTGGAGTCAACAATAACATCCCCATTGCCAACCGTGAAAAGGTTAAAGAGATTACATCTACATTCTCTTCAATCGGTCAATTTGCAGATGATCTTCGTGGCTCTGAATTATTACATCTTTAGTGATAACACCAAAAAGAGGATTTTAAAAATAAATATTCAAATTATAAAAAAGCTTACGACTCCACAATAATAATAATATGTAGGTTATTTCAGTGTATACACACGTATTATATTATAATCATCATATTTATTTTATTTTATAAATATTCTATTCTAAAAGAGAGAAGATAAATATGATATATTAACAATATCACAGCTAACTATATAGATCAAACTATTTTGTTTCAAGATTTTGATGACCAGGTGACCCATAGGTGTAAGGGGTGTAGTGGTTTCATGCATCTTTTGTTTCTAGCCACCGATGATCAACTTTCGTTTCGGTGTCAAGGGTCATCGTCACGATGTTCATGGACATTCTCGACAAATCCGATCAAGGATGCAAACACATCAAAACAAATTTATCTTAACTCTTTACCATCTACCGTCACCTCTAACTTTTGTACACATTAATAGGTACTACTGTTAAAAAACAAAGCCCTCCATGGAAAGAAAGTCTTTCATTGTTCTTTCTCAATTTAATCATACTCCACCACGGGTTCTGAAGGTCTATTAACCCATTGCATTTAATGTAACTAGTCTCATTTTATTTAGTATAGTTTCACCCTGGCATGGATGTCTTGATCCATGATCGATGATTTATGAACCATGAATTTGGCCATGGACCATTGATATTTGATCATGGATCAAGTATCTGAACTGGTAATTAATTATTTAATTGGGTAATATTATATGATGCAAATAAAAAAAAAAACAATAAAAAAAAAGATCAATTTAAATTTAATTTAGCTCAAAGCATACTGAAGCACAGATATCTGTTCATTTCAATATCGTCTTTTTAGTTTACATGTATACGCAGTAAATAGATATAATAGACACCAACATTATATTAGTTAGTAGTAGTACAATCGTCGATAATTAACCAACATCAACAACAAAAAGAATTATATTTATAATAAATATTATTATTATTATTATATTATTAATGGAGAATAGCAGAGTATTATCAATTCAATCTTGGGTGTGTCATGGTTATGTAGGAAATAAATGTGCGGTGCTTGCATTGCAGCATCTTGGTGTAGAGGTTGATCCGATCAATACGGTTCAGCTATCAAACAATACAGCCTATTCTAGTTGGAAAGGTGAAACATTGTCGTCAAGCAAACTGTTAGAGATATACGATGCATTGGACCACAACAAGATTGCAGACTATACACATGTACTCACTGGCTACAACAACAACGCAGAGACATTACGATCAGTATTAAAGATTGTAAAGAGTTTAAAGGAAAAGAATCCATCGCTCATCTATGCATGTGACCCGGTATTGGGTGACAATGGCAAGTTGTATGTGCCAGAGGATTTAGTTTCTGTATATCGTGATGAAGTCATTCCACATGCAGACTACCTATTCCCAAATCAAACTGAAGCAGAGTAAATACATATTAAATTCAACACAATCAATCAATCATCTGACCGTTTTCTTTTAATTTAGATTATTAACAGGAGTACAAATTAAAAATGAAAGTGATGCATTGATTGCAGTCGATAAATTACATGCTATCGGTATAAAGAATGTAGTGATTACTAGTTTATTCTTGGACGAGACACAAAAGAATATAATGATGTTGGGAAGTCAAAAAGGAGGTTCTCGATTTAAGATTATAGTTCCCAAGTTTGAAGGATACTATACGGGTACTGGCGATTTGTTTAGTTCGCTGTTACTGGGCTGGAGTGCAACTGAACCAAACCTAGCGGTCGTATGCGAGCGTGCCGTTTCCACCTTGTACAATATCCTCAAAGTCACACATGAAGCCAAGGCTATCATCCCCAACGCTAAAAATATTGAATATCACGAATTACGTTTGGTACAAGCACGTCATTTCATTGGATCAAAAGAAGTATTATTCAAAAGTTCTACTCTCTAATAATCCCAACGTATATATATATAACAACAACAACGGTTGGTTGGTTGGAAGAGGAATATAATATAATATAAATATAATAAATCGGCACTAATATATAATAAATTAATATTAAAATTAATTTTTAAAAAAAAAAGTTTAAAGGTGAACAATCCAAGCAGGCTCAGAATAATGAATGGTACACGACTCCAACATTTGAAATTTCCCAAAGACCCCCCTCCTATTTAGAACACATAGATTTGTGTGATTGAAAGCTAGGTCGTGTGCCAATCATCTGGTTGCCAACATGGATAATGATGGTTGTCTTTTTACTTTTTAAGGAAATTTTCAAAGTTCACGTGTGGGTGTTGTCTGTCGGTTTCATGTGATCTATTTAACAAAGAACAGCAACCATGAGCGAGTTTGTTTAAGAAAGAACAACTATATTAGTTTCAATTTAGCACCCCCAACGATGGTGGGTGAGACATGCGCCTCGGTCAAGGGCAAAGATCTGTGGGCTTCCATACCTTCCCACCACTACTCCGACCAACTCAACTCACCCCAGATTCAATCATAATAACTATCCATTCATCAACCGACATTTCACACCCCCTCCCTTTGAAGAGGGAGTTAAAAGATATCATCGAATGTCACATGTGACCACAACCTATAAATACTAGTTTAACCATCGTCTCATCACAACACATCACATTTATAATCTACATCTACTCTTCAATTTGTTGTAATTAGTTAGTTATAATTTATAAAACATGTTACTATCTGCACTCATTACCGCATTCAGTGTTGGTAAGACTGATACTGCCACCACCACTCCAGCCACACCTGAGCCAAAGAAACCACTTGCTCAACACAACTTCTTTACTTCGTACGCCGCCAAGTCCAAAGAGGTTTTTGACGATGAAACCGTTCCAGTTACCTCTACTGAAACAGGTGGTAGAACCAAGAGAGACACTGGTACAGACTCGTTGCTTCCATCCAAGAAATTCGAGTTCCCAGCATTCGATGCTGCCACCGAACTCAAAGATGGAATGGGTTTGAAGATGTTAAAGAACATGTCAATCTTTGAAGGAAAAGTCAATGTATGTATCAATCAATCAAATCGATCCAATATATAAAGTTTGGATAGTCCATTCATTATCTAATACATATATTCATTTATACTCTATCTAGGTGGTACAAAACAATGCTGATAAGTACTTTATAGAGAACGTATTACACTTTGGTGATCCAAACAACGAAGTATTGAAGTTGTTTGGTATTACCAAGCCAACCATTCCACAACTACGTTTGGATATTTGTGATGAAACTTTGATTGGCTTGTGGTATGGCTTTTATGCAATCTTTTACATTCCATTGATGATTTCCCAAACTGCTGGTTCTACCATTGCCTCCAAGATTGATGTCCAGAAATGTAAAGATAATTTGCATACTCTTGAAACTAATCAAGTTTATGGTGTATGTATACAAATATATTTATATATTATATTATATTATAAATAATTTATTAATTGTTTTTTAATTTTTATTTTTTGAATTTTTTTTTTAGAATACTTTTATTCATCAAAGAATGTTATTGTACAAGTATGCTTTTTGTGAAAAGAATCCATGGATGATGAAGATCCAAAAGAATCCAGAGAGATGGTTACCCATCTTGACCAAGGACTTGAAATCCGAAGCATTCATTACCAAGTTGATCAGCTCTCAAAATTCAAACAAAACAAAGGAGCAGTTCCATGCCTACTTGGTCAACTTGAAAGCTATCCTTGATATCCTGGATCCAACCGCCAAAACTTCAAGTAACATGGTAAACACGATCACTGCTGCCGCTCTCATTTCCAAGGTTGATGATCCAAAGTCCATTAAAGACACAACACTCAACCGCGCAATCATGACTGATGTAATTCAGAAATTGGTTGACGCATCGCAGGAAGCTGATCAGGATCGCGTAACTATTACGAAAGACCTGATCGCTACACTTGGTTCCACAGCCAATGCAGTCACCGAGCTCCAAAAGGGTATATTCAACTACCAATTTGAATCAATCGATGGTCCAGATATTACCAAGGGATACCATCAATATTTGGAGGATATTGGAAGAAGAGTAGCCAAAAAGATGCAAGTTCCAGCTGATTCTAATGACAAGGTATTCAGACGAATTGGTACCGTTGCCAAGGCTTGTCAAATAGGAGTTATCCTCTATAGTTTATCTCAATGGGACAAGGTAATTAATTATTCATTCAAAAAAAAAAAAAAAAAAAAAAAAATTGTCCTGGAATTTATATCCATAGAATATCTATTAACAATTGATTTCCTTTTCATTCAATATTAGTTGGACACTTACAATAAAGATATGTTTACTGCAGACATTGTAAATATAGCTTTGGATCTAGGATCTGGTGTTTTGAAGATATCTGAGGCTTTTAGAACGGTTGGATCGAGTATCGGCGATCTATTGGTCAAATTACCATCTGGTGACAAGGTGACTACTGTAATGGGATCAATCTTTACAACAGATGTAGCTACTTTTGTTGGAACCAGATTCAGTCCAGCTTTAATGGGTGTTGCAGCCATCAAGAGTGTCTATGATGCCGTCCAAGACGCTCTGATTGGAAATATTGGTAGTATGGTCATTGATGGAGCATCTGCATCACTTGGACTCGCAACAGCTGTTGCCATATTTGGAGGTTGCGCTTGTGGGGGCCCCTTGGCCTTAGCAGTTGGAGCTACTCTACTAGCACTGGCCGTCATCAAATACACATTCTTCTCACCAACCAATGATGAGACATACTATAGTAAGCATCTGCCATCTGAACTTAAATTATCAAAGTAATAAATAAATACATACATTGATTGATGATTATTATTATTAATAATAAATAATAAATATATGATATTTAATTGTATTTCGTCTTAACTTTTTTTAATATCACAGTTTTTGAACAGGCACCTCGATTTTTTTTTTTTTTTTTTCACTCTTTCAGAGAGACGGATGGATCATTGTCTTCAAAACATTACTAGTACTCTTTTTGCTTATTACAAAATACTCTTGTTTATTTATATATTATAGTTCCTCTTACTTATTATACTAGTATACAAAGGAAAGACTCAAGCAGGTGTAGTAGTAGTCGTCGTTTAGTTTGAGAGATCATTAAATAGATCGATAGAATATCAATAGTTGATTGTGTAACTACTATACTATACTACATCAAAATATGGAGAATCAAAACAATAATAATAACAGTAGTAATACTACAGCAACGACAACGGCACCAACAACAACAACAGCAGCAACAACAACAACAGGAGGTAATAATAACAATATAAATAATATGAATCATACAAATACAAATACTAATAATGAACAAACGACTACTACTATAAATACTACATTATCAGTGAATAGACCAATACCATCAGTAGGAGGAGGAATGAATAATACTTTTAATAATAATAACAACTCTAATAATAATAATAACATGGTAATGGATCCAGTCAAAACGTTTGAACACTTGCTTAGAAAGTCACAAAGATTGTTTATTGGTTTAAGAGACTTGCCTCAATTTGGTAGACAGTGGCAACCTTTCTTTCAAAAGACATTTGAGTTATATACAAAACTTTGGAAACATCAACAAAAATATAGAGCCATCTTGGAGGACAAGAGTAAATATGGATTAAAGAGATGTGAAATTGGTGAAATTGCTTCTAAAATTGGTCAACTTTATTATCATTACTAGTATGTGTTTGACAAAGAACCGTTAAAAGGAAGTACTATAGTTGGTTTATTATTAACATTCTCCAATCCATCTCATTTTAGTTTAAGAACTTGTGATACCAACTATTTAAATGAATCTTATATATTTTATGAAGCAATTAGACTTCGATCATACTTTAAAGATGTTTCTTCATTGGATCCAAAAGTGTAAGTAACTCTCTCTCTAACAAAGATTGAATATAAATGATCAAAACTACTATTTATTTACAATTATAATTTATTTATTTTCACAGACCAGATATGATGGTAAAACAATTAAGATATTATGCAAGATTTATAGTGGTTTGTTTACTTTTAAATCGAAAGAAAGTGGTATATGAATTGGTAGAGGAATTTTATAAACATGTCGATGAATATACCAAACAATACAAACCAAGCGATGCTAATGAATGGAGTATTGTACTTCAAGAAATATTTACCTTTTTACAAGCAGAACAATGTATTTCAATTACTTCTGACAACACTGCTACCACCTCCACTACTGGTTCTTCTACAACTACCACCTCGTCTACGACCACTGCAACAGTTGCACCGGTTCAAATATCTCATAGACTTTCATCAAGTAATAATATTACTCTTAATGAATCAACATCATCACCATCGATTACATCATCGACTACAACAACACCAATTCTTCAACAGGCAATACTTGTGAGTAATCATGCAAGTCAAATCAAATTTAGTGAAATCACACTTGACATGTTTAGAATGGTTCAATCTTTAGAATATGATTTCCAAGATACAAACACTAATAATAATAATAATAACATTGTAAATGAAAGACATCAAGAAAGCAAACAAGAATTATCATCATCATCATCATCTGGTAAAAAGAAAAACCCTCATAAATATTTATTGTACAGACCTACCATTTCCCAATTATTCCAATTCTTATCAAATTCAACAAAGGTAAAAAATAACAATGAGAGACAGAAAAAAAGAAAAGTATTTATTAACATTATATATTTTTAGGAAATGGGAGGAGCATTATTATTATATCTTTCAATAGATGGAATTAAAAATCAAATAGATACTAGTGATGTTAGAAGTGAACAATATTCCAAAGGTTTATTAATGAATGTTCAAAAGAATACTACAGAGGTTCAATCAAATAATAATAATAATAATAATAATAAGTCAACCACTAAAAACCAATCTCCACAATCTCAACAACCAGTACAATCACAACAACAACAACAATCACAAGATGTTAAAATCGATGCATTGTATCCAGTTGACATTTTACCATTCTGTAGAAGACCATTCTTTTTAATCATTGATTCACAAAGTAGTCATATCTTTAATCAATTGATGCCACCATTTGATCAACCATACGTTGCTTTATTATCTCCGATATCAACTCCAAAGAGTATGTCAAATATTATAGACAAAAAATTATTTAAATTTCTTCTAATATATCCTTTATTTTTTAGAAATTTCAACCAATCCAAAAAGAACATCACCATTTGGTAATTTATTTACATTTTATTTACATGATCCATTGGGAGCATTCTGTGATACTACTGGAGTATACAAGATCTCGGCCAAGGGTCTTTCCAATTATCAATCAATTGTTCAACAAACACTTGTCAGTATTTTGAAGCAATTGACCGAGTGCACTACTTTGCACCAATCCTATCGATATTTCTTGGGTGATGATTTCTTGAAAACCTTTATTCTTAGATTCATCTTTTGTCATACAGTCTATGCACTCCACAAGGATTTCCAATCCCCAAAACCAATACAACCAACAACCCCCGAGGCAGATCAAAACATATACCAAGTATCATGTCAACCACCACTCCCAACAACATTTTCCAATTCAATCATCCACCATCACATCAATCAATTAGCACAGGCATTGAATGTTGTCGATCAATTTAATTTCAATGCAGATTTATTAAATACTTATCAAACCAACAACAACAATAATAGTAACGGTAGTGGTCAACTATCAAATAATGAAATTGAATCTACCAATCATCAAGCAACTCAATTACAAAAATTACATATATAAAGAGAACAAATATATATAATATATTAATTTATAAAACCAACAAGATGATGATTTATTCCCATCGATATTTTATTTAATACTAATATTCCTTCATTAATAATTATGGCCAGGTTAGATCACGATTGCCAAAATTATTCAACACTATCATGTCATTGATAGTGATGAATCTTGTAGATCTTAAGAATAACTCTCGATTATTCTCCAAAATCCCGGGACCAAAAGATATACCTCTATCTGCTAATTAAAAAAATCATTTTTTATCTCAATGATTCCTTTTGCAATATTATTAGACTTCATCTTGTTGTTTTTTGATTTTAAATTTCTCCAATTCAAACGTTTTGAGAATAGGAAATCCTTTAAACATCATTTCTAATTTTTGTTGTCGTTTGTGTAATGGTGATGTAGTCATTGTACCAGGCAACTGGTATCTACGAACTTTTAAAATTAAATTTCTTTCCTTTAGATTTTGTAAATGTAGTAGGATTTGTTGTTGTTGTTGTTGAAATGTTGGTTGTTGTTGTTGTAAAAGCTGTTGTTGTTGGAATATTAATTGTTCAGTATCATCAATTGTCAAAATTAAATTGACCCATCTTGGAAGTGCATAATGAAATTTATCATTATATGTAGAATCTGTTATAATAACAAAACATGGTGATTGTTTTTTCTCCAATTGCCTAGAATAATAAAGGAACGAATATTAATATATACTACTCTAAACATTATTATTATTATTATTAATAATATTTACCTTTTGTGATTAATAAAAGATAAAGTATCTTTTATATAGGCCAAAGTTTTAGCATAATCTGTAAATAGATTTGATCCAGAATTGAAACAAAAGGTAAAGTCATCGATGAGAATCAAATCTGGTAATATATCGTATGATGGAAAATCCATAAAGTAGTGTCTGAGGTCCATGTTGGAATCATCTTCAAAGGTTTTAATCTTTATATTTTTAAATGCAACATCATTATTGTCAATGGACAGATGTGATGGTACACCAAACGGTGCCGACTCTTCAAATCTCTTTTTGTTGCAACAATACAATACAAACTTATCTTCTCTTGCAAATGAATATCCATATTGAAATAATAAAGATGATTTTAATCTATAAATGGAAGGAAATATATATTAGCAAAGTGAGTGGTCAATCTAATTAAAAGATGGGTATCCATACGCTTTTTGTGGTGCAATTATATAAGTAATTTCAGAATAGAGTGTCAGAGTAGATGATATATTTTGGTATCTTTTGTCATTCTGTTCTTTGGCGCGAATATCAAATTGATTATACCCAAAGAATCTTTGAAGTTCAATCTTTGGTGGTCCATAAACTATCGTATTGGTAGAAGTATTGGTAGTAGTAGTAGTAGGATCACTAGTAGTAACATCAGATGTAATGTTGGGTGTTGATGAAGATTCATTTGCTATATTATCATTGTTGTTATTGTTGTTGTTTGGCAAAGTGCTTGCAAACATCACAGTGTCACCATCATCATCGTCATCTTCAAATATAGCATCTTCATTAAACTTCTTACTGGTCGATGATATCATCGATCTGTATATATCTATATAAATAAATTAATGTATCTGAAGATACACTGACAACAATCTTAAATTAAAAAAGTAACCGTTAAAAATGGGATGCCAATATTTTTTACTCTGAGAGTCGGTTCGTAGAATTTTTTTACTTAAAAATATTATCTCTACTACTTTTGTATAATTCTATATATAATTATATCTATATCTATTATTCATACACACATACAATATTGATAGAGAATGGAGAATGAAATTAAATCATTGAGAGCTGATTTAGATAAAGCAGTCGAAGAAAATGTATGTGTTAGCAATGAATGAAATGAAACGAAATGAACGATAGATCATTCAATTTACTTACTTACCCCTCTTTTAATTAATTAGAGTATAGATGAAATAGTAGCGCTTCTCAAAGCAATTGGTTTATTAAATATATCTAAAGACCTTTTAAAAGTATGAATATAGATAACAAATGATATAATTAGATTGATCAATCTGACACTATAGTTTTGTTTGTTTGTATTTAGACAACATTAATAGGTAAATCAGTAGGATTATTAAGAACACATAAAAACAGTGCTGTTTCTAAAGAGTCTGGTGTATTGGTAGACAAGTGGAAAGATCAACTTCAAATACCAAAAAAGATAAGCGAACCAACATCACCTGTCGTCGAGTATACAACGACCAACAAGCTTAAAAAATCTACTACTTCTTCAACTTCTACTACTTCTAATAATTTATCTTCGTCATCATCATCGACGACACCTGATAAACCAACAACACCAAAGAGAAAAACATTTGATGAAGATGAATATGAAGATCAAGGAAAACAAAATAATGGAGGCACAAAGAAACAAGTCATACATTCCATAGTAAATACAACATCATTGCCACATTTGGCCGATGCAACAAGATCTACTACTCTCAAACTGTTTGCAGAGGGTCTCAAGATGGACGAGATCACAGAGTTACATTATAACCAAGCTGCTGTCGAAATTGAAAGCCAATTGTTTGAAACATACGGAGGTGCAAATAGTGACTACAAGGTCAAGGCTCGTTCAATCATCTTTAATCTCAAGAGTAACCATCTCTTGAAAAAGAATATACTTAGTAAAACTCTTACTGTCACTAGATTTTGTACAATGGATGCTACTGTAAATATAAATTATTTATTATAATATATATGGAAAACAACCAATTAATTAATTTAATCTATATTTTTTTTAGGAAATGGCAAATAAAGAATTAAAAGAAGAAAGAGAAAGAATGCTTAAGTATTCAAGAGAAGCTGCTACTCTTAGTCGTGAAGCTGCAACAACAGATCAGTTCCAATGTGGAAAGTGCAAACAAAGAAAATGCACCTATTTCCAACTCCAAACAAGATCTGCTGATGAACCTCTTACCACTTTTGTCACTTGTGTTAATTGTAACAATAGATGGAAATTCTGTTAGATTTAAATAAATAAATTCCTTATTCCTTATTATTTAATTATTAAGTTGATCCATTTTTGTTCTTTTAATTTATTCCATTTGTTGTGGAATGATTGATCATTATTTGTAGTCCATCACCACAAAAGACATCTTTGTGAATGTGATCCAAAACTATATATGATCACTCTTGTGTGTTTAGCCAAGCGTCTTGATCCAGAGACAGACAGAAAAAGCCAAAACCACTCCCATTAAGACACCATACCATCACAATTGGGTTGATGAAATAATGTTTACAATGATAAGCAATAGATTTACTCTGGTTTGTATCTTAAACCCATTTCTCCTTCCAATTGTTGACGACTGACTGAGCCAAGTATACCTTGATGGCCCTTATTAAATACACTATATGCACTCATTTTACCCTGTGATTTGATTGATTAACTATTAGTTAAAGGGTACTTATAATTGAATCATTATCATATCTATGAATTCATACCTTTTCTCTCTTTCCCAAATTCTTTACCATCAATACAGCACATGATGATATAAAGAAAAAGGCACCAAATTCAATCTTGATAAATAGATATTGAACCACCAACCAAACAGCAAACTTGATGATCAAACCATAGTTGTTTTGAATTGTTTCTAGATATTTCATTAAACCAAATGTATTAGTTGACATACTAAACTAACTAACGACAAAGAAGATATCAGTACAAGTGTAACACTTACTAATTATATTATCCTTTGTAAATGCAAAATGAAATTGAACATCTACATCATCTAGATCATCTTGTTTATTGCTATTGATTTGTTTGATTTGACCATTATGTACAATTGTTCTAGCTCTGTTATTATTGTTATTTTGATTATAATTATTATGATTCATTTCTTTCTTATCTATTTGTTGTACCAATGATAAACAAAATAAAATAAAAAAAAATTTTTTAATTAAAATTGGTGGAGTGACCATTGGAGTCTTGGATAGTGGTCTTTTCATTCATTTTTTATTCACCAAAAACAAATAGAACAATAGATAGAGACAAAGAGATAGTAGAAGATCTGTGTCTTGGAGCTACCCTTGGAAAAGGGGTCAGCAGCGATGAACGAGGAAGGTGTTCAGCCAGTCTTCTATTTCTTGTCATTTCAATGTATGTTTATATTTATCTTTTTTTAGTTGATTCTAAAACTAATCAAATCTATCTATTAGTTGATGGTTGAAATAGCTAGATTTACATATATTTACAATAATATACCCATCAAGATTACACATTAATAATAATATAATATTTTTTTAATGGATACGATGCACAAAGGCCATTTACAACAGCTTTGCTTATATGCTATCACGATGAATTAGGATTTCCATCCCTCTGATCAATTTAAGAAAAAACAACCAAACCTTTTTCATCTTCATTGGACATTAAACCTTTTAGAGAAGGAAATGGCAAAAAAATATAAAGAAGAGGTATTTATAATTTTGTCGATTCAATTATTATTTATAATTACAAATATTAAACAATTGCTTTATTTTGGTATTTTTTTAGATGAAACCCCAAGAGGTAGCTCTACCTCTTGCGTCGATCTTGTTTGACCCATCTGCACCGGCACAGGGCCGAATTGCTGATCCAAAATGGGACAGGGTTGACCAAGAGTTGTCCGATAATCAGACTCTCTGACAATGAAATGTGCAGAGTTTACGAACCTCAAAGAGTGGCCGAGAAGATTTGCACGATGCAAGCCCGCACTTTTCAAAGAAAGAAGAGCGATGAGCATTTTGTCCCAAGTTATTCAATAACTTCAATCAAGTTTGAGTTTGGGCACTCCATTCTTTTGAAGGAAAGAGGTAGAGATGATACCATCTCTCCATGTTTGGGGTACCAACACATTGGCACTATCATACTGGTTTGAATAGAACATTGGAGGCATTGTTTACTCTTCGGATTGATTCCAGAGATATATCTCAAGATGGGATTTGATAGCTTTTCAATGATGATGGTAAAAGGATGTGTGTTGTATTGAAAACCTATTAAATCCCATCAATTATTAATCAATCTAGATGGAGTACAAACATGTCAAATAATTGTCTAAACTCACATTTGTATAGATAGATCGGTTGTAGCAAAGGTCAGTTCATCAATCTAATCAATAATAAATTAATCATTTTCCAATATATAAAGATAAATCAAGCAACGAAAACGCATGTACATCTTGTTTCCTTTTTTATTTCTTTTGTAAAAGAGGTTTTACTCTTGTAATAAATTCTTTAAGATTTTTGGTAAATTGTTCAGTTGCTGCAAAGTTTAATTTGGTATGGGCTGGCGGATTGGAGATGTATTGTTCATAGTGACCCAAGATGAGTGGTTGGATGGATGGGTCTTGTTGTTGAATTAATTCAATCACCTTGGCCTTGTATCCATCTGGACAACTAATAACTAGCTCAGAGAGTGTTGTCGATGCCGAATACAATAAATCGTCCATGTTGAAATCTTGCAACAATAAAAAGTTGAGAATCGATCCAATTAGCTTGGTGAATGGTGTCTTTAAATCAAGTCCAGCAGAAGATGCCCTGTTTAGATTTTTGGTCATCGATGCAATTGATTCTAAACACATCTTGGCAATATCAGTATCATGACTAAGATAATAGTAAAAAAATAAAAAGAATTAGTAGATGATTATCATTTTGTGATAAATATATCTTGCATACTGTGAAATTCCAACTTCAACAAGTGAGAATAATGGTAAAGCTACTTCACTTGGAATCTTTGTTAGATCAATATCATCAGAACTAAAAATATATTTGATAATATCAAAGAATCTATTTGATAATTTTGGATACTATAATAAAAACAAACAATTTATTATTAATTCCAACATAGATCACTTTTTATATTTTTTTTTGTTTTACATACATCTAATAAACCACGATTAGTAATACTTGGCATAACTGAACAAACACCAGTATAAATGGTTTGAATGAGTAATTCAGATTCTACATCTGAGTTTACAAGGTTGTGAAGAATTTTAATAACAATTTTCATTCTATCGTAGAAATCTTTGTTTTGGGCTTGAACATTATTAAATAAATGTTCAGATTTAAATAATTGTACAAGTACTTGATAAATTAATCCTGATCTTTTATCTAGAAATAAATAAATAAATAAATAAATAAGTATTAATACTTTTCAAAGTATTGGTTTTTTTATCTTTGTTTTTTTTATACATACCATCTAAATCTTCAAATTGATTTTTAGTAAAACGAGAAAAAAGATATAAAATTAAAACAATTGTATCTTGATTGTGAGAGTAGAGAGGGATAAGGGTATTGACCAAAGATGCAGAATATTTCAAAAAGAGATCAGAACCTTGATGGATTACACAAAAATTACCATCGACACTAAAGCGTTGAGGAGATACTGATATGATACCCTTGATTCTTTCGAGAATAATATAAAAGCTTTCTTTGATTTGAACATCGTTGCTAATCATCTTTAGATCGGCTCTTGAAAGTAAGGCATCGAGTCGCTCCATGATGGGGATGGCGAGTTGATTAAAGAACTGTCCCAATTCAGCAGTTGTCTTTGTGGAATAGACAATGTTGGTAAAGGATTGGTAGAGTTTGCATTGGATGGTTGGTACCAAGAGATCATTCTTTAATGGAAATAAAAGATTCCACGATGAGAAAAGATATGGCACCAATTCAGTGTTGATGGAAATGTTGCCAAGAAGTGAGCTGGTTTCTCTGAGGATGGCTGGCTCACTTGACCAATATTCAAGGTTGAGTGAAATCTTTTCGACAAGATGTTTGACAATGACAGCGACTGACTCTGGTTTGCTGTAGGCAGCTTCAAGACGTGGGCTGAGATGAGGATTCATCGATGATGATGGCAATAGATATACAAGTGACCAACCGGCAAGGAACCACATGCTAGACTCGGTGACCAATGGTGAGAGACGCTCACAACTCTTAAAATGAGCAATCGATTTTAATTCATAGTCAAATGCATAACGAAGAATACTATTACATAATTCTACAATTGGATCATTTACATTGTTGTTGTTGTTGTTTTGTAATGAAAATTGATAGGAATATTGTTCGATGGGTGTTGGAATACCAGTGATTGAAGTGTTTTCAGAGTCAAACAATAAATGACCTGCCAATAAAATCAACCAATGCAACGTTTCTGCTACGTATGCATATTCCTTTGGTTGAATATTTCCACCTTGTTGAATTAATCGATCAACACATCCATTGATTTCATTCTTTAATATTTCCAATGAACTTGCTGCACTCATTCTACCAACAAATGATACCATTTTTAATTGATCATTATATTTATTAATATCTTGATCTAAATCTAAAAAATAAATCAAATTAAATTAATTAATAAATAGATAGATTAATTATATATTTTATAAATTTTCTTACCATCATCAGCATCAAAAGATTCCAAATCAATATGAGATAATTGAATTCTAGTTTTAACATAATTTATATAAATTTGATCATTACAACTCTTCAATGTATGATATAATGGTTCAAAATGTTCCAATAGATTTGCTTTTTTCTGTCCAATTAAAGATTCAATATCTGTCAATAAAGAAACCCAACCTTTAAGTAATAAAAGAAAACATTCATTTTCAAATTCATTTTCCATTTCTCCATCTCCTTTTTCAACTGCTATTTTCATTATATTTAATGATGATAAAATAAATCTAAAAAATAAAAGAAAAAAAGTAGTTTAATAACTTTGATTTCATATTCATATTCTTTCTATTCTTTTCTTTTTTTTTTTCATACTTTGAAATATTTTCAATAAAGATTGAAGAATAATTTAAAGGGATTGAGGCTAAAGCTTGGAATTTGAAATTACTACAAATACGATGTAAAAGATTAGAGAGATCTTCCATTTCTACCCATGATGAATGTTGTTGAATGGCATTGGACAAGAGTGGTGAAATATGGTTCAATAGACGAACGAGGTATTCGTTACGAACGGTTGCTTGGTTGATGGTTGGACCAGAGAGACATGCCAAACGAGTCATGGCAACTCTGAGAAGATGTGAAATCTCTTTGTGTCCACTGAGGCTCGAGTAGAGGCCAAATACCAAGTCGACAATGTTGACCGATTCATTTGTCTTTTCGGTCGAGTGAATGAGTTGACGCCAACTTTCGAGTGGTCTAAAGAAACTGGATTGTATGTTTTTGGGCATAGCCGAGAGATAGGTCATGTGTGTGGCAGAGGCCTCTGTGAATTGCCATTCGAGTGTCTCGACCAACAACTGAATCGATACGTGAAGAAGAGGGATGGTGCGAGCACTGACGACAAACGACATTTTGGTGAGCAACGAAAGAATGTGACGGACAATAGGTTGAAGATGTTCGTTTTGGAAGCTGACTAGTGTGCGTTGGTGATAGTCCCATGTCAAGTGGATAGGTGATGACTTGGACGAACCAGACATTTCGGTGACGAGTGATGCAGCAAGTCCGATACCAGCCATCAACACATTCTCATTGTCCAATTGCGACATCATCGAGTAGATACGTGTCATGACCAATTGCGACAATGACAGGTTCTGCTCGGTGAACTTTTCTGGGTCCAACCATGCACGCTTAATAATCACTGCCAATGCATTGCATGCTTGACGACGTGTAGTCGATACAGCAGCAGCCTTGTCAGACACTAGATAACCAAGCAAGTACTCGACGATTCTCGAACGATCATTCGATGCAATCGAGCTCCATTCTCGCACAGCGGCATCACGAATCGTAGATAGAGTGTAAAAGTGAGCCAATACAACAGATGATCGTTCTAAAATGTGAAAGCACAATACATATGGGCTTCTCATTTGATTAAATGATGCAATGATTCTCTCTGATGTTGCTCTCTCTTGTTCCTTGAGAGATTGTAATCCAACACAAGCCAACTCTATTTGTTCAGCTTGTTGTTGAAGTTGTTCCATCTTGACTATAGTCTCTCTTCTCTTCCTCTCTCTCTCTTTATCTATCTATCTACTAAACTCGAATGAAAATAAGAATCTCAAAGTCATGAAACACAATAAGATCAAAATTTATTATTATAGGAAATGTATTTTTATAGTCAAAGGAGAATGACGATTAACTCTAGTGTTTGATATCAGCCTCTGGAGGTTGTTGAGGATGTTGAGGTGGTTTGATTGACCAAGCTGTTTTCAAGTAAATTATAAATATTTTCAACATCTCCATACTCCGTCAAGTGATTGAGTACTTGTGTAAAACGTGCCTTTATAGTCGACTTCTGCCTCTAATATATATATATTTATTTTTATATTATTATCTTTGAGCCTTTCTTGAAAGATAAACAAATCCCATTATTAATAAGACATTGAATACCCAGTAACATAAGACGATTCCAAAGTTTCTCCAACGATTAGTTTCAGACCACTCCAAACCATGATAATAATCACTTCCATTTTCATAGATACAGTAGCCACAGTTTTCAGTGTCCATTGGATTGTCAATGTAACCTGGAGCAGCGTTGATAAACTCTTGGGCATAGTCACCACATGTTTGGCCGGCTGGCACATTGAATCTGAGGAGATCGACTGAGGAACATTTGACAGTGAGGTCTTTGAGAACATTGGTAATGACACCTTCGAGATAGTAACGAGTTGGATTCATAGGATAGGCTGTATACTTCCAGAATGTTGGGATGGAGCCCGGGCTGACCATCACACCCCCAAATAACCAAAGGAATACGATGAGAAGAGGTGTAAGAGTCATTGCAAGTGTCATGTTGACACAGATGGCTGCAATCATTTGACCAAAAGATACACTGTAAAAGAGGAAAACAGTACCAGCCAACCAGTAATAGAATCCAGTCTCTGCATCGAATTCAAGTCCGACAGTATAGTATGAACAGAAAAAGTAGATGGTATTGGTGACAATGATGTATGGCAATTCGACGAGGACGATGGACAAGGCAAATGGTCCCCAAGAATAGTACTTGGAGGCATACTCTCTTCTAAAATACTCTCTTTGAATAAAGAATTGTGGGATGGCAATAAAGATGAGCATGATCGAGAGGAGAATACCTTGGAATACAACAAAGAGTCTTTGAAGCATATCCGATGACGAGTTGTCCAGTTGGAAATAACTGAAACCGAGTACGAGACCAGTGAGGACCGATTGGAAGAAACGACCAAATGAATAGGATGGATCACGCCACCAGATGATATTCATACGCTTGTACACCTCCCAGAATTGGTAGATACCCGATGTGGAGAATTCTCTTGCTTTTTGACTTGATTGTTCGTTGATGCGGACATTTCTTTCTCTCATTTCATTGAGTTGTTTGGTAATGTCTGAGCATTCTGGTGATGCCTTCCAGGCAGCTGGCCAGTCAATATCGGTCTTTCCATGGACACCAGCACCGATGACTTCGAGCATATACTCGGCTGGATTCTCTGATGGGTTGCAAGTACGCACACCATGACGTTCGAAATAAGATGTCAATGTCTTGCTGTTTTCACCAATATCACCAAAGTAGGCTGTTTTACCACCCTTTGCCAATAATAAGAGACGATCGAAATATTCAAACAAGATGGATGATGGTTGATGAATGGTACAAACCAATGGCATACCAGCATCAGCAAGCTTACGAATGAATTTGATGATATTGTACGACGACTGTGAATCAAGACCACTAGTAGGTTCATCCAAAAAGAGAATATGTGGCTTGGCGACGAGCTCAGTACCAATGGTAAGACGTTTACGTTCTTCAACAGAGATACCAACACCAGATTCCAAATCACCGATAAGAGCATCACCAAGATGTTTCATTTCCATCATTTCAAGGACATGTTCGACATAGCTAAACTTTTCTTCCAAAGATACTGATGGTTCTTGACGCATCTTGGCAGAGAAACGAAGTGCTTCACGAACTGTTAAATGTGGGTTGTGGACATCCATTTGTTCTACATAACCAGTAATACGTTCGAAATCAATGTCCAATGGTTTACCATTCAATAGTGATGTACCTTGAACTGTACCAAGTGTCTTTCTCTTTGCCAAAACATCGAGAAGTGTAGTTTTACCGGCACCTGAACTACCCATCAAGGCAGTCATTTGACCTGGTTTAATCCAACCTTCAACATCATCCAATAGGAGCTTTTGAGTCTTGTCAGCAAGTGGAACAGTGTATCTAATGTTTTGCCATGAGAATTCACCACCTTCCATCTTTAAGTTTTCTTTGAGCTTGTCAGTAGCTTCTTGAACGATACGGATTTGTTTGAGTTCATCTTCGGCATCATTAATCTTTGGAGCTTTTCCTGGCTTGTAGACCTTTTGAGTGTAACCACCGCTGGTCCAATCAAACTTTTCCATTGCAATCATATTGAGAGCGGTAAAGAGTAACCACCAGAGATAAAGGATACAAATATTAAGAGCACGATCATCAATCTTGAAAGAGAATGTGTGTTCGAGATAGGCTTCACCAGATATTGACATTTGACCTGGAGTTGAACCTGGGATGGGACAGACACGGTAGGCTGGATCAGTGTACGACTCACCCATGGGAATAGCACTGGTAGAGCAGTCAAAGCTGGCATCTCTAAATTCATTGGCCATCATTGCCTTGAAAGCATAGGTAACTGGATTGATCCAATAGAACCAACCAAACCACATAACCTCTTTGATCTTGGGGTAGGGGATGGCATAACCACCAAAGGTCAACATAAAGATGAGATAGGCAGAGATTGAATTTTGAGCGGTAAACAACGATGGGAAACAGTTACCAAACAGACGGAATAGATTGGTATAGGTAAGAGCCGAACCAAGCAAAGTAAATGCGAAAATAAAGAATTGATCGGCCGAGTATTGCAGACCAAACATGAAATAGGCAATGATCGAGTAGAGGAATACTTGTAGTGCAAGGACTGGAATATCAGTGATGACTTGGGCAACAAGGAAGGCTGATGGACGGTACATGGCGTATGACTTGTGCTTTTGGAGGATACGACGACCGACAAACGTGAGTGGCAGCTCACCCTGTGAAAGGAAGGCATTTAAATAGAGACTGGCAAAGATGGCACCACCTCTGGTAAACAGACCATTGTAATCACCACCAGCTTTGTAAAATACAGAGCCATAGAGGATGGCTTGAATGGTCAATGAAATGTAACGAGAGAAAATACCAAACTTGTCATTACCAATCAATTGGAAATGACGTACTGTCAATGCCATGACTTGAGTGATAAACGAGGTTACATATGGCTTGCTGTTTGGAGTGGTACGGGACTTTTCAGCAATGACTTGTTCGGCAAATACAAGGTGTGGTTGTTCACGTTCAATTTGTTCTTCAAACTCTTTTTGACGAGCCAATGAACGTTGGTATTGTGGGGATTGTAACCAACGAGCTTCAAACTCGACAGATGTTTGGGGTGGAGCAAGACCAACGAATCCCTCACGAACCTTTCTTTCTTGGGGGTTAGTGACACCAGTCAAGAAATCGGCAATTGATTTTCTTGGTTCACACTCGAACCCCATATCCAAAAAGTATTGTTTGGCTTCACCAATTGGACCGAAATAGATACATCTACCCTTTTCCAATACCAATACATTGTCAAATTGATGATAGATTGAATCGGAAGCTTGGTAGAACGAAGCGATAGTGGTCTTGTCGAGTGTATCAGACATGATACGAAGTGACTTGGCATAATCGAGTGCAGAAGCAGCATCCAAACCACGAGTAGAACTATCCCAACATGTGATGGGTGATGCTGAAACCATTGCTTCAGTGATGGTCATACGTTTACGTTCACCACCTGATAGACCACGAACCCATTCATTACCAACCATTGTATCGGCTTGATGAACAATACCAAACATACCAACCAACAAATTGAAAATCTTGTCACGGAAACTACGTTTGGTTTCATCTGGTAAACGTTGGCCTGGTGTTTTGACCTTGAGTGTGAAATCGAGTGTCTCTCTTACAGTCAGGGTTGGATAATGAGCATCTTCTTCTGGAGTATAAATAGCTTCACCTCTATACTTGCCCCATTTCTTTGATGGTAAACCACCATATGAAACATCACCCTTTACCTCTACATAAGATTCACGTTGATTTGAAATGACTCTAAGCAATGTACTACAACCACTTCCAGGTCTACCCAAAACCAACAACATTTCACCATCCTTTACAAATGCATTTATATTATGAAGAATATCAAATGTTGTACCATTTTCTCCTTTCCTATAAAAAATAAAGAAATAAATGATTAATATTAATTTAAATTAATTGATTTTGATTTTGATGTTGATTTTTTTTTTTTAATTTTTATACATACCAAGAATATGGATTAAATAAATTAAAAAATCTTTTTACAGGTGTTAACATATCTGGAATAATTGAAGCATCGGCACCTATAATAATATTATAAAGAAAGATATTTTTGATTAAAAACTTTGTTTGGAAATAGTATCTATTTTTAAATATTCAAAGTTATATTTACCTCTTCCTACTACAGTCAAGTCACGAATACTGATACCCATTTTCTTTGGCTTTGCACCATTGGATGCCAATTGTCTTTTGGAATCTTCAAAATAACGACGAAGTTTAAAGTCCTCCTCTGTTTCGGCTGGACGACCTTCTAAATCACCATCATTTTCTAATCTATACCTTTCACTCTCCATTTCCAAATGAGCAGCCATTTTCTTAAAATCCCCTATACCTTTATCTACATCTACTTGGCCATCTTCATCTGCTCCATCTTCACTATTATTATTATTATTATTATTATTTTGATTATTATTATTATTGCCTAATTGAATTTCTTCAATGATATCAAATTGATCATGATTATCGGTATTATTATTATTTTGTTCTTGTTCAAATTCGACCATTTTTTTGTTATTGATATTGATTGATTTAATATATATATTTAAAAATTAATTATTGTATATATATTATGTGAATGAAAAATTATTATTTATATGTATATATGTTATATGTGTTTGAATATTATTATTATTATTATGATTATGATTAAAAAATTAAATTATTATTATATTATTAATTAATTAAACTTATATATATAAATCAATTAACTTAAATTATGTCTATTTACAAATAAATGAAATATATAAGTTAATGATGAATTAGATGTGTGATTCGTTTGGGTTTAAATAGTTCCCGGTACCTTGGATTAGAAGACGATTCATTTGGTTCATTGGCTTCACTAGAATTTGTCGTAATTCTGACAATCAATGATATTCATGAAGCATTCATCATTAAATTGGATCAACTACATAATGGTAGGGGGGGGTGGAGGTAAGATGATGGTGGGGGGGTTAAGAGAACACAGCGATTTACGTTTCAGACTAGAGTAGTGCCAATTTAAAAATAAGCACAGAGGGAGCTGTCTGAAGAGAGAGGGGTGCAATGTCCCGGTCGACCCACTCGAGTAGTAGGTGATTAGCGCGATCCATCCGATTTAGGCAATAGAGGTTGAGAACTTTGCAGGAATTCATCTTGGCAAGAGAACAGAAGAAGCAAAAGAGCTAAAAAAAAACTTTAGTCTTCTTAGAACGACCTTCGTATCGTACTATGCAACTTTTGATTTTTCATTCAGTTTTCTGAATATGAGAGAGAGTGAGACAGTAACGAATTTAAGTTCCCTTCCTCCCCCTTTCCTTCTTTACAAATTATATAATTGTTATACACACCCCATAATGAGAGAGAGAGAGAGAGAGTTGAACGATCTCTTCTTCCCCTCTCTAATTTCATTTACCCACATGTTAGGTGTACATACACACACATTGAATGTGTGTATTTGATTCTAGAAACCGAAAGAGAGAGAGAGATGTTAATCAATATTGATTTAGTTTGTTAGTTCTCATCCCATCTGTTGTTAAGTATCTACCTACTTCTTTGTAGTGTATATGGGGGTTAGTTAGGGTAGAGCGTCAATTAATTACGATCAGATGATCTGAACGAAGTGAACCATACATAGGGATATGTCCTTTCATTTGATGTTACATTCTTGTTGTTGTTTGTTTGCATTCATCATCATTAGCATATTCTATCTTCTCTATACCATCTGATCTTTCTATCTTTATTCGAATAGAATATTATAGCTTTAAAGAGATACAAAAAGAAGGAAGAGAGAGGTTCATTGGACACGAACTTATGATGACAACTACCTCACAAAAAATTGGGAGAAAAAAAGAGGTGAAGCGACACCTGACCTCGCTGGTTAAAGATCAGATAAGATTCATTTGACAGAAAACAGATACAGAATAGTAATAACAAGATAAAAGATGAGCATTGAAGTCAACGCAGTTCAACCAACTACTACCTCTACCCCAGTTGTAGAGGCTGCTGCTGCACCAAAGAAGAAGATTTGTTGTGCTTGTCCAGAGACTAAAAAGATCAGAGACGAGTGCATTCTACAGAATGGTGAAGACAAGTGTTTCCAATTCATCGAGGCTCACAAGGTTTGTCTCAGAGCTGAAGGTTTCGATATCTAAACATACAACAAACAACAACAACAACAACAACAACAACAACAACAACAACAACAACAACAACAACAACGATATCCTCCAAAGAAGAAGACGAAACGAGACAACAACAACATTATTTATTTGTAAAAAGCAACGATCACAGTAATAATACACAAAACATGTACATAATCTTAATAAATGGTTTGATTTTTAAATAACCGTATATCCCTTCTTCCTCGATCATCCTCTTCCTCTTCCTCCTCTGACAAAACACACGATACAATAAATCTTTCATCATAATTATCTTTATCTTTCTTTATAATCCAATCAAGATTGATGTACATTCCATTGATGTACAAAGAATTCTTACGTTGGTTCATTGGCAAAACCAATTATAGGTAGATTAATTAAAGGGGGGGTGTTAATCGCCACAATGATGGTCATACTGGGTTGAGAACAGTGAGAGTGAGAGAGAGAGAACTCGGTGAAAATTGGTGTATCGAAAAGAACAAGAAGCAGATTCTCAAGTCGTCTTGTCTCTTTGACGATATTCCAAAATATTATTATTTTGTTTTTCGACATTGGCTGCAAAGATCTACTGATGAGAGTCGGGGCGGCTTTGGTGGGGTACCCCAACCACACACACGAGCATCTTTGTCATCATCCACCAAAAGAGAATCCATTCTTCAAGAAGAAACGACAACCAACCAACCAAACCAACAATCTCAAACCATTATTTAAAAAACTTATCTTTGAATTATTTGCCCATCATCAACAATCAATCAATCAAATTAATAGTCTTACTTACACATCTAGAACCCCACAAACCCACAAACCCACAAAAAAGACAATATCTTTTCTCTCAACAATACACAGAACAACAGAACAGAACACAACCCAACTTGGCATTAGCACTTGACGCAGACGACAAACCCTTATTTATTAATCTCTCTCTCAATACTACTACTACACAAGTTAGTTTTAAAGTTATAGTTATATTGGTAGGTTTAAAGAACTTCAGATTATAATCTGTTTGTTGGCATGAATGATCATCACCTTTGGTAGTGATCGACGGTTGTCTACAAATATATCTTCACCCCTTTTTCACCTTTGTGTCACCTGATGGTATACCCCACTGTTGTCAACAATGTGAGTGTGTGTATGTGTGTATGTGTGTATATGTGTGTGTGTATATGTGTGTGACCAATACCAACAACTAGAAGCATAGAAGAAGAAGAAGACAGTGGAAGCAGCTTGGAGAATGATGATGATGATGAATATTTGAATGGCTCATGTCATTACATCAAAGGAACAGAAGAATCATCCCTCCCCACTCACTCACTCACTCACCCACTCACACACACACTACCTTCCAACAACGATGACATCCGTTGGTTTATTTATAAATCGAAAACTGAACTTATGTTATTGATCAACATAATAACAATACATTTATAAATACATAATTCATCCTCACTACACTATTGATTTATCTTATCGTTCAAAGAAGAAAAAGAACTATATATCACAAATAGTAAATAATTATATATCTTTAACAGTAAATATATATATAATAATTAGTTTAGTAGTTGGTCACCCACAATTGTGTCAGTCAAGTCATTCACATTCATTGTTCATATATAATACTTAAAAGTAACAATTAATAATATTGTTGTTATTTTATTTGTTGGTGGGAGTTTATATGTTTGTGACGAATTGCCATCTAGATAGATAGGGTTGAGTCTACGCAGTATTTTAAACTCAATATATTAGGTAGACACCACCAAAAACAACAACAACAACAACAAAAAGGGGAATCTGTAGATCCCATCCTGCTCATTCATTCTCATTCCAAAACCAATTTCATAATTATTATTTTATTTTTGATGAAAAGAAGCAATACTCAACAATACAAAGGAAAGAGAAGAAAAGAAAAGAAGCGAACCATCTTCTCTGCTCCATCCATCCATCCATCAACTTGACTACTACATTATAAAATATATTATTTATTTATACTTTTTAATGCAACATTTAATAACAATAATAATCAGTCACAATACATTATTATTATTATTATTATTATTGTCTTCTCTCTCGATAAGGTAGATATTATTATGACTGAATGAAAAACCAGATATTTCTTTTTATGGATGTAGTGGTGGTGTTTGTGTAGTCATTCAATTGAAAAACCAAAAGAAAAAGAAAAAAAAACCTTTTAATCTCAAATATATATAATAGAGAGAGAGAGAGAGAGAAGAGATAAGAAAGATAAAGAAGGAATAGAAACTAAAACTAGAATATATTGTTGGTTTATTCAATGTAAATTTACAATATTTATATTTATTTCATCCATCCATCCATTCCATTCACATCCATTCGTCCAAGTTGTGTCCAACCGTTTCATTTCATTCGTTTCCCACCCCAATCTTTTATTCCTTCCAATTTACCCCCCTTTTTTTATTCCCTATCCTCATCCTCATCCTCCGCAATCTTCAAATATATTTTTTGAATCATTTGATACTAATCCATAATATCCTCTCTTTTTTTGTCATTTTACAACCCATTTGACATATATATATAGGTAGCCAAGCAATATTAATATTAATAGTATTATTTATATTGATCTTCACACAACCAACCAAACAAACAAGAAAGAATCATTCATTCATTCATTCATTCATTCAAAATTTTAAAGTAGTTTTGCATATATACATATATATATAATCAGAGTCTAATCATCATCATGGGTTTCATAGCAGAAGGAAATACATTAAATTGGGATGACGCACAAAAACATGTAGCTTATATCAAGGAACATGGCATCATTCAATTCTTACACATTTATAATAATAACAAGGATCGTATGAACGATCAATTCAAATGGGGTGATGAAGTCGAATACATTCTTGTCAGAAAGGACAAGGAAACTGGTGAAACTAAATTATCTCTAAGATCTCATGAAATATTAGATATCCTTTTAATACAAGAAAAGAAGGATCCAAAGTATGTTAAAAAGAAAGAAAGAAAAAGAAAGAAAGAATGAATACTTATTTCCTTTTACTTTTACTTTTTGTTTATTATTAGTAATTGTGAATTTTTATGGAGACCTGAATATGGTAGATTTATGGTTGAAGGAACACCAGGTAAACCATATGTTGGATTGGGAAGACAATTATTATCGATCGAGGATAGTTTGGTGAAACGAAGACAAGAGGTTGTCAAATACTTGAAACAAGACGAACATATATTGACATTTGCAGCATACCCACGTATGGGAACCAAGAATTTCACCAATCCACCAGGAGAGACGAGAGGAAAGGTTGCAGAGTCACAATTCCTTCCAGATACAGTGATCAACCCACACTTTCGTTTCAGTACGTTGACGGCCAACATTCGTCAGCGTCGTGGTAAGAACGTGTCAATCAATATTCCAATGTTCCGTGATACCAATACACCAGCCTATCTCGACCACCAAACCTATGTATCACCATCCAAGAGTGCAACCGACCCATACAACCAACCATACAATATCTATATGGACGCAATGGGGTTTGGTATGGGCAACTGTTGTCTTCAGACTACCTTTCAATTGTCAAACATTGAAGAGGCTCGTTCAGTCTATGACCAGCTTGCCGTTCTCTCGCCACTCTTCCTTTCACTTACAGCTTCCAGCTCTATATTCAAAGGCTATCTTTCAGATATCGATGTAAGATGGACTGTTATTTCACAATCGGTCGATGATAGAACCGATGAAGAGTTGGGTGTCAAGCCATTGAATCAATCGAAAATGGTCATTAACAAATCGAGATACGACTCGATCGATAGTTATATTTCAAGAGGATCATCGCTACGATCGGAATACAATGATTTGAATTTAGTCTACGACAAGGATATTTATAAACAATTGATTGATGGAGGCATCGACGAATTGTTGGCCAAACACTACGCACATTTGTTTATTCGTGATCCTTTGGTCATCTACTCGGACAAGATCACCATCGACGACGCCAAAAACGCCGATCACTTTGAAAACATACAATCTACCAATTGGCAAACCGTCCGTTTCAAGCCACCTCCACCACACAGTGATATTGGATGGCGTGTTGAATTCCGTCCAATGGAAGTCCAACTCACCGACTTTGAAAACGCAGCATTCATTGTATTTGTTTCCATCATTCTCAAAGCCATCTCGGATCTAAAATTAAATTTCTATATTCCAATCTCAAAGGTCGATGAAAATATGAAAACTGCTCATACTCGAAATAGTATCAATGTTGGTAAATTCTATTTTAGAAAATCTTTAAATGGTAAATTAACAAAATCAAACAAATAATATTATTTTTGATATTAATATTTTTATTTCTTTTATTTATTTATTTCTTTTATTTTTAGGATCATCACCAAATACAGGAAATGTTGAAAATGAATATGAATTAATGACTATTAATGAAATATTTAATGGAAAGGGTAATGATGATTTTGTTGGATTAATTCGTATTATCAAGGATTATATTACTTCTTGCAAGTTTGACGATGAGACCAATACCTTGCTCAGCAAGTATCTATCATTCATCTCTAAACGTGCATCGGGTGAGCTTCTCACAATGTCAAGTTGGACTAGAAAGTTTGTAGACTCGCATCCAGACTATCTCCACGACTCTGTTGTTTCTCAAAAGATTCAAGATGATTTGATTCAAGCCAGTGTAGATATTGTCGAAGGTAGAAGAAAGGAACCACAATTATTAGGTGATTTTTAAACAAACAAACAATAGAATCAACAAAATACTCATCATTTAAGAAATAATAATAATAACAAATAATAATAATCATCATCATCGCATTTCTAAAGAAATAATAATAATAATAATAATCATGATATTAAAAATAATTAATATTAATAATGACATGGATATTTTTTTTATGGTTTAAAAAAAACTATCCAAGTACAATTAATAATATTAATAATAATAATAATAACCCTCACATATACACACACCCTCATATAAACCATCCACCACCATCACATTATTTAAATAAATTAAAATGTATTATAATTAGTAATTATATAATTTTAACAACCACACATTAAATAATCATCTCATCTCTTCAGTCAATCGCTCCCCCCATCTTTCAAGATATGTATCTTTTCCTGAAACAAGGACAGTCTATAGTCGAATTGACTAAAATATATTAATATCAACCATTCCATTCTTTCTTTTTGAAATTGAATGGGAAATGGGAGGGGGTGGATGATTGTCTGTTTTTTAAAACTGTAAAAGATGTCTAAAGACAAGATAAGATAAGATGGAGATTGAGATAATGGAGATCGGCGTTTGAGAGATTGTGTAGCTTACATACATACGGTCCGGTTCTTAAATTTAGTTGTAGCAATTAAATATTTTATAGTATAATAATATTATTACACAGCACAGACTGGTCAAATTGACCAAACCTAACATTTACCCAAGGATTAGTAGTCAGAGTGTCGCTATGTTGTGCTATACCAATGCCATAGTGGTGGTGAGGGTTTAGATTGAGATTTCCAGATCCCATTGCCACACTCCTCCTCCTCCTCCTCTTCCTCAACAAAAAGTCTAGTCTCTCATATTTTATGTTGCGTATGACAATTATGAAATGTCAACCAAAGACTATAAATAGTTGAGAATAATGTCAATTATAAAATCATCAAATCAAAACAACAACAATTTAAACTAAATACCAATTAAATTAAATCCCCAACCAATTCCAATTCTAAAAATGAACAAGTTCACCATCTTATTAGTCGCCATCGTCGCCATGCTCTTTGTTTCAATGGCCTCTGCCACCTACGAAATGCACTGTGGTAACTGCATCTCCAATGCTCACAACAACTATGTCAGATGTATTACCGACGGTAACTCTCACCAAAACGTAAGAAACTCTAAAAAAAAAGAATTTATTAAATGAATCAAATCAAATCTAACACCAACCATTCTCTTTTAATATATATAGTGTCTTACCAACCTCCACAACAACCTCATGCCATGCAGATCCCACGGTTGCATTTGCTAAATAAATGATTTAGAGTCATCCAGCATACTCTCTAACTCTATTCCATTGCAAAAACAAAATGTTAAATAAAATCAACATTCATTTACAATGTTAATGGTTCATGATATAATCCTTCTCCCCCTCCCTCTCTCTCTCTCTTTGTTCTAGAATCTACTTTTAATTTAATTAATATGTGTGTTCCATTTAGAAATTGATTCGGCAACTCCCATTTCCAAAGGGTGCAAATTTAATCAGCAAACTATAAGTTTGAAAAAGCCACTGAATCCTCTTGAAAGATTTTTTGACAAAGACACACACTTACTATAAACTTTCATTTCTAGTTTTGTTATTTTAGTATCTCTTCTTTTCATTTATTATTTATTATTTATTTATTTATTATTTATTATTTATTTATTTGTACACAATCTATATATTATAATATAGTAGTAGAACTAGAAGAGGTGGAGATATAGATAAGATTTATATTAATCATGTCAAATACTATACCATCGGTCAATGATGGAGAGTCGAAGACCAAACTATTGAAATCGTTAAAGAATGAGATTATAGAACTCAAGTTGCAACAGCAGAACCACAAGACACACCAAGACACGTTGGAGCAGGGTTTGAAGCAGCTCGACGCTGTGCTCAAGCAGCAGGCTGGTCAGCTCAACGATGAAAAGGCGACACGTGCAAAGATCACTGGCTGGATCAAGGATAATCTGGGACCAGACTTGTCGGTTGTCATGGAGATGGTGGAGAGTCGGTACGTTGCGTCACTCGAGGACAAGCTCAAGACGCTGTACCAGATGCTTGATCGCAAGATCCGAGACAATGAAGAGGGTGCCGAGCGCAGATACGGCAGCCAGCTGACACTGCTCACATCGCAGGTACGCGACAACTACTCGTCTCTCAACGAGGCTGTGCGTAGTACATCGAGCACGCTGAATGAAGCGATACGCACCAACTCGAACCAAGTCAAGGACGTATCGTCTGATATGGACGAGCGTATTCTGTCGGTGGACCAACGCATCAAGGCCACTGAAGCAGCACTCGACAAGAAGTTCTCGGCCAGTAACCTGTCATTTGACCAACGTCTACGTGCTAGTGAAGGTGTGTTTGACCAAAAACTATCGAGTACCTATGCATCGCTCGAGAGTCAGATATCAATCGGCGAATCCAACTCGGACAAGAAGTTGACCAGCTTGGGCAACTCGTTTGATACGCGTCTCATCACTGCATCCAATACACTCGATGCCCGTATTACCGCTGGGTCAACTGTGCTCGGTGCACGTCTCGACAGCGTTGTTGGCACGTTACTCCAACGTCTCGAGGGGTACAGTAAAGAGTTGCGCAGTGAATTCAACGCAGTCACCGAGAAAGAGGCTGCACGTGTAGTACGTCTCTTTGACAAGATGGCTGTAGAGATTGCACAGGTGCGATCGGCCTTTGCCGACGAGTGTCGTCGTATCGAGGAGGCTGTCGAACGTGCCTCTCAAAAGGACCGCGAGTTTGTCACTGACCACGTGTCGACTGCTATCGCCGACCAATGGCGTAGCTCCCAACTCCCCATCGTCAACAATCTCGCCAGCACATACTCGCGCAACGAAGGAAAGCGTGTCAGCGAGGATTTGACCGTCTTTGTACGTTCCGAAATCAACCAACTTCAATTCGAGTTTGAGCAACGTCTCAAGACCGATCTTCAAAAGCTACGTTACGAGCTCACCTCACTCATCAACCAAAAGGCAGAGACACTACACGACGAACAAAAGGATTTCCTCAAACACGAACGTATTCTCCGTGAAGAAGATAGAAAATATTTGGAAGCTCTCAAACAATCCATCTTTTCATCACTCAAAGAAGCAAAGATTGAAAGAGAACAATTATCAAATCAAGTTAACCTTTTATTAAAGGAAAAGAATGATTCTGCTGGTATGTATGAAACATAAAGAAAACAACAACAACAAAACATACTTCTTGACTCTTTTATTAACCATTCCATTTGCTTATTTTAGAACTAGTATTCGAAAAACAAATGGAAAGTGGAAATACTTTACTTAAACATAATGAAGAGTTATTGTCAAAGATGGAAGAAGCTAGAAAGACACGTTTGAGAGAGATGGAGGAGAGTGAGGAAAAGATTAGAGCTCAAAAGGAACAATTGGTCCGTGAAAAGGAGGGATTGGAGCAACTCAACACCCAACAAAAGGACAATGAGGAAAAGTTGATGTTGGAACAATTGAAACTCGAGAATCTCCAGAGAAAGAAAGAGATGGAGGAACGTAATCGTCAACGTGAAGAAGAACGTCAAAAAGAGATTGACGAACTACTTGAAAAGCAAAAGCTTGCTGAAAAGGAGTTGGAACAACACAGACGCGAGAAACAACAACACAAGGAGCAACTCGAACGTGAAGATCGTGACCGTGTCGCTAGAGACAAGGAGAGAGAAGAGGAGAAGCGTCAAGACGCCGAACGTCGTCGCAAGCAACAAGAAGAGGACTGGAAGCGCAAGGAAGAAATCTACGAAGAAGAGAGAAGAGCTGAAAAGGACCGTCAACGCGAGTTGCAAGAGCAACGTGAAGCCGAGATTGCCAAGCTCCTCGTCGAGGAAAATGAAAAGAGAAAGCAGGTAGAAGACCAGATCCGTGCTGAAAAGGAAAAGACATTGGCACTCGAAAAGGTACTCGAACAAGAGCGTGTCAAACAAGAAGCCGAAAAGAAAGAGATCCAACAACAAAAGGAAAGAGAATTGGCCTTGCACAGACAGCAAATGGAAGAGGCAGAGACCAAGAGAAAGTTGCAAGAAGCCAGCGACAAGAAGCAACAAGACGAACAAGACAAAAAGAGACGTGACGAAGAAGACGCTGAAAAGAAGAGATTGGCAGCTGCTCAAGAAGAAATCGACCAAAAGAGAAAACAAGAAAAGGCTGACAAAAAGAAAAAGGAGCAACAACTAGAACAAGAACAAGAACAAAAGAGAAAGCAACAAGAGGAAGAACTTGAAGAACAAAAGAGAAAACAACAACAACAAGACCTTGAAACAAAGAAAAAGGAAGAGAAAAAGGCTGAAAAGAAAAGACAATTGGAAGAACAAGAGGAAAAGGAAAAGGAAAAGGAAAGAAAGAGACAAGATGAGGCTGATAGAAAACAACAACAAGAAGAAGCTGATAGAAAGAAAAAGGAAGCTGATGCCAAACAACAAGAAAAGGAAAAGAAAAAGAGACAACAACAAGAACAAGAAGAAAAGGAGAGAAAGAGACAAGAAGAGGCTGATAGAAAGCAACAACAAGAGGAAGCTGATAGAAAGAAAAAACAAGAGGAAGAAGAGAAAAAGAAGAAACAACAACAACAACCACCAAAACAAACTCGTGGTGCCCTTCCACAAACCCCTCCTGTAAAGGAAACTCCTGCTCCTATTGTCAAAGAACAACCTCAACCTGATGATGATTCTAGTGATTCCTCTTCTTCAGATAGTGAAACCGAACCAACACCAGTTGTTGTTGCTCAACCAGAGAAACCAAAACTCAAACCAGTTGTCAAGAAATCAGCTGCCAAACCTGTCGACAGTGGCTCTGAAGATGATTCTGCCGATGATTCAAGACCAACCAACAATGTCTTTAAAAAGATGGCCAAGAACAATGAAGTTCCAGAATCATTGGGTGGTGAATTGTGCAAGGTTTGCAACAAAAAGGTGTACAATACTGAACGTATCTCTGCTGAAGGTATTGTCTTCCACAAGGCTTGTTTCCGTTGTTCTATTTGCAATTGTACTTTGAAGCTTGGAAATTATGCTTCCATGCAATCCAAATATTTCGTAAGTTTTATTAATTCTAATTATTTATTTATTAATTTAGTTTATTAACAATGATCACTGTCTATTTCTCATTTTTAGTGTAAACCATGTTTCAAAAAGAATTTCCTTTCAAAGGGTAATTATAGTGAAGGTTTTGGTGAATTGAAACCACAACATCAACATGATCTCAAGAAGGGTATTACTCACCCAGGTCTTAATCCAAGTGGTAGTGAAGATGAATCCAGTGTTCCTGTTCAACAAAAGGTTGTTGAGGTTAAAAAGGAAAAGAAGACTCCAACAACAGTTGTTATTCCCGCCGCACCAGTCCAACAAAAAGATGAATCCGATGATGAAGAAATTATTGAAGCTCAACAATTAAAGAAGCCATCACCAGCAGCATCAGCAAAGAAACAACAACAAGCTATTGAAAAGAAGGAGGAAAAGAAAGAAGAAAAGAAACCAGCACCAGCCAAAAAGGCCTCTTCATCATCGTCAGATGTTCAAGAGAATCCAGATGTTGAATGTGATGTATCTGCTCCAGAATTAAGAGATGCTTGGAATGACATTCGTGATGATGCTACAGCAACCAACTGGATGCTTCTTGGTTATGGATCATTGAAAAAGACATTATCACTCTATGGATGTGGATCTGGTGGTCTCAACGAGTTACTCAAGAGTCTAAAGGATGAAGTTCAATATGGTTATCTTCGTGTTCTCTATGGTGACTCTGATCGTGCTAAATTTGTATTTTTTACGTATGTAGTGATAAATAGAAGAAAGATAATAGATAGACTTTAATACAAATACTAATTTATTTTGATTTATTTATATTTTAGATTTGTACCAGAAACATTATCAGGAATTGCAAAGGCAAAGGCAAATATGCATAAACCACATGTTGACAAGTTCTTCAAGTATCATCATACTCAATTGCAAGTCATGTCGCGTGATGAAATTTCCATGCCAATTATTGAGGCCAAGCTCAAGGCCGCTGCCGGTGCCAACTATGGCAAGGGTACATCGCCAGACGATACCGCCAGAACCGAGAACTTTAAGGGTATCAAGGACAGCGCCAAGTTCTTTTACGACAAGACCGAGAAGACTGGTGGAAAGGCCGGAGGAGGTGGTGTTGACATTGTGTACAACAAGGGTCCACTCGGAAACGTCACTCCTGTCAGTTTGATGGGTCGTGCCGGTATCACTGAAAAGTATATCAAGACTGATGTCAAAAAGAAAGAGGAGTTGGCCAGCAAGACCGACGGATACCGTCCCGTTGGCCGTGCTCGTGCCAGTTCAACCGCTTCAAATGATTCATTTGTTTCAAATGACTCGTCAGACTCTGAACACAGCACAACCAGCTCCAATACTCCACCAGTTGCCGTAGCAGCCAAGGAACCAACACCTGTTGCTCAACCAGAGAAACCAAAACTCAAACCAGTTGTCAAGAAAGCTGCTGCCAAGAGTGAAAGCGAGTCGGAAGATGATGTTGCCGATGATTCAAGACCAACCAACAATGTCTTTAAAAAGATGGCCAAGAACAATGAAGTTCCAGAATCATTGGGTGGTGAATTGTGCAAGGTTTGCAACAAAAAGGTGTACAATACTGAACGTATCTCTGCTGAAGGTATTGTCTTCCACAAGGCTTGTTTCCGTTGTTCTATTTGCAATTGTATGTTGAAGCTTGGAAACTATGCTTCCATGCAATCCAAGTATTTCTGTAAACCATGTTTCAAAAAGGTTTTCCTTTCAAAGGGCAACTATAGTGAAGGTTTTGGAGAGTTGAAACCACAACATCAACATGACCTCAAGAAGGGTATTTCTCACTCGAATCCAAGTGGTAGTGAAGATGAATCCAGTTCCAACAACAGTGTCCGTGAAGCTGAAATCAAGAGAGAAAAGGAAAAGGAAAGACAACAACAAATCCTTCGCGAGGAAAAGGAAAAGAGGGAAAAGTTAAAGTCAAACAAAAAGACTGTTGATTCTGATCATGAAGAAGAACAACAACAACAACAAGATGACAGTGACGATGAAAAGGAAAAGGAAAAGGAGAAAAAGATCCAACAACAACAACAACAGGAAAAGGAGAAAAAGGATCGTGAAGAAAAGGAAAAACAGGAAAAGAAGGTTGCTGCTCGTGAAGAAAAGGAGAGACAAGAGAAAAAGGCTCATGATGAAAAGCAGGAAAAGAAGGAAAAGGAACGTGAAGAAAAGATCCAACAAGAAAAGGAAAAGGAGAAACAAGAAAAAAGACAACGAGAAATTGAAAATATGGAACGTCAGAAACAAGAAGAAAAGAAGAAGCAACAAGAAAAGGAAGAAGACTCTGCTGCTGCAGTAGTCCCATCTCCAACCAAGTCATCAAGCTCTTCCAATGGTGGTGCTTCATTCTTGAGTGACTACAACAAAAAGAAGGAAACTCTTCTCAAGGGATCAGCATCCTCTTCTCCATCTGGATCCAAAGACAACAAAAAGAAAGAGTATACTTCAAGTTTATTCGCAAATGATGAAGATGAAGATGAATTATTCAAGTAATTATTCAAGTAATTAATTCCATTCAATCTCAATCTCTATATCTATTTATATATATATTTTAATAATAATAATAATTCCCATTTATATTTTGTAATAAATTCATAATAATAAAAAAACTATTTTCTCTAAAATGATGAAAGAGTATTTGAAAGTAGTAGGGCAACAGTAGCAATATCGAGGATTAAAGTTGGTGTGAAATGTTTATCTTTCCATGATTCTGCATCGATGATTCCAATGACTTGGTTGGCATTGGTTGCACTAAATATAGGAATACATAGTTCACTTTTAACCTTATCCGAACAATTGTAATAGGGACCATCATATTCTTGGAGTGATGTAATGATTCTTCCAGTTCCTGTCATACCAACAGTTGAATTGTTTGAAATGAGTGCAAAATCATCTGTCAATGGGAATATTGGTCTTGAAATTTCACCTTGATATGCTAATTTAATAAGACTAAATATAGAAGATAGAGTTATGTTTAGAGAGAGAAAGAGATATTTCCAGGTTATGTAATTTAATTATCCATACGCTTTATCATTATCAACAGAATAAGTCTTGTAAATTCCAAACCAATCAGATCCAGTATCATTTGAAATTTGTTGTACAATCTATAAATCGGAAAATGATTAATAAATAATGATAACTATTCCCAATGATAGGTATATGAAAGATACTTACTTTATATAACTTTGAAATAATGATTGAAAGTTGATCAGATCTCTTTCCAATGACAGTCTCTAGATTGAATGTTTCTTGTTCATGTTTGAGACTACATGTACCACCATCGCCCAACTTTGGTACTGTAATGTTGTATAGTGAATCTTGATTGTCAATCACATCTGTCTTGTGATCGATGATTTCATTGTACCATTTGTTTATTCTAGATTGATCATGTTGTTGAATATCCTCTTTTGTAATGTACTTGTCAAGCTTTGTTTTATTTATATATTCTTCCATTTAATCTATCTATCTGTATCTATATATGTTCAATATAATGAATTTGACGAACATAAAGAGGACACGACAGTTCCCAATTTAAATAGAATTAATTAATTCCGGGAGGAGCTTCTTCTAAAAGATATTTTGTTTTCTCGTTTGGAAGAAGCAGAAGATTCTTTATCTCTTTCATACCCGTCATCGGACAAACCACGACATTATGACTAATAAATAAATAAATACAATGAGAGCTAGAGAGAGATTGATTGATTATCTGTACAGATACGAAATAATAATAATGATTTAATTTGAAAAGTTTGATTAAACTTGAGCTGCATTTGCATCATCATTTTGTTTTACTCATTTTTAAAGTACATGTAATAAATATGTTTAGAATTAATAGTACAATATTACAAAAGACAACAACAACATTATGTTGTCGATATGCTTCATCAGCATCATCATCAACGATGATAATGATCAATAGAAACTATACTACAAACAAAAAGAACAACACCGATGATGAAGATCCGTTATCAGCATTTTCAAACAACAAACCAACCGAACCAACATCATACGACAAGATCTTTAGTGGATTTAAACAAACAACGAGTGTATATGAACGAGAGATTGAAGAGCAGAGAAGTAGATATGAAAAGGCAAAGGAGGATGAAAAGAAAGCAAATCCATATTGGAAGAAAATACTGTCAAAGAAGAGCGAGCTTGCATGGGCTATCCTTGGTGTCGGCACATTCATTCTCATGTTTAAATCATTTGCACAGTCCAAACAGAATCAATCACTCTCTCAACAAGTTCAAGTGCACAAAACATCAACCATCAATGAAATCGATCAACTTAAACTTCAACTATCCAATCTACAATCGGTCAGCGATCAACAACTAAAAGAATTAATTGTCAATATCAACAACAACAACAACAACAACAACAACAACAAATCTACAACACCCAATATAAATCAAACATCAACTATAGTACAACAAAGTGGTGGTGAAGTAGAAGACCTTCATCTTCTCTTGCAATCCATTAAACATATTTTAAATAGTAATAATAGTAATAATAATAACAGTGATGATAGTCCAAAATAATAATAAATAATATACACCGACCAATAACAATAACAATAACAACAACGATCCACTTTTCTCTGCTGTTGCTGCTATTCCACTCACTTGTCTATAAATAGACTATCTCTATAATCATTGGATTGTTTTGGTATGGTCAGTCGCAATATATATAAATATCCTTCCACAAATATATATATAATTAATTGGGGGGTTGGTTGTGACAACAATGAATAACAACACAGTTCTTTTTCTATCCCTCACCTCACCATTCAAGTTGTTGTTGTTGTTGTTGTTGTTGTTGTTGATGATGAGTGAAGATGATGATGAGTAGATACCTTATCTAAACAATTAAACATTTACTTCCATTAAAAGTATCTATTCGTACATCGTATTTTACCACTACATATCTCTACCCCCCCCACCACCACTACCACCACTGTCTTCTCACCCTCTCTACTTGTATTATTCTTGTTTGATGAAATGGGATGATAGATAAAGGTAGGTATTGGTGAACCCATGGGAATATAATATAATATCATATTGATGATTCTGGAATTGGTGGGGTGAAAGCGTTTGTGTTGTTACTTATTCAGTCTTGTTGTTGATTTCGTTCCTTCCACGATCCGTTCCTCCTAATTTATCCAACAACAATCCTTCCCTCTTTTTCCTCATTTCTTTTGATAGCGAAGATGTATATTCCCTTCTCCTCCTCACTCCTTTCCAAAAATAAATAATTGTTGAACAACAAACACAAATCATCTCCAACAACAACAACAGCAACAAAATCCATCATCATTTATAGTTTTAGTTAGTTTGATAGTTTCTAGAATAAAACCTCATCATTCAATATAAATTGTTGATTTAATCAACGATCGCATCTGACTGTCCTGTCCAGTCCACAACAACCTATCCACCCATTTTTTGGTGCACAATTTAAATTCAAGGTTTCACCAACTTAGGTATTTTCACAACCTTTTAAAATATCCCAACCTTTTTTTTCAATCCCTTTTTTGCACCAACCATATTAGCTTAAAGTTGACATAGGCAACAAACAACCATACAGACAAACAGCAAAAGTAATATATATCATATAAACAACAAAAAGTATGATCATACAGTAATAAGAATAGGTTATAAAGAATAGAAGAAAAGAGAGAATATTATTATACTTTACACTACACTACACCATCGCTTTCTTTCTTTTCACATTTTTCTATCGCGATTATTATTATCATCATGCTAAATTAGAAACAAGGTGTATACAAAGTTATATATATAATATATATTATACCCAAAGCCAATGCTATTATGCATAAAGTAGTAGTAGGTTAGGTTATTCTCCTCCTCTTGAGGATTTCTTAACAAACACATTTCTTAACACCATCCACCATCTATCTTCTATCTATCTCATCATCATCATCATCATAAGATCGAAATGATACATTCTTTTTTCATATCAACTAGACAGTGTTCTTTATGATTGATTGATACATGATGATAATGGTGAAAAAGATTGGTGACATTTATCATATACCACCTCCTCCTTCTCCTCTTCTTTATTCCTTTTAATCGCTACCCCCCTCCTCCTCCTCCTCCTCACCACAAACAAACAATCACCACCCTTGCAAACAAACTCATATTATTCTATCCCTGATCCATCCCATTTGCTTACTTGCTCATGATCTCGGTCATGACTTTATATTGATTCCACTTTGACCGATGTGCATCAGTAAAATAACAACAAACAATAATAACAATAATAATAATAATAACAAAAACATCGTTATTTGTTTTAATATTATTCCAATGGTTCATTGATTGATTGATTTGGACTTGTGACACACATATCATTAATTTATATATATATATATATATTTATATTAACAACAAAAACCCATCTTATCAAACCAATTTAGTAATACAATAGCATTATCATTTTCAACACTCAACATCATCATAATAATAATAATAATAATAATAAGATAATATTTATTATTTTGTTTGTGGCACAGAGGTAATAACAAAAATATAGTAGCAAGACATTGGTTTTAATTAATTGAGACAAAAAGAGGACAACAAGACATAAATAGATACATAGCTACTTCTTTTGGTGAAGCAGCATGTCCGATGCTAATCGAGGTGCTAGAAAAAGAATGTCCAAACAGCACAATGGTTTGTTTTCAAAGTTTATGGTCACTCAATTAGATCTTACGACCTATAAACCACTACTCTCATTTAAATGGCTGCCAAAGGGAACACAAGACAGCAGGGATGAAGCAGATGAAAACAAGGTTTTACAATTCTGTTTTCCAGAATCAATAACTGTTTTGCAATCGATTATATCTAATATGTATGTCTGGATGGATAGAGGGATTGTCTTTTTACGACAATAATATCATATATATATAGATATATATATATATAGATATAGATATTAATATTAATTTCCTTTTTTTTTTAATAGAACAACAGAACAAATCGATTACTTTTCATTTATCCTAACAAATTCATATGGTGGAAAAAGTTTTGCTTATTGTAAGAGAATTTTAAAAGAGGATCCAGTTTGTTATATTTTTATTAGTACAAAGTAAATATATATAAATATATATATAATCCAAATCAATCGATCAATCAATATCAGTCAAGATCTTTTTCTAACATTTTTATTGTTTAGACCATATTTTAGTTTATTTGATCAAATATTTACAGTGATTGAATCAAAATATGAAAGAAAAGTAAAATATAGTATCAATGCATTGTTAACGTCATTGTTGATGTTTCCACTTGATCCTACACTTTCACAGATCGAGATAAAGGCATCGGCAAACAATTCACAAACGGAAAACTATGAATTCCTATACACCAGTCCCACGACAGAGTTTGAACACATCTCTTATGAACCCATATATAATATGAAACCTGCTCACGTTATCAAACTCTATGAATCTATATTGACCGAGTGTAGAGTCATTCTTTGTTCTTCTTCTATATCAAAAATTTCCAATTCAATTTTGGCAATATCATCTCTTGTTAATCCTTTTTCTTGGCAAGTATGTATATAAATACAAAAAGTAGTAGAAGTAATTTAATTAAACTTTCAACTTATAATCTTTTCTTTCCTTTCCTTTCCTTTCCTTTCCTTTCCTTTCCTTTCCTTTCCTTTCCTTTCCTTTCCTTTCCTTTCCTTTCCTTTCCTTTCCTTTCCTTTCCTTTCCTTTCCTTTCCTTTCCTTTCCTTTCCTTTCCTTTCCTTTCCTTTCCTTTCCTTTCCTTTCCTTTTTGTAGCATATATTTATTTCTATATTACCAGAAGGTTTGATGCCATATGTATCAGCACCTATCCCATTTTTAGTTGGTATTTTAGAATCATCTTTGAAATCATTCTATCAACAACCGACCGAACAAGTTATTTTATATAATCTCGATAAATGCGAATTTATGATCGATCCAAACTTTAAATCTCTATTACCAGTTCATATTAATACCTATCTTGAAAATTCTTTAAAAAAGATTAAATCTGAACATCCTTCTTGTATGTCCAAAAAAGAAAAGAAAAAAGAAAAAGGAATCATCAATCATTATTAACAACAAATATTTATTTATTTATTTATTTATTTGTAAATTTAGATGATAGTGGATTTGACAAGGTAATTAGAAAACCATTTTTATCAGTTATTTATCACTTGTTTCAAAATTATCCAAAGTTTATGTTAAAGAATGGAGTATCTTATTCATTTGCCAAAGATCAATTTATTGATTCTCATTCTGGATCAAACAAAAAAGTATGAATTTAAGAAAGAAGAAGAAGAAGAATAAGTTTATTTATCAACTCTCTTTTCTATTTTTTTATTTTTATTTTTTAGTTGATAGAAACATTAGTTTGTTCACAAATGATTGAAATGTTTTTTAATGAAAAGGAAGTTGAATTGGCAGATGCAGAGGATCCACAGCAATGTTCATTTTTATTGGGAAGTAGAGATATGGTTGATAAGATTCAAGTGACTAGTTACAAGAGACAGAGTGTATTGGATTGTCCTATTTGTATGCAATCGACAAACCACCATGCATCGATTGAATTTGCCAATTATTTGATGCATCAAGAATGCTTTAAATGCAAGACATGTGGAAGAGGATTGATGGACTTTGAGAGGGAAAAGGTGATTCTCAAGAGAAAGGATGGTGAGCGAATCCAGTTGTATTGTGCCGAATGTAGAAGTGGCACCTTCCTCAACAAGCTCAAAAACACTTCGAGCCACTCCAAGCAAAAGATCTATAGTTTCTTTAAGAATTTGGATAGTGAGGATGTCAATTCATTCTTTTATTCGTCGCCGGCTATTCGATACTCGCGACAACAACACCAACTCCAACAGATGCAACAACAGCTACAACAACAGACCAAAGGTGTCAACATATCGAATCCAATGCCTTTGTATGGTAGTAATGCGGCAGGTGGATACCCCATCATCCCCGTCAAGACAGAGATACAAAACTACAAGTTTAAGAAACCGCCTCCCAAAGATCTGGGAGGCAAGGCACTCTCGATGGGCAGACTCCACCCTCTGCACAATGAAAAGTCGTCCACACTACCCAGCTCGTTGCACAAAACTGGCGGCTCGGCGATATTCACTCCCAAGGCACAATCGCCACCTCCCAAAATATCGTCCTCTTCGTTTAACAAATCACTACCCGATCGACAAAAGCCACCTCTTCCTCCAACACCGAGCGAGATGAAAGAGAGAGCAGTCGAACAATTTAAACAGAAAAATATACACATTCATGGAGGATATCAACATGTTGACGGTGATCCTCCATCATCGTCGTCGTCATCTACAAATACACCAAGTATATCACCGAGCAGTTCATTTGATGAGGCGCGTCTTCACAACCATCTTGCAGCAGATACCACCAACTCGTCGGCGTCGTCGGCCAATAGTACGCCGTCCAACACACCACCAGCAACATTGTCACTCACCTATCAAATTACAAATGAGACGAGAGCGATGCAGTTCTCCAAAGCTCTTCCAGAGGTTCCCTTTTTGCCAATCAAGAAGCCTGGCCCACTTCCTCCACTCCCTCCCATTCCTGCTCCTGGTACACCCGCCTCTTCCAGACCACTACCCATCCCTCGACCAAAGGACACAACAGTCGTAGTTGGTGTATCACCATCATTGTCGCCACCTCAATCCACTGCCACATCACCTCGATCAAGAATTGTACCAAGCAGGGGTCCATCTCCACCAACAACTAGTAATCAACTAGTTGGTCACAATCCTCAACCACCTTTTGTACCAACCAAAAAACCTTTACCAATCCCAAAATCACCTTCTGTAAATGATCTCTTAACACTAAACAATAATAATAATAATAATATCACAAGTACCACTACAACTACAACTACTACCAATACTACTACATCAATAAGTAAACCACCTTCACCAATACCAAAATTAAATACACCATCACCCCCATCACTTACTAGAGAATCACATAAACAACCAAATATTAATATTAATAATAATAATACCTCATCTACTACTACTACTAACAACAATAACAACAAAGATAATATAGTATATTCAAATAATGTAATTATACCAACTAATAATTATTATACAAATAGCAGAGCCAAACCAGCCTCGCCTCGTACTAATAATTACAAACCTACAACACCCAGAGGAGGAGGCGGAGGTGGTGGCGGAAAATCACTTTTATCACCTCCAAGTTCATCGGTGACTGCCAACAAATCGCCATTGTCATTGTCGCCTGACAGTTCTCTCTCGCCAAGAAGACTCAACAAACATTGTTTCAAATGCAAGGTTCCATTGGTGCCAACAGACGACATCACAGTATCAGAAAGAAAATATTATCACTATACCTGTTTCGAAAAGGACAAGGCCGCAAAACAACAACAATGTACCAAGTGTGACAAGCAACCTTTACATGGAGAGTATGTTAGTAAAAGAATCCAAATGTTTGAAAATATTAAAGGTGGAAGTAGTATTATTGGTGGTGGCGGCGGCAGTAGCAGCAGCACTAATCGTAGTGTCGGCACCAGCAAAAGATAAGAAAACCAACCGATCAAACGATTCCTTTTCTGCATCCCCTACCACCAATCAATCTACCCTTCCTTCCCTCTTTCTATTCAATCAACTTTTGGATTCCATATCTTTTGTACATAGTTTCAATAACTTAAAACAAGTTATATTAATACATAAACACCTTTATTTATTTACATATCCCCACCCCACCCATCACCATCCAACTCCCACAATCGCAACTCTTAATGTGTCGTGTTTTTTAAACTATAATAGATACCATGGATGCTCTTTTAGTTCAGATGATGATACTATCATTAATATCCCAGCTACCATTGTATAATTACTCAAAACAAATAACCAACCAAACAACCAAGTTGGAGCCTAGCCCCTCGAGCAAATTGGAGCCGCCCCTAACCAACATTACATTATATATTACTACTAATTTATGTTTGTTTTAAAAATCAAACATCAATAAACACTTCCATTCACTATTTATTAAATACCTATAATCTATTAGTTTTTATTAGTTTTCTTCTATTTTTAGAATTGTAAACAAATTAATGTTGTACTTTGTGCATTCCATGGTAAGCCTTGATTTAAAAGCTCTTTGGTGATTTGTCTTTAATTTGAGAATCTCTGTCAAGTAGCCAGGGTTTGGTAATATCTTTGTCAATGTAATGATTTTGTCAACTAAAAGGTCTTCAGATGCTAATGATTGAATTGAATAAGTAAATTTAAATGTTTGAAATCGATTTTGTTTCTCTTTTTTCCCACTTACATATTAAACTATCAGTTACAATATCATATATATTTAAAATTCTTTCCTTATTCTCTAGTGTTAGAACGTCTTTAATAGTTCCTTTTTTATATCTCTTTGTTAGAGAATTTTTAATCGTACGCCATAGGACTGGATCATATGGGACATAGCATAACCTAGAACTAAACGATTCTACAAATAGATTTAAACCAACTGGTCCCTTTATAAAATATTCGCAAATCAAACTAAATCCATAGTTTGACAATGGATCTAATTTCATTAATTGTATTGCACATTCAATAAGATCTGTTTTCCTTGATTTTAAAAAATGTTCTCTTAAAAATGTTCCATATAATCTAAAGAGAGAGAAATGGTTAGCTGAATGTTACTACATTTATATTTATACCCAATTTACATACAAATAAGAGTTTGCATTGGTTGGATTATTTTTTAAAAAAAATCTTAATATTTTATCTACAGTTGTTAATCTATTTCTATACATTGCAAGCTAAAATAAATAATAATAAATTCATTAATTAAATGACCTGTACTCATGATCACATTCAATTTCTATTAATCGATTTCATACCTTTACTAATGGTAAAACTAAAAAATCCATTGATGGATTATTTTGTAATCCTTTTGTTAAACGGAGATAGGCCTTTGAATAATATTCGATTGGTGATTGTCCAGTCGGATAAACTACTTTGGGATGATGTGTTTTGACTTGTTTTGGAGTTGTTGATTTAACTTTTTCTGATTTCTTAATATTATTATTATTATCTCTCTTTCTCTTTTTTTTGTCTTTTTCATTGTCTTGCAATTTAACTTTAATATTGGTTGATTTGTCATTTTCCTTTGGTTGTTTTGATTTTATCATTTCACTGTAGCAAGTTGGTTTGACGTATGGAATAATTGGGGCTGGTTTTTTTGGTGCAGCAGATACGCCTGTAGCTTTTTGTGATGGATAGTTCTTGTTTGTACTTGTCACTGATGGTGATGTAGTTGTGGGGGTGGCAGCTGCCGACACTGTTGATGATGATGAAGAACCATAATTTTTGTTTACTCCAGTCAATGATGGTGTTGTTGGTGGTGATGATAAAGGTGGAGTTTTAATTGGAGGGATGGCAGCGGCATTATAATTATAGTTGCTATTGGTTGACATTGGTCGAAATGGTGGTGTTGCAGGTGGTGATGTCTTGGTTACCAATGGTATTGGTGCCCCTCCTTCCGGAACTACAACCAATGCACTTGAAATGGTTGGAGATACCTGTAAAGGTGTTCCAAATGGTACCAATGTCAGCTTCATGCTTTTGTGTGGTTGATAATCCTCCTCTTCATCTTCTTCTTCTTCACCATCGAATATTTCGTCATCTTCTTCTTTATCATCATCTTTGCTAATATTCAACTCTTCATCGTCAGAAGAGTCTTGTAAATGATCATTGTCATCATCATCATCATCATCATCATCATCTTGGTTGAGTGTAGGTAGAAATATAACTCCTTTTTCTTCTTTAACAGAATCTTGATCAAATGAAAGATGATCAAAAAAGCCAGTGATTAAATCGTATTTACGAGCGTTGGCGTTCTTGTGTATGTCTCTTTGTTGTGAATTATAGATACGTCTATAATCATAAATATCTCCATTGTTCCATCTCTTTACCATTGACTCCCATCTCATAAAACAAAGTAAACCAGAGTAAATAAACAATAAAGGAAATTTTTCTTCATCCAATTTAACTAAACATCTTTAAATTAAAGGTAAGGTGAGTATTCATCACAACTTCTTCTTCTTGTTCTTGCAGACATACGATTCTATAGTATCTAAATAATTGATTAGATTTAGATTATACATATCACAAGAGAATAATGAGAATAATAATTGGTATGGCTAATAATAATGAATTACGAATTAGTAACAAACTTTCAAGTCTCAAATATATTGATGATTGTTCTTTTTCTCTACATACACCATCTTTTATAGTACTATATTTCTGTAACATTGTAGCTAGTTGATAAAAGTCCTTTCTTATATTATCTTGATATGATTTTGAATCCTTCTCAACGAGTAGTCGGAGTATAGATGGTATGACAGCTAGAGATATAGGTGACTGTTTGAGCAATGGTTCTATCAACTCTCTTGCCTCATCATCTCTATGTTGTTCTATCAATGAATGGAATAATGTTTCTATGTTCCATTCCATTTATCTCTTTTCCTTTTATAGTACTATTTATCTCTCTCAAGTGAGATGAATGATTAATCATTTCATTGACTCGTGTATTCGAAAACTGACAAAAGAGGTCATTTTCAATTTAAATTTATTTATTTATTTTATCCTCCAACAACACCAAAGATGAATGAGTATTTGTCTCTTTGTGTATTAGTATAATACTATAAATAAATAAATAAATAAATAAATATTTATTTATAAAAGAAGTATTTTTCGTATATTTTTATTCAAAGTTTCTCCTTCTAGGGAGACTCTTTAAAATATCTTTTTAAATTGAAATGATCAAGTTAACAACCAATTGATAGTACAATTTATTTATTTGTATTGAGATGATGGAACAACCAAATACCACCACCTTTTTATCGGTATTTAGGGTAGGATATATAAGACGTACAATATTAGATCATATCCCAAATCTTGCAAGACAATATGCTCGAATTAGATCAAGAGATAGAATTAGTCAAGGTAAACAAGAACAATCAGTATATATGAGTCCTGATCGTTGTACTAAAACATACTATAATGCAAATAATATAAAGTATGTAAATCATAAGAGTTGATTGAACGATTGATTGATTAACTAATCTATTATGTTATTTTTAGATGGTTACTTGTAAATGGATATGAATCATTATTAAAAGATAAATATGAGGCTGGACATTTATTTGAAGCTGATCCATTGTTTTCATGGATGGAGTGTTGTACTGAACAGGCTAGAGTACCAGCTCCTTTGATCGATAAACTCATTGGTGCCATATCATGGCAAGAAAGAGAAAAGTGTATTAGAAAAGCAATTATCGGTGGTAATTTGGTATTACTAGAGAAACTTTTAAAGTTGTTTTCAGAGGATACAACTCTTACTTCGATGGCATTGATCTATGACATTGCATCGAAATGCCAAAACAACCCTACATTTAAAGAGTTTATCAATCGCACTTGTGCTCAACACTTGGCTAGATATATTCACCATGGAAGACAACTCGCAGACATTACTACACAGGAACATGGTACGAGAATATGTAAAATGATCGTTGGTGTGACACCAATTGGAACCAATAGTCTGTTGAGAATCCCTGATAGTTGGATACTCCAAATCAACAAGGATCTCATCATGTCATTTGATGTAAAAACGTTAAAGTATATCACCGACGAGGTTCATCTCATTTCATTCAACGTTGTGGCACTTTATGATTTTGTGGAATCGGTTCTTTGCAATCCCTGGACTATTCAAGACCAACACATCAATACAATTAGAGATATTTGGAGATTGGTTATGCTCAGACACCAAGATATATTCAACTCGAGAGATTCAATTGAACAAAGAGTCATTGATAAATTACAAATCGATAGTCGGTGGAGTGCAACAACACCAAAGACCAACCAACCATTCACCTTTAAACAATTGGTTGACCTCTTTTACTTTATCGATATGATTACAATGTGCAAGATAGAGTACAGAACTTTGGACGACAACATTGCAACTACAATAGCCTTTATCAGCTCATTGACACCACCCCACTCCTCCAAGGATACCAGTACAACCAACCAAGCTGCATTCTTTGTTGGTGTTGTTGACTATGTCGAGACATTTGTGCCAAAATCATTGATAAACTATGTATCGGTCTTTGGACGGTCATGTCTAGTGTGCAGTGTTCCAGCAGTCGTTTACTTTGAACAAAAGATGAAGACATCCAGTTTATTGAAGGCACCAATCGTTTACAATGACGCTCGAGTATTAGAGTATGTGGCCACCAAATACACATTCCAAAACGAAACATTGGAAAAGATTCTCATCGAGTCATGTACAACTGACCATGTTGATATGGTCGGTAGCATCATCCACCTCTTTTCAGAGACTGTTATCAGGTTACTCGATAAACTATTGGTTGAGTCTGCTCGATCAGATAGCTTAAACACATTCCTCCTACTCTTTGAGACATACCCGGCGCAGTGTGTGGTTATATTGTGTAACCAACCAATTCTCGTTAGAATTTGGAAACCCTCTTACTTTGTACTCAGACATTTCAACAAGATTATCCATCACTTTGAATCGACCAAGTGTCAGTGGAGACCAGGTGTACTTAATGTCTTTATCGAACTAGCCATTATCTTTTGCAACTTGCCACTTATCAAGAGACTGTTATTACTACCCAAGACAAAGGTGCCAACCGACCAGTTCAACGTTGGATACGCTGTACCATACAAACCAATATTAGATTTCTTTTTCGATGCTACTATGCACCCCGATGGCACCTATGTCTGTGGTACCCATTTTACCTTGTCGTTTGGTAACTTTTGTTGGGCAGAGGCAACCTATGCAAACGATCCAGCCAAACTAGACTTACTCTTCCAACTCAATCTACTCAGAGCTCCAGGTCCATACGAACAAGCCTTTTCTGTGCAGAATGAACTCCAAAAAACCATTCTCCCACAGGCATTCAAACACGGCTCGGTCAATCTGATCCAGTATTGTATCGATACTTACAACATACGAGTTCGTGATGTCTTTTTAAAACAAGACCTCATTTACAAAGCCATCACCAGCAACAGTCTCCCCATCATAAAACATTTAATTAAATTCATCCAATCACGTGCACAAGCAGGTGACCCAGAACCAAGAATGTACAGCATGATCATTGGAACTGAAAAGAAAAAAAAAGCGGTTATTGAACAACCACCTACACTACTTGAATATATGTATGATACTGCCAATACATTAAATCAAAAGGAAATATTAAAGTTTTTATCTTTAATAAGAAATAATAATAAAAAATAGATCAAAAGGTCTATTTGTATTTGTATTTGTATTTATATTTATAAATTTTTGTTTGTATTCATTCCACATTTATTTATTTATTTAATTATTTATTTTTCTTGTGGCATGAATCTTGCAAAAGTTAAGTAACCGGTATGTCCTCTTTCTTCGCTTTCTGGTTTAGCCAATTGTCTCATTTTTCTTTCACCTTCCATTGGCCCCAATGTAAATGGTTGGCTTGATCCCTTTTCCCAACGTTTCTTTTTGTATGGTTGTTTGGTTGCTACTGTAGTAGTGGAACCATTGTCGCTATTCGTAGATGTATTTTCAGTATTATTATTATTATTGTTGTCGCCATTATTAGTGTTATTATTATCGGTTTGAATTGCATTTGGATTTGGTTCATATGGATTATATAAATTTAATATTTCTTCTTCTTGTAATCTAACATCATAATTTCTAATTAATACTTCAACTGTTTTAATATCTAAATAAATAAATAAATAAATTGATTAATATTGACTTCTGATTGAATCTTACTATCTTTTCTTTTTTCTTTCTTTCTTCTTTTACCTTCAAAATCAGATTCATCTAATTTTAAACAAGTTGCTTGAACTTGTTCTATACATGGAGAGAATGAACACAACATACCACCTTCACGCATGACTTGAGCAGCGTGATCGATGGCATCCCACGGACTGGGGAGATCGAGAAAGACAGCGTCAATATGTCCAATCATATTTTGTTGATCGTCGAGCTTGAAACCATTCTGAATGACGTTACGATGAGTGACGGTGACATAGTCTGTGAATCCATTGGCTCCAAAGTCTCTTTGAGCCTGCTTGACACGTTCCTCGTGAAACTCGAATGTGTAGAGGTGACCCTTTGGTGCAAGGGTACGAATAAACGAAGTTGAAAGAGATCCACTACCAGTACCAGACTCTACAACCTTGCTACCATTCTTGACCTCCAAATTGAATAGAATCGTGCTAATGTCGGTATTGAAGAGGATCTGTGTACGCAGTTGAAGATTGCAACTCCACAACTCTGGTGTCAAGTGAAGAAGATGAACGAATCCCTTTCCGTCTTCAGAGTTGACCTTGCTACCATACTCTGATCCGATCAATCTATTATGTTTGAACGATCCAAACTTGCTGTTGAATACTTGTCCCTCTTTAATGTCAATAAGAGACATCTTGTCCTTTGAAAAGTAGACAATCACTCTATCTCCACTTTCTATAATCTTCTTTGACTTTAACATCTTCTTCTTCTTCTTTCTCCCCTATATAATATATATATTCTACTCGATTAATATCAATGATCACTTCGTTTTATTAAAAGACATTTGATCGGCACACGAAAACAGACAAGACATTCTTTAAAAAAAAAAAAATATAATATTACGAATATAATAATAATATTTTATTCATTTGTTTGTAGAATCACAGTAGTGATTATCTATCGATAGAGATACTACTACTACTAGGGGTAAGTTATTGCTCTTTGAAAGTAGATCTAATAGAATGTTGAAGAGCAGCTGGGAGTTGGGCACTTCTTGGAACATCGGTTGGGGAAGCGACAAGATGCGATTTGACGGTTGCATTGGTTACAATGTCTTCAATGTTCTCGAGAGAAGTTTGCTTGGGAGCCTCGGTATATGGGGCAGGTACAAAATCCTTGTCGTTGGGGTCAAGTGGAAGAGTCATGGTGTGTTGGTGGCCACGGAATTGGATGACAAGTTTCTTGACGGTCGACTCGTGGTTGAGATCATCCATGGTGATGTGCGAGGGCAAATGGTCTAAACTGAAACGAGCAGAGACCTCGAGATTTCCAATACAGTTGGAACAGGCACGGACGTTGAAACGACTCAAAACTGACTTGTGGCCGACATAGTATTCAATGCCCTTGACAATGACCCAGGCAATGAGAATAAAGGATCCCTGGAACAACTCACGATTGATGCCCGAGAAGGTAACGGTTCTCTTGTTGGGAGTGGGAGGCTCGAGAGTGACATTGTCGAGTGATCCAGGACCATAAGAGTACTTCAAGTCGGCGATATTGGTGACCATTCTGCCACTGGTTTCTGCCCAAGGCAAGAGAGGGGTATCCAGGGTCAGCTTTTGGAAGAGTCCAAAGCCATGGGTAGGTCCATTCCCACCGTCAGTACTGAGGGTTCCAGGGTAGTTGTCGATAATAGGGAGATCCTTGGTGGCTCCGTGAAGCTTTTGCCAGATCCAAAACACACGATCAATGTTACAGTGGTGGAAGAAAAAGATGGGGTCGAGACCAGCGGTGTTGTTCTCTCCCATGTCACCTGCTGCTCCATCTACGAGACCAGAGAATTCGGTTTTGTCGGAAGAGGAGCCCTTGGCGAGTGGTTCAGGGATTAGGACTGGGTTTGGTCCACCCTCACCAATACTTGCCGAGAACACACCTACAGCCAGATGGACATGGTTGTGTGGTTCCTCCAATGCCACAACTTCGTGACCCTTTTCAGAGCTGCTGTAGGCATTGGCAGATGTGATGTTGGAAAAGACTGTGTAGTTGGGTGCCTTGAGGCAATCCTTGAATTGGTCTCCGACGGAAATTCTCAAATTGGGAGCTCCATTCAACCAGGCTTTGTAGTTTTGGTTTAGCATATCTACGCCATCTTGGGCACTGATTTGGCTATTGTGCTTGTCAGTCTGTTCTTTGTCCTTGGGAGTACCCACCAAGCCACTGTAGGGGTAACGCACGGTTTGGTAGCCCGATGGCTTGGCAAAGAGGTTGGTGTCCCACGATACATTGTCGGTAAGCCCTTGAGGCAGTGTGAAGGAGGCCAGTGGGTTTGGCACGGTCCCACCATACTTTTCCTTGTACTTTGGGTCAGTAAAGGTGTAGGTGGTGTCGGTAAAGGCGGTTGGAAGGCCACGATACGTCTCTTTCCCCGTGGCAAGATCAAACTCGGTCTGAGTCTCGTCCCAGAATGGCAACATTACGCCAGGCACTGCCGATTGGAGAGCTTCCTCTAGCGCGAGGATGTACTTTCGGTGCCAGAGGGGGAAGAGAACGTTGCCGTGCTGGCAATAGCCTCCCCAGTAGGTATACTGATTGATAGGGTCCAACTTATCAACTTGGTCACGGTATTCAAAGGGCTCGCCGTGCAATCCTCCGAGGTAAAAGAATGATTTTTTGTCTTGATATTGTCCGCTTTGGATCTCGATCCAGGCTGCAATCAAGTCGTCCATTGGCTGGGTCACTCCTTGCTTGTGTAACTTTTGGATGTATTGGATACTGTAACGAGTGTCTGCCAAGAATGGGAGGGTCGATTTACTAGCAGTACTGGCGGTTTGGGCTGGCTTTGGGTCGACTTGCAATTGTGGACGTTCATCATCGGCGAGTCTAACCAAATCAGGTGATTGGGCTGATGCTGCGTTGACTGATGTGACAATAGGAGATGACTTGTCTCCCAACTGGTGTTGTACATAATTGTGTTGTTCTGTTGCTGTTGACATTATATATAAATATATGTGTGGATAACAAATAATAATAATTATAATGAGAATGGTGTTTTGGAAATGAGAATAAATAAATAAATGGTTGGTGTGGAGATAGGTGATTTACAGGAGGACTTTCAAGAGCGCAACAAAAGTTATAAAAGAATAATCATGACAAGGTTCCTCGAAAGATATCTTTCGGAGGATGAATGATGTGTTATAACATTCCACCCAATCACTAGCCAGCCTCAAGAATCTTCTGCCTATGTGGCAATAGGGGTTTCCTTCTTAGGTCTTGTCCTTGCAAAAGACAGCTAGTTAAATTTTGTTTCGGCCTCTAAATCTTGATGGAAGGAACCCCGACCCATCAGTGTTGTCGACTCTGATTGAAGACACTGCTGGTCGATATCCCTCCTTAAAAATGGGCGATTTTTCATTGTAGAGGCGGGGCAATCAACTCGAGGGCTCCACATTCCAATCGACTGGAGTCAAAGATAAGCCCTTTGAAAGGACATCTAATGAACAAATCCCCTGATATCATCAACCAATAATATTACCACGATGGTCATCATTTTTTGTTTGATCATGTGAGGTGATGGCGCATCACATCATGTGTCACATGATACACAATAATTAAATAAAATATATATATTATGTTATATTAATTATAATACTTTCTGGGAACTTGAATTGAGAAGAAGATGATGATGATGATGGATGATTTAAATAATGTTGATATGTTGATTATAGCTCACCCATTACCTATCCTGTCATATAATGGAGAATCTAAAGGGACAAAAACTAGTACCTACGTGTAAATTGAATAACAGATTATAAAATATTATTTTATATTTCTAAATTTTATACTGTGTCTGTTATTTCATTGATAGTATTTGATTAATAAATAAATACAAAGCGCGCAAAGAAAAGAAAGGAGTTTGACAAAATACAAAAATGAGTAATTTAGAATAGAATAGTAAATAATTAATTTAAATAGTACAAATAGAAAAGAAACAGAGTGAAAGATGAATCACTCACACCAACTCATTCATTCGATTATACAAAAGACAAAAACCCCCTATCACCTCCTTTTTGCAAGAAGATCATACTCTAGTACTAGTACCACGAGTAGTAGTAATCATAAATATGATATAGTAATAGTTGGAGGTGGTATAGTTGGTACTGCAACAGCTAGAGAGTTGTTAAATAGGTCTTATCAACAACAAGTAGATAACAATAATAACAACAACAACAACAAGAGACTGTCAGTTTGCATTATTGAAAAAGAGAATGATATAGCTCCACATCAATCATCACATAACAGCGGTGTCATTCATTGTGGTATTTACTACAAGACTGGTTCGATTAGAGCTAGGCTATGTGTTAAAGGTGCTGACATGATGTATGACTATTGTGAAAAGAATAATATTCCACATGAACGTTGTGGTAAGTTGATTGTGGCCACTAGACAAGACGAGGTACCCAGACTAGAGGCGTTGATGGCCAATGGAATTGAAAATGGTGTCAAAGGACTGGCAATGTACGACGGAGAGGCAATGAAACAATTCGAACCGCACATCACCGGTGTTCGTGCCATTCATTCTCCCAACACTGGTATTGTAGATTTCAAAGTCGTTACAAACTCCTTTGCCAATGATGTAAAGAAGAATGGTGGAAATATATTATTTGGTTTTGAAGCAACTCAATTTGATTTTAATCATCAACAATCTAATCAACAACAACAACAAGAGACTGACAGAAGAAGCATTAAAATCAAATCAAAAGATGGTAGAACTATTGAATCAAAATATTTAATTACTTGTGCTGGAATGTATAGTGATAAAGTATCAAAATTATCATTTGGTAGTAATGAACCATCTATTGGTATGCAATCATAATAATAATATTAACAATATATTTAAATAATAATATTTATTAATTTTGATTTAATTTTTTATAGTACCATTTAGAGGACACTTTTTAAAATTTAAACCAGAATATAGTCATTTAATTAAAGGGATGGTATATCCAGTACCAAACCCAGAATTTCCATTCTTGGGAGTACATTTTACTAAAAAGATAAATGGTGATGTTTGGTTGGGACCAAATGCGGTATTGGCATTTTCAAGAGAAGGTTATAGTTACAAAGACTTTAGATTAAAGGATTTTATAGAGTTTCTAGGTAATAGAGGATTACAAAAGATGGCACTCAAACACTTTAGCTATGGAGTAGGTGAGCTACTAAGAGACATTTTCCCATCGAGATTCCTCGAACATTGTAAACCATTCATGCCATCCATTCATATTGACCAAGTGGTCAGTGGCGCTAGTGGTGTCAGAGCCATGGCCATTGACAATGAAACTGGTAAACTAATCGATGACTTTATATTCGATGCTCCAGCACAAGGAAAACATGGTGTACTCCATGTCCGTAACTCTCCCTCCCCATCCGCAACATCATCTCTTGCCATTGCAATTGAAATTGTTGATAAAGCCGAAAAGGTTTTTGGTTTAAACAACATCAACAACAAGTAATATTAATAATAACAAGAAGAAATACTTTACTTCTTCTTCTTCTTCTTCCTTCACAATATTATATTATTAAATAAAATAAATAAATCATTACTTAAATAGAGATAAAGTATCCTATCTGTTGGTAGGATCAAAAAGTGTATCGTGATGTGGACACTCCACACTCGTTCATCATTTTCTGACAATGGGCTCAAATCTCAGAACAGTCGATTTAGAGAGATCACGTGGCTAAAAACAAAAATCGAGAACAATTCAAAGTAAGGGGGCTGATGAGGTCTTGGCACCCCTGTCATTGTAAAAAAAAAACTCCCACAAACCTACTTGGATGGAATTTACAAAACTAGTTCATTCATTGTTTTCAACCTAACCGAACAACATTGTGTGTCCTTGCAACAACACATCAACATCATTATTAATACAAAGAAAAGAAAGTTATTTATAAATATATATTTATTTTACATACAGTTTAAGTTCTAGACTACAGTAGTCCCCATTCACCATTCAACACCCCTTCCACACTTTACACAAACAACAACAACAAAAAGTCGGTCATTCATTCTCATAACCCTCGACGATCCTTACTTTTTAAAATAGTAGTGGTAATACAGTACAGACCAATCAGTCAAGCAACTCACACACACACACAACACTACAGTATAGCATTGCATAGCATCTAGCCGGTTACAAGAATAAAAAACTCGATCAAGTTCATCAATTATTGTAACATTGAGAGTTTAAAAGTCAACACACACAGACTTTCCCATAGCTAGCCACCCAACAAACAAACAAACAAACAAACATCCCGTCCGTCCTACAGCAAACAGACAAACCAATAATAATCAATTACTTTAATTTGTCAACTTCACCATCATCATCTCTATTTATCCACATACGCTACATACATACATTAAATAATTATAAATAGAATATATATATAAATAATATAAATAAGTTCAACTGACAAAGGAATAGCAAATAATAGAGAGAGTATAAATATAGTTATTTATTTATTTCCATTTGAACAACTCTACTATTTATAGTAGACAATCATAATATAAACCTTCTCAAACGCTAGGAAATGGCAGAGAAGGTAGAAAAGAAAGAAAAGGAAGGTAGCAGCTTGTCCAGTTTCTTTAAAAAGGGACTAAAACGAGAAGGCTCTTCCTCTTCACTCAATGGAGGCAAGAGTAATTCTCTAAAGAGTCAATCATCGTCATCATCGCTTCCACCTGGTCCAACCTCTATATCATATCTCCAATCCCCACATGGAGGTATGTTACCAACGGCAGCTTCATCTCCATCGTTGACTATACCAGGTAGCGGTGGTGGTCTTGGCGGTAGTGCCTCTTCAACCACATTGTCATCTGCCAACACCACACCCACTATCAACAGATCATCAAGTAATCTATCTGTCAAGTTTCAAGATACCATTACAATCAATGAACCAAATACAAATGATCCTGCTCTATCTACTTTTAATAGGTATGTTGTAAAAGTAAAAGTAAAACAACAAAATACTTTAAACAAACAAAACTCATTACCACACCCCAATTCTACACAATTGTGTTGGTGGTGAGTGGGTTGTGTTTGTTTTGCATTGAATGACTCGTCTCAACATAAATGATACTAACCAATGATTTGATTTGATTTGATTTGTAGACCTAGAACAAGTACATTAAAACAAGAAAAAAAGGAAAGATTTAGTTTTATAACTAGGTCATTGAGAAAATCTAAACTTAATCTATTGGAAGATCCAAATAATGCTGCTGCTGATAATAATGCATCGTCTACTTCGAATAATAATAATAATAATAATGGTACGGATGACCATCATAGTACTGGTGGTGCACCTGATCATGGTATGTCGTTACGAGACTCATCTTCGTCTATTACTTCGATTAGTTCGGCCACTTCGTTCAACTCTTCGGAAAAGAAGTCTCGACGAAATAGTATTTTTGTAAGACTGTTGAATCGTAAATCCAGAGATATGTCTCATATAACAGAAGAGGATTTTGTTAATGACCACCATATTAGTAGTGATGGTGCATCTTCTGGAATTCAACAACATGGTCATGGTGGTCACCACCTGATGCATACGTCAAGTACAAGCGATCTTGGACGTACTTTGCATCATCACCATGGTCACCATCATCATCACCTCAAAGAGCGGTCAGCGTCAGCTATCAACATCTCGACGGCCATGACACCTCCACCTAATATTCTAGTGTCGACATACGACCCTACCGTCAAGGAGCAAGAGACCAACGAGCTGCGTAGTCAGCTGAGTGAGGCCAACAACCAACTCTCAACACTACGTGTCAAAGAGACTGAATGGCGCAAGGAAAAGGAAGAGTTGATTCGAAAGATACAGTTGTTGTCAACAACCAGCCAAACAGCCTCTAGTTCGCCATCCACCTCGTTTAGTGGGTTCCACAGTCTCCAACACCACCACCACCACAACTTTTTCCACGACCTTCATTCACATTTGGATTCAGCGTCGACTAGCTCACCATCCATGTCAAAGTCGCCGTCTATCCAATCACTCTCACTCGAGGTGTCTAGCTCTGTGGCGCCCCTCTCGCTCTCATCCTCGTCCGTGTCATTCTCGACCGTTGGCACGAGTGCCACCACTCCCAACCCATCGCCGCCACTCCCACGTCGCCAAAATAACCGAAATAGATACACTGTCGCTATTCCCAAGTGGGACGAGTCAATGAATTTCAACGGGAGTCCTTTTGAGCGTTTGGTCGAAGTTCTCAAAAACAGTTGTGAGATTTTCCCATCCGATTCAAATCTTATGAATGTGATTGCCGGTAGTCCAGGTTCCTCTTCTTTCTCATTGCTTGCTTCTTCACTTCAACACAGCCAAACCGCTCACTCTCAAGAATCATCATCACAACAAATCGCTAGTGCAGCAGAGTCTGTCAAGTCGCCAAGAAAGCCATCAATGGGTGCACACCAACCCAGTGCTGGTGGTGCTGGTCATTCAGATCAATCGACAGCTACTGATGGCATTAAAGCATCAACATCCAACGACTCTATCAATGAGGAAAAGATGCTCAAGCAACACATTCTATCGATCAGTCTAAAGAAAATGGTTGCCAAGCTTATAGGTGAGAATACAGAATCCTCTGCAGTCTTTAAAACATTTTTCTCAACCTATGAATGTATATATACCTCTGAAGATATTTTAATTGCTTTAATTGAACAGTATGTGTCCAAAAAATGGAGACCAAAAAAATAATGTTATTAATATTTCTTTTTTTTTTTTAAAAAGATATCAAATTGAAAGTCCACAATCAAAGATTAGAATTTGTACAATATTAAAAAGTTGGTTACAAAGTAATCCTATATCATCACTTTCCAACATTGACTTTGTCAATCGATTCAAAGAGTTTTTGGTCGATATTCGAAACACAGACAAGGAGTCACAAGACTACAACTTTTCAAAGATTATTGAGGTGTGCAACCAAATTGCCTATATACTCGAGACCAAGATATTGGAAAGAGGTGGCATGCCAATGTACAGTAGGGGATTTGCCGAGGCAGAGAAATCATACGTATCCAAGAAATCCAAGCAAAAGATCAAAGCGTACCTATCAACCTCACTTAAACACACTAGAACCTTTCCAGATATTGAAGAGGATATCGACGATACGTCATCGATTTGTGATGTCAGTGACACTACGAGTCAATCCAATTTGGAGAGCTCGTCACCACCACCATCACCAACAATGGGGCTCTCCAAGGCCGATCGTGTCAACCAATTGTTGCCAACTGGGCACCTCAGCTCTAGTGCCATCGACCACCATCACTCACCATCACATGATTTCCCAGTGCGAGTTGAAACCAGACCTCGGTCATCTACATGGTCCACATCTGATATCTTCCTCTCCATCATGGATGCTCCCGCCAAAGAGATTGCCAAATCCATTACAGTTGTAGACTATAGTATATTTATTTGTGTTGAGCCATCGGAATTGATGAATGGAGTGTGGGGTAAACCACAACACAAGGACAAGGCAATGAACATTTCAAAACTAATTGCTAGATTCAATGAAATCTCAATGAATGTCATTCAAACCATTCTCAATGAAACTAAATTAAAGGATCGTTGTAAAGTTATGGCTAAATTTATTAAAATTGCAAAGGTAAAACGGAAAATTAGAAAATTAAAAAAAAAAGATTGAAAGAAAACTAACTTGATTTATTATTATTATTTTAGTATTTACATGAACTTCGTAATTATAATTCAATGATGGCAATTTATGCAGGTATATCGCATTCAGCAGTTGTTAGATTAAAATGGACAAGAAAGATTTTACCAAAGACTAGTCAAAAGACATTACAAGATTTGGAAAGGTTGATGGAAAATGAAGAAAACTTTAAAAATTATCGTACTGAATTAAAAACTATTACTACTCCTTGTATACCATTTTTGTATGTAAAAAAAAAAAAGAAAGGAATTTAAAAAGATATAGAAATAATTAATTAATTGATGATTATTTGTTATATTATTTATAGTGGATTGATTTTATCAGATTTAACATTCATTCAAGAAGGAAATCCAGATTATATTGGTACAGATGATAGTAATTGGACATTAAATCTTACAAAGTTAAAGATGGTCTATAATTGTATAAAACAAATCCAACTATACCAAAAGAATCATTATCTCATGAATGCCGATCCAAGATTGACACTTTTATTAACTCCAAATCTTAATATTTTTGGTGAACCAATTAATAATTCATTTTTAAATATTCCTAAAACTAATAGTAATAATCAATCAAATAATACTACAACTACAACTACTACATCTACAGCTACCACGACTACAACTACTACACCAATTAATAATAGTTTAGTAAACCTTAATAATAGTAATAGTGATATCAAACCATTAATTCCAAAACCAGATAATTTGGATGAAAAGGATGGTGTAGAGGAAGAAGAAGAGGAATCAGATGATGATGAAGAAGATTTATCAGATGAGGATCATCATCAAGAAACAAACCAACAAAATGAATCAGATGATAATCATAAGAATAGATTAGATGAAACAAAGAAATTGCAAGAACAAAATAATAGATTATTTAGAAGTTTCACATTGGATGGCGATCAATTGAAAAAACAATATTCTTATAATACTTGGAGTCCAAAGAAATCTATTACTCCACCACCCTCTATAAACTCTCTCAAGAGTCCACTTGGCCGTCTTAAAAAGGTTGAAAGAAGTCAAAGCGAGGCTAACCTGCCAACTGTCAAAACACTCTTGGAGATACAAACACACCAACTCTTGGACTCGATCATTCGGGGTGACCTTACTGATACGCCAAAGATGACATCACCAAGACACAACTTTTCAACTCCTATTCACAGTTCTACCATCTTCACCACGGTCTCCTACTACCAATACTAGTCCAGACAATAATAATAATAATACCACTCCAAGAGGAGTTTATACTACTCCCACAATTACAGCTACGACTGCATTATCACTTTCACTCTCAACCACAACTCCACCACCATCTCCACCACCATCATCATCATCACAACCACAACCACAACAACAACTCTCACGTCCATCACTCTTTTTTGATAGAATTAATTCTAGATCTAGATCACCTTCACCATCTGTTACAGGGTCATCTTCTGCACAAGGTTCTCCATCATCCTCATCGATTAATACATCTACTGCCAACCTTTTATCAACTTCAGTTGATGGAAGTGCTGCACTCGGGGGGGCAGGAGGAGATTCAACCAACCCCACTACCACCTCTACTACAACCACGACAGCCGAAGCATCATTAGGAAAGAAACCAATTGGAAGAAGAAAGAGTGTTAGTACCAATAATATCTTTTCCATTCTCTCACCCAAAGATACTCAAGGTCACCACTACTATGTCTCAAAGAAATCACATAGCAGAAGTTCATCGGTGGCAGGCACACCAGGAAGTGCCGGTAATAGTAATCCATCCTCACTTCCAGCAACCCCACCAAATGCACTAGTCAGTGGTAATTCATCTCCATCTCCAACTCCCCCTGTCACAGTTACCAACACCCATACCAATAATAATATCACACCACCACACAACGCAACCAATCAAATGACTGGAGGACACAACAACAACAACAACCCACACCATAGTTTCTCAATTGTAGCAGCCAAACGAAAGAGTATTTCCTTGGAACGCCCACCCCATCTATTTAAACCAATGACCGACGAAGGTTTATTTTCTCTATCTCTTAAACTCGAACCAAGAGGTGTTAAATATCAAGATTTAATTTAAACTAAACTAAACTTTAATAAATGATTGTATTGATATCTTTGTAGAAATAATAATAATATAAAATAAATTAATTGATTTCTCGTTTTTAACGTTATTTTTTGAATTGGGGAGGTGAACAAAAAACGACCGAATCATCTTTGAATTTTAAAAGTAGTATATTTGTAAATAGAGAAGATATATATATAATGGACGGACAATTCAGTGTTGGTAGAGGTGGAGGTAGAGGTAGAGGAGGAGGAAGAGGTGGAGGTAGAGGAAGAGGAGGAGGAGGTGGTGGAGGCCGTGGTGGAGGTGGCGGTGGCGGCGGTAGAGGTCGTGGTGGTAGCAGAGGTGGAGGTAGAGGTGGTCCAAGAGGAGGAGGAGGTAGAGGTGGAGGAAGCGGAGGTCTATCAAGAAGAGACAACGATGGTTTCGATATGACTCCAAAGAAGAGAAAGAATATCGAACCAGCCTCTGTCGGTCATATCAACCCAAAGACTAAGAACAGTAGATCTGCCGATGACTTGGACTCTTACGAATACACTGATATGCTTCCAAAGAGATCAAAGAGATTTAATTTAGATCATTATAAACCAGTTGTATGTTTGAACAATATAGTCGAGTATTATCAGTGGACTACAGTGTATTGACAATTTAAATATATATTTAGGAGGACAAAGAAGTTGAATTGGCAGAAGAAGAAGAATCCACCTCTAGAGTTAGAGGATCAAAAGCATCACCAAATATTAAAATAGCACCAGTAGCAGCAGCAGCTGTTGAAGAAGATAGTGACGATGAAATTAAGATTATTGGAGAGGATAATGATAAAGACAAAAAAGCAGATGGTCAAAAGAAAAAGAAACCAAAGAGATCAGAAACAGAAGCATCAAACAATGATCAAATGATTACTATTGAATGTATGGAACCAGAGGATCAAGGATTATATTTATTACGTAAACAAAAAGACTCCCTTAAAATGACTGATTTGGAAATTACAAAATATCATCGTATGTGTTTATTTAAATCAAATTATAATATAATTAATTATATTAATATTTATTCTCTCTCTTTCATAGCATCATGTTTTATTAAACCAAATGATAATGTATCAGATTTACCATCATTTTTAAATCAACTTCATTCCAAACTTGAAGGTTTCCCAAACAAACGTGCTGGTGCCCTTAAAGTTGGTTCCCCATTAGTTGTTATTGTTTCATCATCTGCATATAGAGCAATTGGACTTGAAAAGTAATTATCCCCTATCACATTGAAAGGTTAATTCATAAATATTAATATTTATTTTTGTTTAATTACAGAGAATTAAGAAAACATTTTAAATTCCCAAAGATTGGAACATTTTTCTCAAAACATAAAAAGGTAGAGGAACATGTAGAAATGTTAAAAGCACATCCATACAGAATTGTAATTGGTACACCAAACAGATTATTAAAATTGGCTGAAAGTGGAGCATTACAATTATCAGGATCGACACTTGAACCAATCGATTATGGTACCGTCACTGAAAAGGATGAAACTGCTACTGCTGCTGCTTCAACCACTTCCACATCTTCTACCTCTAGAAATCAACCAAAAACAGATGAGGAAACTAGATACGTTGTCATCGATAAATCATATACCAATCAGAAAAAAGAAGATGTTTTTGGAAAGACTTGTGTCAAAGAGTTGTTTGAATTCATCGATAAAATTTGTAAACCTTTGGTACAAGATAAGAAAATGAAAATATGTATCGTTTAAAACTTCCCCTCTTAAATAAATTAATCCACAAACCAAAAAAAAAATAAGGAAATTATTATAGTACGTTGTTATTATTGAATGACGGTATGACAATACTGGCAAACAAAATATTTAAATAAGGAAATTCATTTTTGTTTGTAAAAACAATAATTATAATAACACTACTGGTTGCTCTATTGTTGGATCTTTCGACCACTCAACATAATGGTATGGAGACATTGTTTTTCTACTGGTGGGGGTCGATAAGAATGTGGTTGGTTGTGTATGTATGACTTAGCAACAGTATTATATTATATTATGCATGCATGTTAGAATGAACAAATTGTTGTACAATTCGTTTAACTACTCTACTGTACTACATTTTTAATTATCTCATCATCTGATGATGATGATGGATCGATGATAATGATCATTTGGGTGTAATGGGAACTTTCAAAATCATTCTATATTTACTCTGTGTGTTGTACGAAATGTATGTTTGAGGGTTGAGGTGAGGATGATGCTGAATCGTTGCTGGAATCTTAATCGATAGAGATAGCATCACTGATGGTGATGACTCAACAGACAGAGAGGAGAGGAGAGAAGAACATGAAGAAGAATGATTAGATTTCTGGGAGAGAGTCGTGGCGACCCGGTTCACAGGAAAGATCTTAATTTAAATTAATATGTTTGGCAATGCAAAGGAGAGATGTAGGAAGCGTCATGACGATTGTGGCCCGGGCTATACAGTGTTGTCAGTGTAGAATTTGGTAAAATCGATTCGTCATTCGCTCGAACGTAGCGATACACCTGCCTTTTTGGAAAACGAACAAAAAAATTTTTTTTTATTTATTTCAATTTGTTGGAAAGGTCAGATTGTGAATTCAGACCCTAACACCAACTATCCCTACCTACCTACCCAATTAATAATTAATTTCCTACTCTCCGCTACTGTTACGAAGAAACCTTCTTGTGTGTGTTTTGGGTTTCGATCTCTCTCTGTCTCTTTCCCTTCCCATCTACCTCCAACCAACATTAAACCCCCTGTCCGCTATTATTTACTATAATAATAATTTGGTTTTATTTTCTATTTTTTTGAAACCTTTTCTCCCGTTGTTCAATCTTATTTATAATTCTTTTTTTATCTTTTTGTGTTCACTCTATATATTTTATTTATATCATCATTATCTCTCTTTTATTTATTTATTTATTTGATTTTATTTATTACAACCACCCTTCTCAGCCAACAGAGACCTTGTCATTTTTTATTCAAAAAGGATAATAAAAATCGATATCTATTAGTACATTTCTCAAGAAAAGGAGAGCGATAGAAAGATCTTTGTTTTATACATTTTTATTTCTTCAACGTTCTAGTGTGTGTTAGTACTACTATTATTTATTATTATCTTTATTTCTCAACTTTTTGTGAACCCTATTTTTATATTCAAGACTCGCTCGCCCCTACCCCACCAACAAGTAGAAACCCCTTCTCTAAAAATAATCGATATTCATCACCAAACATAGGAATTCAGTCCGGTACTTGGATTTCAGTTCAAAGATATCATTTTTTTTTTAAATTTAATTAATTTTAATTAATTATTATTTTCTCAAAACCTGGTTTCTATTTCCGCAAACTTTGTCTATATATTTCTTTTTCACCTCATACAACATACTTTTAAAGGAGATGATAACCCTTATATAAATCTTAAACAAACAATTATATTATAATATACCCACAAATTTTAATTTTTTACAACAATAATAATAGTAATAGAATAATAGGAATAATAATAAGAATAGATTAATCAATTTTTTTTTAAATATTTGCAGATTTGAAAAGCAACAAAGAAAACTAGATACTATCTATCTATTTAAAATTTTTATCATTAAAATAGCCTTATTGTAAATCCCAAATTTATTTTTTATTGTATCTTTTATCTGACGCACAACTTGCATTGTCAATTTAACAAGCAGTAAATAAGATCTCTTTTTGATTTTACACCTTTTTTTTTCTTGCTCCAATCCAATTTAATCCTACCCAGAGATATGAGTAGGTCAAGAAATCAAAATTTATATTTAGGCTTTTAAACTATATTTTACACAACATATCATTATCATATCACACCCCCAATAGTTAAATATATTTCATTATATATTCACTATACCATATATATATATATATAACATCATCATTTAAATATAACATCATCCAAAATAATAATATTATAACCAAAAAAAAAACAAAATGTCCGAAGAACTTTCTCAAAGTCTTGGAGAGAAACCAACGACATCATCCAACAATCAACCATCATCGTTGAATGATAGCGCCCAAAGTGCACCTGATCTTTGTAGTAGCTGTGGATTCACATCACAAAAGAGAAATTCAATCATCAAGGAATTGGAAATGCTGGAACTCCACCACATTGGAAAAGAATATCCAAATACACCAGATGCCTATCATTTGTTGGAAGCTGTTGGTGAAGGTACCGAAGGTTTGGTTTGGAAAGCCAAATGTCTTCCATATGAAACTTTTGTTGCAGTTAAAATCGTTGATCTTGAAAAAGCAACTCAAGAATGTGTTGAAGATGTCATTGTAAGAAACCAAAAAAAATATAAACAAAACAAACAAATCAATCAATTGTACTAATTTTATTATTTATTTTATAGAGAGAAGCAAAAGTAATGAATGGAAATAATCATCCAAATTTGGTTCAATATCATACATCATTTTTACATGAATCTTCATTATGGATAGTCATGGAATATTTGGGAGCAGGATCACTTGCCGATATTATCAAGGACAAGTTCCCAAATGGTCTACCTGAAGTACTTGCCGTTTCAGTTTTGAAGAGTTCTCTTAGAGGACTTCAATATCTTCATAGTCATCACAGAATTCACAGAGACTTTAAATCTGACAACATCCTTATTGGAAACAAGGGTGAAATTGAATTGGCTGATTTTGGTGTCACAGCTGTTCTTGAAAAGAATCAATGGAATCATCGTAAAACTATTGTTGGAACTCCTTGTTGGATGGCTCCTGTATGTAAAGAAGATATATTATTTAAAAACAGACTACTAATTATTAATTATTATTATTTGATTTAGGAAATTATAACAGAAAAAGGATATAATGAATTTGTTGATATTTGGTCATTTGGAATTACTGCCATCGAATTGATTAGAGGTAAACCACCCAATTGCGAGTTACCACCCAATAAGGTTTTCATGAACCTTTTGTTTTATCCATCTCCTTCTCTTCATGAGGAGGTCGAAAAGGGAATCGTATCCCAAAACTACAAGGACATGGTCGACATGTGCCTTCAAAAGGACCCCACCAAACGTCCCTCTGCAACCAAGTTGTTGGACAAAAAGGTATTCAAGATTGCCAAGAAACCCGATTATATAGTACACCATCTCATCAATGGCCTTGCGCCATGTGAAGAGAGATTTAGAAAGTCACATGGATACATCTCACCACCATGTTCACCTGCCAACACTAGTCCTCCATCATCACGTTCCAGCTCGCCTGACCCAGCCCTCGTCTCCACACCAAAGAATCGACGATTGTCTCTTGAGAAACCTCAGCTCAAGAAATCATCGTCCGACTTTGGACTCAAAGAGTCTGATGTTAAAATGCCAAGAGCATCATCACACCCATCTCAACTATCCGACCTCGAAAACAAAGACAAGGTCAAGTTGCACAATGTCGTTCCAACGGCCCACACATCATCCAATACTCCTCCAACCCCATCAGGTGGTATTCACAAGGAGCACAGACGTTCGTCCATCTTCTCACACTTTAGAAGACACTCTCTTGGAAAGATATTTTCAACCTCTCCCAAGAATCACAAGGATAACACTTCACCTCCACTACCAAGTAGCCCTCCAGAGGGAGAGACTAGTCCAGGAGGATCCTCACACCACCATTTCCATTTCCCATCTTTTATGAGACACCATGGAAACAATAGTCCAATCGACGCTCACCACTAAACAACCAAACAAACAAATAATAATAATAATAATACCGATTAAATTATACTATAATAATAATAATTATCCAAGAAACAACTACCTACATACCCAGATATAGATCTATGATAATGATGAATCGTCATCATCATCAAACCAAATTTCAATTGTACTAATGAAACTTTTACAGTAAATAAATTACAATTGGTTACTTTTACAGTAGTTTACCAATTGTTTTCCTTTTAAAATATAAATATTTATTATTCTTTTATTAGTTAATTTACAATTGTTGTGATGTATTTTTGTTATTACCTCCCAACTTTTTCATGATAATACTCTTTGCTCCTTTGAATCGAAGTCGCAGACGATTGTTATCTCTAACATAGACAATGGCAGCTATTGAGAATGCAATCAATACAGCTCCACCAACTACAACTCCAACAATAATCTTCCAAGTGTTGGATGATGATGACGTTGAACAATCAGGTTGTTCATTGTTTACTACCAATGCACTGAAATCAGGATCGAGTAAACAAGATGAGCATTGTCCACCAACGTGAACACCAATCAATGCCAATGATGAATGTGGTAATGTTGGAATGGGTGTAGTGCTAATTAATTCATTCTTGGAGTATGACTTTCGACCGTCAGAGTAAGAGTATGAAAGGAATCTACCATAGAATTGTGTGTTGTTTTTGATGACTCGTAGATAACTATCTCCACCACCAAACATCTCTTCAAATGTTGGAACTGATCCATCATCACAAGAGAGAATGGATTGCTCATTGTTTACAACTGTCGAGAATACGATTCTTAGATGTGATAAAATCGATTCATATTTCCATCCAGTTATATTCACTCCAACCTTTATACTATTGGCACCTACTGTCAACATAGAGTCACCAAATGCAACTTGTCTATCTTGATTAGAGTATTCAATCAAAGTAGAAACGTTTGTCAGCTGTAAATTTGGATGTGTGGTTGTATTGATTACAAGTTGGTAATCGAGTGATGTAAGACCTCCACTACTATTATCTGTCACATTCCATTGGTCAACCACCAATTCTTTAACAATCTCACCATCAATACCAAGTTCTTGAATTGAAACCATATCGAAAAAGAATTGATATCCATCCAATTCAAATGTTGCCACTGGTCTTGTATTATTTTGTATAAAAGTTACATTTGGATTATCTAGAGAGAAGGAGAAAAAAATAATTAATTAATTTAATGTTGAGAGATTTAATACACTCTATTTGTACATACTATTATATCTACAATTATCAACATAATTTGTTTCACAAACACAAACACCCAAATCATTACATTGACCATGACCGTAACAATTAGAGGTATCATCAATACACTTTTGTTTTAAATTAATGGTCGATGGGAATGGGATGTTAACCAAATCATTCCATGAGACTGTGTATCCTTGAACCGTAACTTGTAAAGAGGCAGGTCCTGGTAGTAGAGTTGATGCAAATGAACATTCAATAATATTTGTAGATCTAGATAGAATTGTGCATCCCAAAGTATTATTCAAGGTGACCGATAATGTGTTTGTTGTCGGACCAAAGTTACCATACAATGTTAATAATTGTGGAGTTGAAGTTATTTGAACAGAATTTACCAATGGATAATCATGTTTTACTAAAATAAGTAGGATTAAATATATATATTAATAAATTAAAATTAAAATAATATTAAAATTAAAGAACAATATTGATTTACATACTCAGGATACTAGATAGTTTAAATGAAGTAAAATCATTTTCAACTGTAATATCATAGGCACCATTGAGAATATTTTTTAGTGTTGTACAATTGATTCTTCCAGAAGTTTGTGGTAACGAAATGGCACAAGTGATATTATTCAATCCACTACCTATAATAACTCGATGTTGAATAAATGGATTATAGACCAAAGTGATACTAAATTTGGTTGGAGATGTCATTGCATATTCATTAAAAGAGATGGTTGCATCTACAATTTTAGTTTGTCCTGTGTAATTGAAAAAAATCAATGTTACCACTTCTGGTGGACCAATCGTTGGATATGCAACACTATATAGTTCATATGAAAAAGATTGTTGGGTTAGTAAATATTTAAGTCTCACAATACAAAGAGTTTAGTAATATTTACGCTATTTTTGAATTGGGAACAACGATGGAAAAATTTGATGCCCGACCCATGAATCCAAACCCTTTTCCTGTTATTGTAGCCATTCCATTGATCGATGGATTAATGTCTCTATCAAATTTTACAGCTTAAAAGAAGATAAATTAGTTAATAAATAAATAGAATAAATAAATGGCTATACTTACAGCAATCTAGATTTGTTGGTTTAGATAACGACTGTGGAATTGAAAAGAAACCTTCTTGTCCAACAAAGCACCAAAAGCAATCTAGATAATTTTTAAATAATAAATGGTTAGGATTGATAAAATGTCTAGTCTACTATTGCGTGGTAAAGATAGAGGAGAATAAGTACCTGGCATATGACTGATTGCTGTATTCTTTAGATATAATTGTTTGTCACACCAAGAGTCTGGAATGGATCCTTGGAGGGATGGATTATCCTCAAAATTTACATTTCCTCCAACTACATTATTCCACAGAGACAAAGGAATGGTTCCACCGAGAAGATTTCCTGTTAGATCCAACATAAAGAAATCTTTTGGAATAGCAAGCGTAGTTGGAATTTGAGTTAGTAAAGAATTTTTAATTGCCCTTGTTTGTGAGAAATAAAAGAAATAGATTAGTAATGATTTAATAAAAGGGAATCGTATTGGTGGTGATGGTAGGTGGGTATGCATACAAATGCTCCAAGTTGGTCGGGAACGAGCTGAATGGAAATTGAGAAAGACTTGTGTTAAAAAATATGACATCTTGTAAACTGGTATATAGAGCAAGGTTGATTGGATTAATGGTAGAATCTTTACCATGTAATTGAAATTGTGTTACATAGTTTGGGTTCTCAAACTTTAAATTGTACCCAGCATCACTAGTTCTCAAGATACTAAAATAAAAAATAATAATTAGAAAATATATTTTTGATTTAAAATCAAAACTATTTGTTTGTTCAAAATACTACTTACACCTCTTTGATATCTTGAGAGTTTATAACCACATGGCACACTGCAGTTCCGGTTGATTGTAAAGTTATCGATTGTAATTTAGGAAATGATTGTTTTGTAAATGTCCACGTTTGTATTTGTTTTGGGCTGATTTCAAGTGCCATATTATCAATGATTGGTAGATTCAATGAGCTGTCAATACCCAAGGTTTCAATTGAATATCCAGATATGTGGACAATTCTAATCGCAGTATTGTTGAAAAAGTTGGCTACTTGGTCAAGTGGACACTGTCGTATAAATATAGAATTTAACTAATTATATGGTCAAGTGTTAGTATTCTCTTATTATCTTTTTCTCTCTTTTTCTCTCTCTCTTTGAAATGTTGGATATACCTTTGGAAGAGTAATTCCAAAATCCAATGGAATATAAGAAACAGTAGTATCATAGGCAATACTAAGTAGATGATGATGATAATTATTGTTAGGAGGATTTGTCAAACAAGTAAAGTTAACAAACTTACGTTATTACAGCTAGGTTGGGCATATTTTTAATCAGTGTTAGGATATTTAACATTGAGATGGGAGGAGCAATTGGCAGAGGAGGATTATTGATTTCAAAATTGATTAATTCAGGGAAATCAAGATAGGCAAGTGATGGATCCGGAGATCCAGTTGGTATATTACCAATTGAAATTTTACTTTATAACAACAACAACAAAAATATCAAAGTTAGTTGCGATGTATGTCACATGTGAATCAATTATAATGGGTTATCCAATATGAGAGTACTTACATGGTTGTCACATGATATATTCCATTAACAATTTGACAGTTAAAGAATGAGCTTGGGACAGTATCGTTGTTACATAATGATTGATCTTCTGATAGATGAATATTGTATTGTCTGATTAGGAATATAGCTGATTTTACTATAGTATTTTTATAGATTAGATGGTTAGATTAGAATAAATCAAAAGTTCTATTATTAGACATACACTCTGATACTGATAAAGCAGATGCTGATTGAGCATTCAAGTATACATCTTGTAAAAGAGTTACAACGAATATGAAAGATAACAAATGTATCAGTAATAATTGTAGTTTCTTCATTATCTCTCTCTCGCTTCCTTTAAGTTGAAAGATGGAAAGGAGACAGACACTTATTTCATTGTTCAAGTAGCCGTTTAAACAAATTGAAATGATCAGAAATATCTTGATACCACCTAGATAGATATTTAAAAGGAACAAAATAAATTTAATTCTAAGATGGTTGTACAGTGTAAGCGATCGCTGATGGAATAGAGTTCTGTTCCATGTATCTACCAAAGCAAGGTAGGTTGACATTATCATCATTGTATGCCTCTTAATCTTGAAGGATTCCTTCTTATCCTACTGATCTCTCTCTCTCTCTCTCTCTCTCTCTCTCTCTCTCTCTCTCTCTCTCTCTTTTTTTTTTTTTTTTTTTTTTTGAACTATTCTTGTATACATTTAGAGTACTATCAATAAGATGCCAATATCTATCATTTAATTAAATGTAAATGTATTTATGAATAGAAAGTAATAAAATACAAATATAAATAAATAAAAAAAGAAAAGATCAATGTTGTTGAAAATTCGACAAACGATGAAAGAGGAAGACAAACAACTTCAAAAAAGTTTTATTCATTATTTTATTTATAAATTTATATATATATTACATATGTACAAGTAAGAGAGGAAGAAGAAGAAGAAGAAGAAGAAGAATAGGAAGGAAATGGATAAATTAGAAAGAATAGAATTAGAGTCACAGATATGTATGGAGTTGGAGAATTTCATTGGGTCGTCAGACAAGGTGTTGGCAGAGTTTATTATCAGTTTGGCTGAAGCCAACCCTAATCTATCAGACTTTAACAATGCATTGGCAGAGAATGGAGCTGAGTTTCCTGAATCATTGGTTGCTCATCTCTTGAACCTCGTCAACAAGATGAACCCAAAGAATAGAAAGACAAACACTTCAACATCATCGACCTCTAAGCAATCATCGGAATGGGACAAGACCGATGCTGCTGACCCTCAAAAGTTGGCTGCAAAGTTCCCTGCCCTCTCAATCCCAAATACTAAACAATTTCTTGAAGGAAAGGTATTAGATATGGTACAAGAAGAAAAGAAAAATAGAGACATTAATAGAGATAATAATAGTAGTAGTAGTAGTAGTAGTAGAGATAATGATAGAGATAGAGGTAGGGATAGTAATAGAGATAATAATGATAGAGATAGAGAAAGAGGTAGAAGTAGAGAAAGAGAAAGAGATAATGGTGGAAGAAGAGATAATGGTGGAAGAAAAGAATTGGATAAAGACGCAGAGTTAAACAAGATATATAGTGGTAGAATTACAACGATCAATGATTATGGCTGTTTTGTTTCGTTGGAGGGGATAGTGGGAAAGAAGGAAGGTTTGGTACATGTGTCACAAATCACTAAAGCAAGAATAAACAATCCGTCAGAGATTGTAAAGAGAAATCAAAATGTAAAGGTCAAGGTGTTGTCGGTGGTTGGGTCACGTGTCAGCTTGTCGATTAAGGATGTCGACCAAGAGACTGGACGCGATTTAAATCCACAGGCAAACCAGCAATCGCAACAACCAATCAAGAGTATATCGGGAAGAGATGACCGCGATCGTTTCAACCCATCGAAACCACAACAACAACAACGATCCGGGAATGATGACCAAGACAATCATAACAATCAAAAGTCGCGAAAGAGAATGACGTCACCCGAGCGATGGGAATACAAGCAGCTGATTGCTGCAGGCGTTATCAAGGCAACTGATCTCCCCAATTATGACGAAGAGGCTGGTGCGTTGATGCCAGACGACGAAGAAAACGAAGAGGTCGAGGTTGAACTAAACGAAGAGGAGCCAGTGTTTCTCAAGGGCACAAGAGGGTCGATGCAACAAATGTCACCCATTAAAATCATCAAGAACCCCAATGGATCGTTGCAACGTGCTGCCATGACGCAGGCGACGTTGGCCAAAGAGAGAAAGGAGGAAAAGGATATTATCAGAAACGAAATGATGGATAATATCCCCAAGGACCTCAATTTGCCGTGGGAGGATCCTATGGCCGGTCAACACGAACGTCACATTGCACAAGAGTTGCGTGGTCTAGCTGCACCCGTTGCAGAAATGCCCGAGTGGAAAAAGACAACCCAGCAAAACGTGACATACGGACAGATTACGAGCCGTTCGATCAAGGAGCAGAGAGAGTCGTTACCATTCTTTCCGCTGCGCGACGCTTTTCTTCAGGCTGTCGAGAGTAATCAGTTGTTGGTAGTTATTGGAGAGACGGGTTCTGGAAAGACGACACAGATGACACAGTATCTTGCTGAAGCAGGGTATGCATCGGCCAATGGAAGAATTGGGTGTACACAACCACGTCGTGTGGCTGCCATGTCGGTAGCTAAGCGTGTCGCTGAAGAGTATGGATGTCGTTTGGGTGAGGAAGTAGGTTACGCCATTCGTTTTGAAGATTGCACATCGCCATCAACCGTCATCAAGTACATGACCGATGGTATCTTGCTCAGAGAGTGTTTACTCGATCCTGATCTCTCCTCCTACTCTGTACTCATCCTTGATGAGGCTCATGAACGTACCATTCACACTGATGTCTTGTTTGGTCTGCTCAAGCAGGCTCTCAAGCGTCGTAAAGACCTCAAGGTACTCATTACTTCGGCCACGCTCGAAGCCGACAAGTTTTGCAAGTATTTTATGAACAGTCAGTTGTTTATCATCCCCGGTCGTACCCATCCCGTCGATATTCGGTACACCAAGGAGCCAGAAGCCGACTATCTCGATGCTGCACTCGTCACAGTCATGCAAATCCATCTCAGTGAGCCACCCGGCGACATCCTCCTTTTCCTTACGGGTCAAGAAGAAATTGATGCTGCCTGTCAAACTCTCTACGAACGTATGAAAGCACTTGGATCAAATGTTCCCGATCTTTTAATCCTTCCAGTTTACTCTGCACTTCCAAGTGAAATGCAAACTAAAATCTTTGAACCTGCTCCAGTATGTATAAACAAAAAAAAAAAAACAAAGAAAGAATATCTAATACTAACTTTTTATTTTAATTATTTAGCCAGGATCAAGAAAAGTTGTTATTGCAACCAATATAGCTGAAACTTCATTGACAATTGATGGTATTTATTATGTGGTTGATCCAGGATTTTCAAAACAAAAATGTTTTAATCCAAAGAATGGAATGGACAGTTTGGTGGTTGCACCCATTTCACAGGCTGCTGCTAGACAGAGATCAGGTAGAGCTGGTCGTACTGGACCTGGTAAATGTTATCGTTTGTACACAGCCAATGCATTTGAGAATGAAATGCTTCCGTCATCCATTCCAGAAATCCAACGTACCAATCTTGGAAATACAGTGTTGACACTCAAAGCAATGGGAATCAACGATCTTATTGGCTTTGATTTCATGGACCCACCACCCGTACAGACATTAGTGTCGGCCATGGAACAGCTCTATGCACTTGGTGCACTAGATGAAGAAGGTTTGTTGACCAGACAGGGCAGAAAGATGGCCGAGTTTCCACTCGAACCACAACTCGCTAAAATGTTGATTGCATCGGTCGAGTTGGGATGCTCAGACGAGATTCTCACAATCGTCGCCATGTTGTCAGTACAAAATGTCTTTTATCGACCCAAAGAAAAACAAGCATTGGCCGATCAGAAACGTGCTAAATTTTACAGTGCCGAAGGTGACCATCTCACACTGCTAGCCATCTACGAAGGTTGGAAAGCCAGCAAGTTTAGCAACCCATGGTGCTTTGATAACTTTGTACAAGTACGTTCACTCAAGCGTGCTCAAGATGTGCGTAAACAACTCATTACCATTATGGATCGTTATAAATTGGATATCGTAACATGTGGTAGAAACCACAACAAGATTCGTCGTGCTATTTGCTCTGGGTTCTTTGTCAATGCCGCCAAAAAGGATCCAAATGAAGGATACAAGACCATGGTCGAGGGACAGCCGGTATTCATCCATCCGTCATCTTGTCTCTTTCAAAAGAATCCCGATTGGGTCATCTACCACGAATTGGTCATGACCACCAAAGAATACATGAGAGATGTCATCACTGTCGACCCCAAATGGTTGGTAGAACTAGCACCCAAATTTTTCAAGTTGGCCGATCCAAATAAAATATCAAAACGTAAAAAGAAAGAAAAGATCGAACCACTTTGGGACAAGTATCGTGATCCAAATGAATGGAGACCAAGTAAAAGAAGATAAAAATAAATTTATTAAATATAAATATATATATTGGCAACAACTACCAATACCAAGGGAAACATCATTTTCCTTATTTCTATCAAAATGGAGAGGAGGGGTGAATGTTATGTAAAGCACATGTAATGATGAAAATATTATTATTCTACTCTTTTAAAAATATTTAAAACTACCACGGTGTTGTTTGAACAGTGAGTATGATATCCTCCCCACATATTTAATTGCCGGTTGTTGGTAATTTAATCATCCCCCAAAAATTTGATTTTAAGTTAGGGGGTTTTAAACATCTATTTCGACTCTTTCTCTTTGCTTGCTACAGTATGCTTACTGCGCACATACTATTCTTCTTTCGCTCATTGGTTGATCAACCATCATCTTTAAACTTGTTAATACTCTTCAAATAATAATCACATTATAATAATACTAAGAGAGTGATATATTTATTTATATATTTATAGTTTTGTTTACAACGAACGGAATCTAGATTAGATTAGAGTACTCTGTTCAATGAATTTATAATCTAGATTCATTATGAAATCATTAATTAATCTATTACTTTTAATATTATATATAACCACTACCACTACTACTATCGTTGCATCGTCGAAACCATTTGTTGAAAAGACAAATGGAGACGATTTAAAGACATTCGAACAGATAGTAATGGGATACGGGTATCCTTGTGAATCACATTATGTGACTACTCAAGACGGATACATATTGCAGTTGTTTAGAATACCGTATGGACAATCGGGAGACACTCACACCACAAGACAACCTGTGCTATTGCAGCATGGTTTGTTGGATTCTTCATTCACATGGATTGTCAATCTACCGGGACAGTCACTCGCCTATATTCTTGCCGACCAAGGTTACGATGTCTGGATGGGTAACAACCGAGGCAACACATACTCTACCAACCATACAACACTGTCACCAGAGTCTGCTCAATTCTGGGACTTTTCATTTGATGAAATGGGTAGATACGACTTGCCTGCCACAATGGAATACGTCGTCCAATCTACTGGATACAAGACATTACCATATATCGGTCATTCAGAAGGTACTATTCAAGCTTGGATTAGTTATCTTTCAAATTCAAGTGTTGTTGATTGGGCTCCATTATTTATTGGTATGAAATAGTATAGTAGTCTCTTTCATACATTATTAATACTAACTAATATATATCTCTTTTATTTTTTAATATATATATATATATATATTTAAATATATGTAGGATTGGGACCAGTAGGAAATGTATCAAATATTCAAAATAATGGATTAAAGTACATGGCAATACATAACATTGATACTGATTTGGCAAAGATGGGTATGCTTAGATTCCTTCCAAGTCCAACACTACTTCGTAGTTTGTTTGTTGACTTTTGCTTGGGATGTGATGAATGTTGTGCAGGAGTGATTGAAGCACTATGTGGACCACACAGAGGTGCATTCAATGACAGTAGGATGAGTGTTGTAGCTGGACACGAGCCAGGTGGAACAAGTCTTAAAAACATGCAACATTGGGCACAAGGAGTACGTGAAAAACAATTCCAAGCCTTTGACTATGGCTCTTCATCTGCCAATATCCTTCACTACAACGATCCTGCACCACCAGTCTACGATGTAAGAAACTTCCCATCATCGGTAAAGGTTGCACTCTTTTCTGGTGGTATGGATGAGTTGGCTGATCCAATCGACGTCTCTGATCTAGTCAAACAACTGCCTAGCTCGAGTCTGCTGGTTTGGAAGATTATACCAAACTATGCTCATCTAGATTATGTCTGGGCAATCGATGCAAACACAGTTATCTATCAAGATGTAGTACAATTAATTCAAAAATATTTTTAATAGAAATAGATAGATAGAAAGATAGATTAGATTGACTTTTAGATTTATTTATATCATTAGCAATTATGTACATTTTCCCCACCCTTTTTAAAAAATAAAATAAATATTTATATATTTATATATAAATAAATTATATATAAGTATATTATCTATCTATCTATCTATAAGTTTGACAAAGTTAAAAAGGTGTGATTTAAATAAATACATGAGTATTTATAAATACATTTCTTGACTTTGTTTGTTTAAAAAATACAATCGATATTACAAACAGGTTTCCATTCATTTTGCCAAAGATTATTATTATTAATTATTATTATTATTATTCTTCATCATCATTAAATGATAGTCTTTTTGGAGCAGATTTCTTTTGTAATTGTTCTTTTGGTTTTGTGTTTGTTTTCTTTATCGTTGACATTGTATCTTTGAGTGTTGATGATGAGGCAGTGGCAGAAGGTTTCTTGAGAGGTTTTTGAAAGACTAACTTTCTTTGAACACCTTGTTCTTTTGCCTTTTCTTCTTCCAATTGATCTTGTTCTATTCTTTTAAGTCGTTGTGCTTCATATTCTTGTTGTTTCTGTTGTTCTTGGATATCCTTTTTTTCTTTGACATCCTTCTCCAACGTTTCCATATCTTTCATGGCCATTGCAATAGCCTCCTTTTCTTGAGCGTCTTCTACATTGTCATTGTTGTCGTCGTCGTCTGTTCCAATATACTGTTTGAACTTGTCACCCAACTCTACTTCACGTGCATCAGAGTTTGTTGATTTCAACTTCGCGAGGAATTTAGGTACAACTCTTGTAAACTCTAGTTGGTGTCTTCCCAATCCTTTACCATTATTTGATTTAACTTGTCTTATGTTGTCATCGCTCATCCCTTTTATCTCTATATATCTCTCTCTCTCTCTCTCTCTCTCTCTCTCTCTATCTTGACGCTTAACTAAAAGAATGATTTTATCATGATATGAAATTAACACACTCAGTGCTGAGACAAACTCATAGAATTTTCATTAATTTATTTATTTGTATACAATGAATTAAATCCCCCAAAGAGATAATTATGATATGATATGATATGATATGATATGATATATGCAGTAGAGTAGACCTTAAACTTCATTCTACTTTTAGAAGTTTAGAGTAGAGTAGAGTAATAAGGATCCCTACTAAAGATTTGTGTGGATCTGATTAAAAGAAAAGATAGAAAATATACAAATTTACACCTTACGATAATAATAATAATAATAATAATAATGATCGTCACGATGGTGAAGATGGACAAGAACATAATGCGAACGAAGAGGAAGAGGAGGAAGAAACATTTGGATCAACTCAGCAAGACAATGATAGTGATAATGACAGCACGACAAGTGCAGATAGCGACTACAACTTTTCAACAAACAAGGATAAAAAGTACACCAAAGAGATCAAGGAATACCATAGGTGGAAGAAATGGAGGAATCAAAGGATAGAAAAACTAAAAGAAAAAAAGAATTTAAAACAAAAAGAGAAATTAGAAAGACAACAAATATTGACCAATAACAATAATAATAATATTAATAATAATAATATTAATCGTGATATAAAGAATGATATTTTGTTAACCAATAATAATAATAATAATGATGGATCAACATCAACTATTCATACATCTAAAAATACTCCATTGGTAGCACTTTCAACCAAACAACAACCAGAGATTATTGAACCACCACTACCATCAGACCAACATATGGAAGAGGAAGAGGAGGACCATCAAGGACATGATCATCATGGCCACTTTAAAAAAAGTCCTATAAAACTACGTGCTCGTGATAAACTGAGACGTATCAGAACACCAAATGTACCTCCACCAAAAGGTGTCAACATTGTAGACGATCCATTTATCGAACTTGATAGTGTTGACTCTAGGTACATGGAAGATGAAGATCAAGCAGAAAAGAGAAGAATTCTTGGTACTAGAAAATATGAAACAGCATACATCAAAATCGATTATTATTTGGAACACATCAATATATTCTTTTCGGTTGTATGCTATGGAATCTATATTGCAATATCCTATGTATCAAATGATAGCCATGCATACAGTATTTTAAAAACTCTCTTTTTGGTTCTATTTGCTTATTTCCTTGCTGATTTCATTAGAGGTTTAATATTTGCTGGAGCAAAGTATGTATATATTATATTACCCCCCCCCCCCCCCTTAATCTAATTATATTTATGTATTAATTGTTTGTTTTATTTTTTATAGATTAAGATATTTAGCAACATTTACAACATTTATTGATATTATTACTATTTTACCAATGGCAATAACGATTGCACCGACATCAGCCATCGATATTAGACCATTGGGATTTATTAGAATTGTTAAATTGATTACAGTTCCAAATTTACTAAGACTACATGGATATGATAGTTTGGTACAAAAGGTAGCACAACTTACCATATCGATTGCTGTTTTGATCCTTCTTACAGCTGGTATTATGATGGAGATCGAAGAATGGCCTTTTCATAATTCACTTTATTTTTCAGTTGTCACTCTGGCCACCGTAGGATACGGTGACTTTGTACCAACCTATGTTGTATCTAGAATGTTAATCGTAGCAATGATCATTGCTGCTCTTTTATTCCTCCCAATTCAAACATCTGAATTATTAAAAGCAATTGGTTCATTTAAATGTAATTAATAATAATAATATGAAAAAATTAAGAAGGAAATCATCATTCTAATAGTTTATTTATTTTGTACATTATTAGCATGGCATGGTAAAAATAGAACAAATCAACCATTTTCAATGATTGTTGGAAATATAAATGAAAGATCTTTAAATACTTTTTTAAAAGAATATTTTTTTAATGTAAATATTAAATATAAATAGATTTATAAATGTGTTGGTTATTAACTATTTTTATTTTATAGACGAGAATATCATCAAAATTATCAATGGTAATATTTAGTATTCATGAACCACCACCAGTATTTCATAGATTATCAGAAGTGTATAGTCAAAATAGATTTTTATCATATATTCAAGGTTCATCTTCAAATGAACACGATATTGAAAGAGCCAATCTTAAAAAGGCACGTTCAGTATTTATCTTTTCAAAGCAATCCTATCAAGAATCTAAAAAGGATGATGTAGATAATATTCTAAGAATAATGGCAATTCGATCATTCTCTGATGTACCAATCTACGCTCAAGTAATGAATCCAAATTATAAAAAACAAATGTATGATGCTGGTGCCACTCAAGTAATTTCAATCCAAGAACTTAAAATGATGATGCTCGCTCAATCATGTCTATCACCTGGATTTAGTACATTGATGATGAATCTTTTACGTTCAGACGTGACAAAGTATAGTGAAATTGATGAATATGGATCAGGAAATGGTTATGAAATCTTTAATGTTCCTCTTTCATCTGCATTCTTTGAAATGACCTTTAAAAATGTTACAAAATTAGTTTTTGAAAAATTAGGTAAATCAGTGAGCATAATAATATAGTAATTATATCTATCCTAAAGTTTATTAACTTTTATATTTTTTTTTATTTAGGAATGACAATTTTTGGAATTATATCGATAATGGAAAATGAGAAAAACCAATTTAGATTAAATCCATATCACTATACTATCAAACCTGGTGATATAGCTATCATGTTGAGTAAAAATCGTATTGCAGCTAAAAGAGTGACCAATGTTACGAGTGAATTTCTTTTTAGCGACAAGGCAATGGATTCCAAAGGGAAATTGGTTCATTCTGATTCCTCAAAACCAAAGATCAAGTGGACATTTGATAAAAGAACAAAAAGATACAAAGTTCATATCGATTTTGATGAACAAAATACACCAACAACCAAGAGTCCAGACTCACCCAAAAAAGAACATAAACCATCGATCAAAGAGAAATTGGATAATTATTTTGGATCATTGGATTCTCCTCATATGTTTTTCGAACCAACCATTCCTCATGAAAACAATATCAGACATTTCTTGGCAAAACGCCGTCATTCCTTTTCTACTTTGCCCCTCTCCAAGTCTTGTGTCTTTAGACCAAAGCCTCTCGACACTCCTCGTATCACTCGTGACATGGTTCATCATAAACAATCAAAACCTTTTTATAGATCAGATCTTTGGCAACCAAGATCTTTTGAAGGTATGTAAAAAAGATTTATTTAAAACTAACGTTTTATTAATATTTAATTTAGATGCATTTGTTGATAGTGTAGTTGATGATGAATTTGTAAAGAATCATATTATTATAGCAGGTGATGCTCATACAATGTATTGGTTTATTAAACCTCTCCGAGAAGACTATTTACATCGTATCGACCCAATAGTCATTTTGACTAAACATTTTCCTATCAAAGAATGGTCCCTATTATCAAAGTTTCCAGAGGTTTATATTATCGAGGGAAGTGGAACAAAAAGAGAAGATTTAGTTCGAGCAGGTATACTCAAGTGTTCAAAACTTGTAGTAACTTCTTCTGAAAGAAATCAAGACTCTGAATCTATTTTACGCGATAGGAATACTCTTCAAACAGTGATTGCTGCCAAACCATTTCTTCTATCTCAAAATAATTTCTTTCCCATTTTTGAATTGGAAATTCCTCAAAATTCACATTTTATCCCTGGTAATGAATTCTGGCGCCAATCCACTCCCATTCACCTATGTCCCTTATTTGCCAGTGGTAGTTTGGTATTTAAAAGCGTCTTTGATAGTCTTTTATCACAATGCTTCTATAATCCTCATATTCTTTCTTTAATTGAAACTGTATGTAAACAATAATAATATTTAAATACTATTTTATTAACTGAATTTAATCTTTTGTTTAGCTTGTTGGATTAAGTTCACCAAATACAAAAATAAGGACTAGACTTTTTCAAGTAGAGATTCCTCCCAAGTTTGTAGGATGTAGATATGGGTTCTTGTATGAATCTTTGGTTGATTTTAATATTATTTGGTAAGTTGAAAAAAAAGAAATGGAATTTGTAGATAAATTATTTACACTTTTTATTTGAAAAGTTTGGGATTATTTAGGACCAATCCTCAAAATTTACAAACCTATCCTGTTCCAAACCCAGAATCAAGTCTGCAACTTCGAGACGATGACCATCTATTTATTTTGGTTCGAGTATAAAAAAATAAATAAATGTTTTCTTTGTTTTGATTATATATATTTTACAAACATTGTTCAAATACGAATTGTTTATTGTGAATCTAAAGAATTGGTTGTTTTACGAGGTGTAATTTTTGCCGATGGCACCCATTTATGTGTTGTTGGAATCTTTGAAGGATCTGATCCTGATGGGGATGGTGAAGTTGACAATAAAGGACTACTTGCAAGAATATTAATATCATTATTATTATTATTATAGTTATTATTGTTTGTTGTTGGAATCGCTATACTCTGAGATGATATCATTGGTCCAACCCATGCACTCTTTTGATTATTATTATTATTATGTATATGATTATTTTCGGTAGTTGTCGTATTATTTATACAGTTTACGTTGGTGTCAAAGGAATTATTATTATTATTATTATCGGAATTTATCTTTGAAATATTATTATTATTATGATTATTAAATGCTTGGGAAATTGTTGAAATAATTATCGTATGATTATTATTATTACTATTATTATTTTTTATGTTGTTGATGATAGGTTGTAAATCGTTATCATTATCTTTATCTGTTTTGTTTTCTTTTAAGAAACTATCCAATTCGACATCACTGTCACTGTCATTTTCTTTTTCCTTGTTGTTTACACCATTTATATTTTCGTTGATCTTGTTGTTATTATTATTAATATTTTGATTTTGATTTGACTTTCTATTTTGATCATCATTTTCATCAACTATTAATTCCAAATCACCACATTGACTTCCATGAATACTATTTTCAATTCTGTTGACACTGTTGGTATTGTGTTGTTCTTCGACAACTGAATTAATGTCAGAATGAGTATCTGAAAAGTTCAATGGCAAGTCTTCGAGATGACATGGAGTTGTATTGATCTTTTTCTGATGAGCCTTTGAATGTAATTCGACCAGTTCCTCTTCGTCGCTATATTCATCCTCACTATCTTCGCAAATAACTTCTGCCACATAATGTTGTCGATGTTGTCCACCGTCAAGTACATTATGAACACTAGAGATATCAATTGTACTTCTACTCTTCTTTCGATAGAAATGGTTGTTGGGTGTAACATCCATTCCATTGATCAATGCCAATGAAGAGGTAGAGTCTGTCAAACTACCCAGCGAGAGGTCAAGACTAATATCGCTAGAAATCGATGAGTTGATACTAGTTGTAATCTTTTTGTCCCTACTGTCGACAATGACAATAGTGTCTCCACTTTGACCCATACTTGGAGGCTCGGGTGTGCTCTCGCCGCTGTGGAGTGGTTGTGGTAGTATCGACGATTGACGTTGTTGCATTGGATGTTTGACAATACGATGGCCACTTGGCAAAACATTCATCTTGGCAAGTGAAGAGTGAATATCCTCGGCTGAAAACGATAGTTTACGGGGTGATCGGCCTGAACTACCATCGGCGAGGTTCAAAGACATGAGATTGGGGGTGTTGGGTAAACTGCCGACCACAAATTGATCTTTTGCTCCTCTGCCAAACAGTTGTGGACTAGTTCCTGAATTGGGAGAGGTGACTTTTTGGTTCGACGTGTATATGGGGATACGCTTGATATTATTGTTGCTACTGTTCATCGACATGATCTTGGATGACTTGGGGGGTACTGGAGGAGCGGGCAGTTGTTTTTTCGTTGGTAGATCACCTGCACTGAAATTGAGTGACGAAGACATCATGGGAACAGGACTTCCTGTATCCATCGATCTTGTATTGTGTCCAATAGTAATCTTGAAGAGGCTTGGCGAAGACGCCGAAAAAGAAGAAGGTGAAGCAGAGCTAGTGGGTGAAAAGAGGTCGGGAGATTCTGGTCGTTCCGTCTTGAATCGTCTCCAACCATTACGGAGAGGGATTGATTTGCCAGTGCTTGCACCTCCCATCATGGCACTACCAATCGATTGGCATTGGTTATCAATAAATTCCTTAACCTCTACCAAAAAGAGTGCACTAATGGGACGATGATCACTCTCGTAGAGTTCGTGACGACGATAGTTGATTGGTTTGATCGTCTCGCCACGGTAAAGAATACGATCAGTGTAGGAAGGTGTTCTATTCTTTTCACTTGTATCGTAAACACTCGTTCCAACATCGTATTTGTAGGTGGGTGGGAATGTCAATGGTTGTTCTTGAAATCCAATAAATACTCTACCAGCTCTTCTTTCATTTAACAGCTGATCGGCTGCATGTAATGTTTGCCATTGCTTATTAAAAATTAATTGTTTTGCTTCATTTTGTCCCAAATCAATTCTATAATTTAAATCTCCACACCATATTAAACATCTATAAAAAAATAAAAAATAATATTAATAAAATATAATCTATTTTGTTTTATCTTTTTTGCATACTCATGATCCAAAGGTGATAGATGATTATCAAAAGACATCATTTGAATCTTTTTAAAATCTTTTTCTCTTCTTTCCATTCTTTCATGTGAAGGTCCAGCTGCCATATGAGTATTTATAAAACAAAAACCAGTTTTATAAATTTGAAATCTTATACCAACTCCTCCTTTATTTCCCTAAAAATAAATAAATAAATAAATTTATAAATATAATTATTTATATTATTTTGATTTTTTGATTTACTTACAATACCCATTGCACCACAAGCAACTTTTTGACCATGTTTTTCCTCAACAAAAGGAGCATGTTCTTCTTTTACATAGACCAATAACATGATACCAACCAAAACTTTACTCATAACCTTTACATATTTGGTACCACCAGTTGACAGTGATAGAGTTTGTTCGATATCATGTTTCCAAGGATGATATGCGTTCTCCTTGTTATTATTCTTGTCGGCAGCCGTTGCTTTTACAATCGAGCTTGCTTTCATATCTACAATCTCTTGTAGACCAATGACTACAACATCTGGTGCAAAATTATTACAAAGTAACCAATTTGCTAGATTGGTCGATCGTTTACCATTACAATTCCATGATCCAACCCAAACACTAAGATGTTTTCTCATTGAACTTGTAGTAGTATGATTATTATTATTATTATTACTATTATTATTATTGCCAGTATTTAAAAAATATTGGTCCATTATTAATGGATCCATAACACTTGAAGAATCTTCAACAAATAATGCAGAGCAGTCGCCTGCTGCAAATATATCAGATGCCTTTAATTTCGGTGGCTTTACGATTAAAGATGGCCACATTCTATTCTTGTTGTTTCCATGTCCCAATTGATAGTAATCACTATTTCCAAATGTATATACTTCGCCGGTAATCGTTACCAATACAGTATGGTTACTACCCATTGCCACCTTTTTAACCTTTTTATCTTCAACATCTACTTTGATTTTAACAGGTGATACTTGATCTTCTAAATCTCCATTACCAATTTGACCATATTGATTTGATCCCCAACAATATACTTTGAAATAAAAAATAAATTAAATTTAAATTAATGAATTACTTTTTGTATGTATTTGTTTACTTACAAATTCCTTCTTCAGACAATGCAGATGAATGATAACCTCCAGATGAAATATCTACAATTTTAAAATAGGCATTGTTTTCTCCACCGGCCATTGACTTGAGATCGACCAATACAGGGATGACTTTGTTGTTGCGATGTCCAAGTCCGAGCTGTCCAAATTCATTGATACCCCAACTATAGACGGTGCCTCTTCGTGTGAGACCAATCGTATGCTTTTCTCCAAACGTCACCTTTCTCCAACGAACACGTCCGCCAGACCCTACGCTACTGCTGCTAACATTGAGATCGTCGAGGGGAAGTTGGGCAGGTTGTGGTACCATCTGGTTGGCTCTGTCTGATGCCTTTCCATTGGCCAATTGACCATACTTTGCCGATCCCCACATATATAATTCGCCATCCGATGTAATGGCAGCGCCTGTCATTGGACCGGCTACAATCTGTCGTATGTCTGGAGGCAATAATACTCGGAGGGGTACAGCACTCTCGCTAATGTCTTGTCCGACACCCAGCTGACCCTCATTGTTGTATCCCATAGACCACACGCCATCGTCATCGGTAGACAGTATGGTATGGTTGAGTCCGCACGACACTGAATTGACACGCTTTCCCCAAACAATCTTGAAAACGGTCGTATGCTTTCTTCCCAACACCTCTCCCCACATCAAACATTCGTCATTGACTATCGCAGCTGCATGATTCGCTCCAAGACTCAATTGACTTAGATTGAGTGATAATAGTACACTTGGAGGTGTTGGTAGTTTCTTATCAACATTGTGACATGTATTTCCTGTTTTACCTAGGTATGTTTAAAAAATGAAATTAATTAGATGTCTACTACTATTTGTCTACTCAACTTACCTTTTCCCCATGTATATAGAATTTTTTGTATACTCATCGTTAATGATAAATAGATAGATAGGTATATAAAGATAGATAGATAGGTAGATAGAAATACTACTAACTAACTACTTGTTACAAGGCAAGAAACTACTACTCCTTCTTTCTTGCCTTTTTTGATCTAAACGTTTGTTTGTTTTTAACCTCACGAACAATGATCGATTCTAATCTTTCTTGTCGAGTAATCTATATTCCATATATCCTGTTATCTATTATTCTCTCTTTCTCTCTCTTCTCTTCTCTCTCACTCTTACTACTACTACTACTACTACTACTAATACTGCTGCTAGCTAGCTGTGATGATTGTCAACAACACCTGGGTGTAATGAGTGGAGTGACTGATTGATTGATTGGAATGATGACTAAAGATTTCAAATAATACGAGGATTTAGATCGACAGTTATTGGTTGGTTTGATGGATGGATGGATGTGGTTTGTGGTATATGTGGTAAGCGTTATATATGGTTGTGGTAGGTCGTGTTAGAATGTGAGTGGGAATGTGAGTGTGTGAGATATTGTCGTTGTTTGTTTGGTTTCTCTTTTCTTATTTTATCCACGCTATCTTTTCCGAGACTATACTCTATAAATAAATAAATAATATTAAAAAAAAAGAACTTAAGAAGGAAGGAGAGGGATAAGTTGTTAGACTTTTTGATTACACAGACAAGCTCGAAAAGCAGGTCGAAACAACAACAATGCCTCCTGAGTACGGATTTTTATTTTTTTATTTTTTTCTCTTTTTTTTTCAAAGAAGCCTCTTGAACCAAAGGCAACGACACAATCGAGTCAGTCGAGCAGACGGTTCTTACCAACAAACAAACAACAAACAAATACTCAAATACTCTAAACCTCCTACCCAGGGAAATACTACTACTACACATAACACGAATAATATGTTTAAAGGGGTTATGTAAAAAATCTTAAAGGTTGTTTTGGAAATGGACCTTTTTGAATATTTATTTATTTATTTAAAACAGATACAATTGAATATATATATATAACCTTTAAAGTTGTAAAGATGTATACATGGAATTCAAAATGACAATATTTAATTTAATTGGGTAGGGATAGTTTAAATCGGTATCGATCTACTTTTTTTTAAAATACAATCTCTCCCACTACTTTACTTTTTTGACAACAAAACTCTTCTCTTTCTTAATTTATCACCGCGTAGAATTAAACTATGGGTGGAGAGAAACCAATAAATATTAATAATTAATTCGAATTATATTAAAATTGGCAATATTTATTTATTTAGAAATAATAATAATGATAAAATACCCATTAATTATTTTACTATCAACCTTTTTAATATTGGTGGTTCTCTTTCAAGAAGGAGGACTATGTTTGGCATCACCAACACAAACTTTAGATTGTCAATCATGTTTATTGAATGCTCAATTAAGATATGGACAATGTATGAAAGAAAGTACGGATGAAAAACACTGCAAGTTTAAATACACTATAGATCTATTGCCATGTGAAGAATTTTGTACCCCAGATTAGAGAGAGAGAATCCATGTACCCGTCTATTCTTGTTTTGGAATCACTCCACCATTAAAATAAAATAAAAATTATCATCATCAACCTATTATTATTATGATCTACAACCACACAATCGATTGCAATTGGATGTTCATTTTTGGGGGATATTATTTCGTGGTGGGGTCTATCAATATTAGTCGGGGTATATTTCCCCAACTATTTTTAGTAAGTATCCAGTTTAATTAATTATTTGAATTCGAATTTATGTTATATGATATCACATGCCATTTATGATTAACAATCAATATAAATATAAAAATCTATAGTCTTTAATTTATATTTATAACAATCTATATATATATTTAATTAACTAAATAATTAAAACTAAAAAAAATGGTTAAATTATCATTATTATTCCTAATATTTATTTTGATTACTGGATTTTTCATTCAATCTAGTACAGCAGATAGTGAAATTGGATTCACTTGTCGTTCATGTTTAATGCATTCTCAATTAAATTATGGAGAATGTTTATTGGCCAATCAAGAACCAGAGAATGATTGTAGAACACGCTACCATATATTATTATTTGAATGTATCGATGCTGGATGTGCAAATATATAAATTTAATCAACCTATAAAAGAAATAATTATTTATTAATTAATAATCACACACAACTCTTTTAAATAATATTTAAATAAAAATTTACCTTGTTTAGGTACCATTGTAATATTTAAAATAGTTCCAATTGATTGAATGGAAATGGAATAAATATTTTCGAGTTGTTGATGTGATGATTTTAACTTAAAATCACCTATATCAAAGTAACTACATTTGATAGAGAATAGGGAAAGTGGTTGGAGTTTGCCCTTGTGTCGAAGTAGTAGTTGATCGAGAATTGGGTCGAAATAGATAGTAGTAAATTGTATGTTGAGCAATCGAAACGATCTAATATACTTTAGTTGTGATACCCAATGAAATGAATTGTTTTTTTGTATTCTCTCTGTCGCCAGAAGTGAGAAATGGTAGGTTAGTTGAACGTCGAGAGGTACTGTATTGTCACGGGTATTGGCATCCATCAACCTTCCCAACGATGTAAAGCTACAGTCGGTAACCTTTAATGACTCGAGTTTGGGTGGAAATGTTACAACCAGGCGACCACCCAAAACAAGTGACTTGATGGATTGATTGCTTGAAAAGTTTAGGGGTTTACTACTGGGTGCTTTGTTTTGTGCTGCCACCGTTAACTTTCTGACGTGGAGTGTCTCGAGTGGCGACAAATCGGCAAGCTTTGCCAACTTTAGATAAAGGTGAGAAAAGGCATGTCGGTCGGGGGTAGCATAATGGATGTTGATAATGGTGTAAAAAGTGTGGATGAGTTGTGCGACAGTCTTGTCATTAATATCTACCCTAGTATCGGTATATTTAATGGTACGGATAGACGGGAATAATGATGGTTGAAGCCATGTCAACATATTTGTTGGATCATCGATATGTTGAAACTCTAAACTTTCCAATTTTGTGTTTGATTGTTGAAAGATAGATTGGTAAAACTCGTCACTTGGAGTACCCAAAGGTAGTGAAAAGAATTGAATCACTAGTCTCTTGGGACACCCCAATTGTATAAAGTCCCGGATCGGTTCGTTCCCGTTCAACAAGACATCGGTCAAACTAGACACTACAAGTGTATCTACATCAAACCCAGCCGACTTGATCACCTCTGCCTGTTTATCAAGTGAATGAATAGCAGTGCTTTTAACTTGCAAGTAGAGGCTAATAGGGGATTTGATACAACTCTTTCCACGTCTTAATACAGAGTCATAAAAGATAGATCTTTTCAATTCAGAGACATTGAATGATTTATCATTGGTATCTAACCCACGTATACTTGATAATTCCTCCAAGTATTCTTGTATTTGTTCCTTTTCGTGTGTCTCTAATTCCAAACTTGTATTGTAAGTTATATTGGTCAAGTAATCAGTGTGTAGTGGTACACTATATTGGAACTGGATATGTCTAATCACTCTCCAAACCCTAGTATCAAATACACCCTTTTCTTGGTTCTCCTTTTTCTGTCTTTGTGCACTCTCTCTTTCAATCATATCTTTTGGTGCACTTTTACCAGACTGTCTATTTAGATGATCTAGTATAGTAAATGGTATTGACATTGACAGTACATAACTATGATCAACCCAATCACAAATCCATTTAAACCATTGTTTTGATACCAAATCTAATGATAATTTAACTTTCTTTGGTATTAACTTTAGAGTTTAAAAAAGAATGGTAAGTAAGTACATAGATACAATACAATACAATACAATGCAAACATATATACTACATACATCACAATTTAATAGTAACTTTAATATTTGTTTTTGAACAATCAGTGGTATGGTAGTTGTCATCCTCTCTCTCTCTATCTATCTATCTATCTATCTATCTATCTATCTCTTATCATAAAGATAACAACTACTGCTTTGCTTTCCTTTTGTTGGTGTTCATTAAAAGAATCTTTTCTTTCAATATTCGAATATCTTTGTCTACTTGACAATCTGACTTTTTGTTTTTGGAAGTAGTCACATCACTGATACTAAATACTACTATTACTTGTATCTATCTTCGGTGTGTATATCTATATTTGTATAAATATATGTCATATGAAATGACATAGTACAATCGTACTCTTTGGATGACATCGAAATTTGATGATTTTTTTTTTTATTTATAATTTCCCTCCCATTCTTTTGTGCCGATCAATTTGCAGATATAATCTCTTCATTATTATTATTATTATTACTTTTGTTAATGACTAGACTATAGAGTATCATTCTTCAAAAAAGTCGATAGATATACAGTAGCAGCAGTTAGTAGTAGTAGTAAATATATAAATAATAGATAAAAAGAAAGATGGCAATCGACTATAGCAGCTTCATTGAACTTGGTGATCTTACAGACAAGAATATTGGTCAATTAAAGTTACTAAATACATCTGTATTACCAGTATCATATGACGATAAATTCTATCAAAAGATTCTTGCTGCACCATTCATCACTAAACTTGGTATGGATTCAATCAATCAATCAATCAATTAATTAACAACACCAACAACAACAACAACAACAACAAACTCGAACGATGAACAATGAAATATGAGATATATCTATGCGATGATCATACGATATCTCAAGTGACAGCTCACACATGCAAACACACAGTAGTACTGACATACTACTATACCATACTATATAATATTCAGCATTTTACAATGATGTACTTGTAGGAGCTGTTTCATGCAGAGTAGATCCACCAGTCAATGCTGGTGAACCACAAACCCTTTATATAATGACATTTTGCGTGTTGGCAGCCTACAGAAAGCTTGGTATTGGAAAGAAACTCTTGGAGTTTGTCGAAACAACCTGTGCCAAGAACAACTATTGCAAGGTAACCCTTCACGTACAAGTCAACAGCGATGCCATCGATTTCTACAAGAAATATGATTTCACCATTGAATCTACCATTCAAAACTATTACCGTAATATTGAACCTACCGATTGCTACTTGATGGCAAAGCTCATACCAGTAGATCCATCTGCTGTCACCACCACTACCACCGCCACCAATCCTGCCGCCAACAACAACAACAAGAATAAAAAGTAAACAAATTAATATTTCTTTATTTTGATATATTATTATAACCCATCCCCCTCCCCTCATCCTATATATTTATACATATATATATATATATATATATTTATTTGTAAATATTTATTATTATTATTATTTTTAGACTTTGGGTCTTGAATGATCCAACATTTCGAATTATTTCTTATTTTCCAATAGACCTAGGAACCCAAACAAATCCAGATAGAGTACACTAGTATATTGGTTATTTATTTATATTTAGAATTGATCAAAATGTAAAGATATATTATTAATTGTATTTTTGGTTATTTGTGGTATTCCAAATATTTGTTCCATCTTGTCTTTTTGTTGTTGTTGTTGTTGATTTTGATTATTATTTCGACTATTAAAGTCAAGAGTTAAAACATTTTTATAATACTCTAATATATTAAATGAAGTTTGAGTAGATATCATTTTTTTTGAATATCTTGTTTCGATAGAGTGTTGAATGGCAATTAAAGCATTTGGATCTTGGATGATGACCAAATCCAACACTTTGTATTGTTTTTTATCCAATAGATGCCCAAACAAATCCAAATAGAGTATACCAATATCGTGTAATTGTTTTTTCTTTCTTTTAGTTGACACAATATTTGTTGTGAGTGGTGGCATATGTGATTTGCATTGTTTTATCTTTGTCTTTATAATATCGAAATTGTCGCTTTTACATTGCTGTTGTTGTTGTTGTTGACCAAAATGTAGAGCAAGATCTTTAATGTATTGTAAACACAATACCCAATAAAACATGTGTAGGGGGTCTGATTTGTTTCGAACTGGAAATTTGAAATTAAACCGCTCCAAACATTGATCGATAATTTCCAATCGTTTCTTGGGGCAATCCATCGACTGAATGTATTGATGTAATGCTCTCCAACTTGTCGAGTAATCAAGATGCACAACGATTTTTTGTGAGATAATTGCACCACGATCGGCAAGTTTGCTAAAGGTTTCTGGATAATATTTCAAGAGTTGGACCAACTCTAAAATATATAGGTAGCTGAGTCTGGGGTCTTGGAAAAAGATAGGGACATAGGCTGGAGGGAAACTATCCTCTTGAAATAGAAACAATACGTGTCTATGCCTTATGATGTCATTGTAAAGTAGTCTCTTTCTTGCTGCTAGTTCGAGTGTTTCTTTGTCTAGTCGTAAATGAGGTACCCAGTTAACATCGCGATACCCATAGCTATAACTTTTAAATTGGTAATCACCAGGTTCAATCTTAAAGAGATCACAATCCTCGATAGTTGTATTGTTATAATGTATGCTTAGTGATCTAATGAACTCGATGGCTAAAAGAGGGTCATCTTTGCACATGCTATCAATCGATTCTAGTTCATCTCGTGTGATACTATATTTCAACGAAAGCAACTGTTGCATCCTAATTTGATTTAATTGTCTAACATGATGATACACCAAACTAGATACATATCGATTTTTAATAAAGATCGATTGAAATAGTTGAAATAATCTTTGATTGTATTGCAATATGCATTGTTGTTGTATTTGTTGGTTGTTTTGTTGATGTTGTGATTGATTCATTGTTACAATGAAGTAAGTGAATGAGAATCTTCATTGTATCTCATCATCGTCATGTTAGACTTGTAGGTGAATGAATGTAATTTTTGTTCAAAAAAATAGAACTTTGTATCTGAATCTTACTTTCATGTTTATTTATATGTGAAATATTAAAATAGTTAGTTATATTATTATTATTATTATTATTATTATTATTATTATTATTATTATTATATATTGGTTATTTATATTTAGAATTGATCAAAATGTAAAGATATATTATTTATAGTACTCGAATATAGTAAATGATGTATGTCTAGTCTGGATAGAGAGTTTAATGGCAGTTAAAGCGAGAGATGCCATATGCACATTGCTCGATAGTGTCCAAGTTTACCATGCGGCAATTATCTGTTTCCGTACCATTTCCTCAATTACAATATGTAAGGAAAGGGTAAAACAACCACAACCTAAGATAATATCATCAAGAAAGTGTGGTGATAAAAATGACAATGGTGAACATGCAACTGTTGGAAACCCCATCACTCACGCATCAAATCAGTACCCACTCCCCCGATCCATTGAGAGTTAGTATGAGGGTGGAAGAATTCTCATACACCCAGATGGCATACTGCCAGCTTCATATGCAACCTTTTTGTTTAGTACATTTAATTTGATTTATTTTAATTATTTTGAATCCCCAATCAAAGAGACTGAACAATGATCATTCACTAACTCATAAAACTAGGTCTAATAACGTTTGTACTAAAATATTAATAGTCTATTAGGAAGATTGATCAATCCACTTACTTTATTATTTATGTATCCATTTCAATATACAAAATACTTTTATTAGAAATTAAATTATTTCTTCCATTCCAACTTTAATTTATTTATTAAAATCATGGATACCTTCTCACAAAATAATAATAATAATATTCCCAATAATAATAATAATAATAATAATATTGTAGTCTTTGAACAAGCATCAAAAGTATTAACAGAATTTGATAAACAAAATGAAATCAAACAATCTAAAATAATTTTAGAGTGTCCTCAAGACTTAAAAGATGATCAACCTTTCAAAACATTTATCAACTTTGTCAACAATTCATGCAGATTTGCTAGCGATTCATCAAATGCAGACAATTTGAAACAGGTTCCAATCATATACAATGATATCAAAAAGCTTATTATTGAACTCAACAATGAAGTTAAGCATGTTGACAAACTTTCAAACCAAGTAAATCAGATCGCTCGCCAATTGGTCTCAACCGTGAAAAATTTCCAAATATTTATACGACCGATCCTACCAAGAGTAGAAAAAATGAAAACAGACATCTTAGTACATCAAGATTGTATTAAAACAGATGATGATCTTTCAGAGGTTGACCAACAGGACATTGGTATTGCGCTCAGTAATCTCACAACTGGATCGGATGAGATTTCCAAACATATTCTCATCTCTCAAAATTTCTGTATTTCCAAACAAAATGAATTACTCGAAGTGGAACAGGTAGTTCTTGAAAAAAAACAAACTCACGAAAGAAGATTGGAGTTTCTTAAAGAAAATTTTGGAATCATTTGTGGATTAAGCACAACAGGTGTCCTTTCACAATTAGCACTTACCGAAATTGGTACAGCCCTCGTATCGACGATTCCAATTGCAGTCAATATCCCTCCGGTTTTTCTTGGACTTATTTGTGCTGTCTAGGTGGTTTACTTATTGGAGGAATAGTTTGGATGGTTGTCAAATTATTCAAGACCAGTAATCAATCATCATTGGAGAAATTGACTCGTATTCTAGCAGGTATTGAACGTCTCAAGAATATAAACGACTATTTCATCCGTTCATTCAGCCAATGTAATGTGGATGACAGTAGAGTTAGAACTAATTTAAAAGAAATTTCAGATAGTATGAAGAGCTTAAGATATAGAAAGTTAAATCGAGCTGTTTTCCAACAATTGGAAAAAAATACCAATTCTCTAATCCACAATCTTACAATCATTTCTGAAATGAAGGTAATGGATAACTTACTAGGATCCTCTTCAACACCCAAAACTAACCACATAAAAAGATTAAAAGCACCTTCAAATTTAACAAATTCAATCAAACATTAAATTTTAAAAAAATAAAGAAATAAAAGAACGTATAGGTTTATTAAATAAATAATTAATAATGCCCTCAATCTCAAACTAAGCTAGAAGAGAGAGAGTATTTTACCATTATCTCGTAAAAAAATAGAACTTGGCTAAGATTATTAAAAAAATTACATATATTGCTTGTTATTTATTATTATTATTACTAGTATATTGGTTATTTATTTTAGAATTGATCAAAATGTAAAGATATATTATTAATTGTATTTTTGGTTATTTGTGGTATTTCAAATATTTGTTCCATCTTGTCTTTTTGATGTTGTTGTTGTTGTTGACTTTGATTATTATTTCGACTATTAAAGTCAAGAGTTAAAACATTTTTATAATACTCTAATATATTAAATGAAGTTTGAGTAGATATCATTTTTTTTGAATATCTTGTTTCGATAGAGTGTTTAATGGTAATTAAAGCGTTTGGATCTTGGATGATGACCAAATCCAACAATTTGTATTGTTTTTTATCCAATAGATGCCCAAACAAATCCATATAGAGTATACCAATATCGTGTAATTGTTTTTCCTTTCTTTTAAATGACACTATATTTGTTGTGAGTGGTGGCATATGTGATTTGCATTGTTTTATCTTTGTCTTTATAATATCGAAATTGTCGCTTTTACATTGCTGTTGTTGTTGTTGTTGACCAAAATGTAGAGCAAGATCTTTAATGTATTGTAAACACAATACCCAATAAAACATGTGTAGGGGGTCTGATTTGTTTCGAACTGGAAATTTGAAATTAAACCGCTCCAAACATTGATCGATAATTTCCAATCGTTTCTTGGGGCAATCCATCGACTGAATGTATTGATGTAATGCTCTCCACTTGTCGAGTAATCAAGTTGTACAACGATTTTTTGTGAAACAATTGCACCACGGTCGGCAAGTTTGCTAAAGGTTTCTGGATAATATTTCAAGAGTTGGACCAACTCTAAAATATAGAGGTAGCTGAGTCTGGGGTCTTGGAAAAAGATAGGGACATAGGCTGGAGGGAAACTATCCTCTTGAAATAGAAACAATACGTGTCTATGCCTTATGATGTCATTGTAAAGTAGTCTCTTTCTTGCTGCTAGTTCGAGTGTTTCTTTGTCTAGTCGTAAATGAGGTACCCAGTTAACATCTTTGATTGCATTGTAGTATGCATTGTTGTATTTGTTGGTTGTTTTGTTGTTGTTGTTGTTGGTTGTTTTGTTGATTGTTTTGTTGTTGTCGTTGTTGTTGATGTTGTGATTGATCCATTGTTACAATGAAGTAAGTGAATGAGAATCATTGTATCTCATCGTCGTCATGTAAGACTTGTAGGTGAACGAATGTAATTTTTGTTAAAAAAAATAGAACTTTGTATCTTGCCTAAATTTTTATTTATATATGAAACTACAATAGTTAATTATTATTACTATTATTTTTATTTCATATTGGTTATTTATTTATATTTAGAATTGATCAAAATGTAAAGATATATTATTAATTGTATTTTTAGTTAATAATGGTAATTCAAATATTTGTTCCATCTTGTCTTTTTGATGTTGTTGTTGATTTGGATTTTGATTATTATTATTATTTAGATTATTTTGATTATTATTTAAAACATTTTTAAAATACTGTAATATATGAAATGATGAAAGAGTAGATCTCGTTATTTTTTTATATATAGTCTGGGTAGAGTGTTGAATGGCAATTAAAGCGTTTGGATCTTGGACGATGACCAAATCCAACACTCTGTATTGCTTTTTATCCAATAGAAACCTAAACAAATCCATATAGAGTATGCCAATATCGTGTAACTTTTTTTTTCTAAAATTGATCTCCTTTCTTTGAAAATCACGACTAAATCGTGATTTTGATGGTGAATCTAAATCTATAATGAGTGGCGGTATGTTTGATCTACATTCTTCTAACTTGCTCTTTATAATATTGTAATTATAGTTGTCACATTGTTGTTGTTGTTGTTGTTGTTGTTGTTGTTGTTGTTGTTGTTGTTGTTGTTGTTGTTGTTGTTGTTGTTGTTGTTGTTGTTGTTGTTGTTGTTGTTTATCAAAATGTAGAACCAGATCTTTAATGTACTGTAAATACAATACCCGATAAAACATACATAGGGGGTCAAGATCTGAGTCATGTATGGCTATAAAATAGAATTCAAACCGTACCAAACATTGCTCAATAGTATCCAATCGTTTCTTGAGGCAATCTATCGACTGAATGTATTGATGTAATGCCTTCCACTTTCCACGGTTACCAAGTTGCACATAGATCTTTCTTTTGGAGACAAGTGCACGATTGGCAAGTTTTCTAATGGTTTTTGGATAATATTTCAAGAGTTCCATAAACTCTAAAATATAGATGTAGTTGAGCCTGAGGTCTAGGAAAAAGGTAGAGACATAGGCTGGAGGGAAACAATCCTCTTTAAATACAAACAACTCGGGTCTATACCTTTCTATGATTTCATTGTAAAGTAATCTCTTTCTTGCAGCTAGTTCGAGTGTTTGTTTGTCTAGTCGCAAACTAGATATCTTCCTGGAACTAGTGAATGTGAAATCACCAGGTGAATGACTAAAGAAATCACAATCCTCGATAGTTGTATTGTTATAATGCATGTTTAGTGATCTAACGAGCTCGACACCTAAAAGAGGGTCATCTTTACACATGCTATCAATCGATTTTAGTTCATATCGTCTGATACTAGTTAGCAACGAAAGTAACTGTTGCATCCTAATTTGATTTAATTGTCTAACATGACGATACACCAAACTAGATACATATCGATTTTTAATAAAGATTAATTGAAATAGTTGAAATAATCTTTGATTGTATTCCAATACATGTTGTTGTATTTGTTGAAATATTCGAATTATTTGTTGTTGTTGTTGTTGATGTTGTGATTGATTCATTGGTCCATCTCGAATAATAATGACAATCAACAAATATTTGAGTGTAATTGGGAAAAAAAAACGATCGGTTAAGTTTAATTGCCACGCTGGCAGACCAAATTAGATATTATTATTATTTATATTTATATTTTTGATTATTATACAATTGTATGTTGTGACGTCTAATTAATTTTATTATTGGTATTGTCGTTGTGGTTATATTGTAGTATCCCCCTGTCTGTCAGTGTTCCCATTTTTAAAAATACTTTTTGTTTTGTTTGGTTTAGTTTGTTTGTTTGTTTGATTACAATTGATGTATCGTCGTCGTCTTTGTTGGTCGTCGAGTTACAATTGATGAATCCACCATTCGCAGAATTCTCTTTCATCGATACTGCCAGAGTAGTTTCTGTCAATCGAGTAGAACAAGGTTTTGGTTTGACCCTTGCTAAAGTAGAAACCAAGATATTTGATACATCTCTTGAATTCCTTCTTGCTCAAAGTTCCACTGCAGTTGGAATCAAACATTCTAAAGGCGGCGCTGGCAGACATCATCTTTTGGACGAGGTGTGGTGGAAGACCAACTGGCACAACAAATGCAGCGGTTCTGACATAGGTGCTGGCATAAGAGTATGCTGGTCTTACATAGGCAGATGGTTGCGAGTAGGCAACAGCTCCATAAGCGCCACCTGGAACAGCTCCGACGGCACCATAGGCACCTGGCATAGCTCCTGGATAACCGGCAGTTGGTGGATAAGCACCTGGCATAGCTCCTGGCATAGCTCCTGGATAACCAGCGGTTGGTGGATAAGCACCTGGAACAGCACCTGGGTAGGCTCCTGGAGCTCCAGTTGGTGGGTAAGCACCTGGAACGGCTCCTGGGTAGGCTCCTGGAGCGCCAGCTTGTGGGTAGGCACCTGGAACAGCACCTGGAGCACCTGGATAAGCACCTGGTTGACCTGGATAGGCTCCTGGAGCACCTGGCTGACCTGGATAGGCTCCTGGAGCGCCTGGTTGACCTGGATAAGCTCCTGGTTGACCTGGATAGGCTCCTGGAGCACCTGGTTGACCTGGATAAGCTCCTGGAGCACCTGGATAGGCTCCTGGTGGCTTGGCACCAGCTTGTGGTGGGTATCCAGGTTGACCTGGTTGTTGTGGGGGGTATCCGGGTTGACCTGGCTGTTGTGGTGGATATCCAGGTTGACCGGGTTGTTGTGGTGGATATCCAGGTTGACCTGGTTGTTGTGGTGGGTATCCAGGTTGACCGGGTTGTTGTGGTGGGTATCCGGGTTGACCGGGTTGTTGTGGGTATCCAGGTTGACCGGGTTGTTGTGGAGGGTATCCAGGTTGTCCTGGCTGTTGTGGTGGGTATTGACCTGGCTGACCGGGTTGACCTGGATAAGCTCCTGGTTGACCTGGTTGACCTGGATATTGACCGGGTGGCTTGGCACCGGCTTGTTGTGGTGGATATCCGGGTTGACCGGGTTGACCTGGAGCACCTGGATAGGCACCTGGTTGACCTGGTTGTTGTTGTGGTGGGTATTGACCGGGTTGACCTGGTTGACCTGGAGCACCTGGATAGGCACCTGGCTGACCTGGTTGTTGTTGTGGTGGATATTGACCGGGTTGACCTGGAGCTCCTGGTTGACCTGGATAGGCACCTGGTTGACCGGGTTGTTGTTGTGGTGGGTATTGACCGGTTTGACCGGGTTGACCTGGTTGTTGTGGTGGTGGGTATTGACCTGGAGCACCTGGAGTAGCTCCGGCAGTTGGTGGTGGTGGGTATTGACCAGCTCCAGTTGGTGGTGGAGGATATGGTGAACTTGGGGAGGCAGCGCCAGCTGGTGGTGGTGGATAGGCACCTGGAGCACCTGGTTGACCATAACTTGGGCTTGATTGACCTGGCATGACCTTGATTGGCATTTGGGAGTATTGGTCAGATGCAGTTCCAGGGGGTGGAGGGTTTGGTGGGTTTTGCATTCTATCTATTTAAAGTTTCTATTATTATTGATTATAATAGAAAAAAAAAAAGTGAGGTGTTAGAAAGATTCTACTCTTTCAGATTAATCTAATCTTTGGTGTTTGTATCTTTTTAAACGAAGTGTTGTTGTTTGTTGGTTGTTAACCTATTTCCTTTGTCACGTCACTTTTACTTCTGTGAACAAATGAATGAATTGATATCAAGTCTTCAAAACCCAACAACATCAACATAGTTTAAAAATTATCTATCTATCTATCTATCTATCTATCTATCTGTCTGTTCATCCATCTTTTTGTCTGCAAACAAACAAATATCCTGTTTAGTTTAGCTGAGGGTTCTTACATTGTAAAACAATAAGGGTGTATGTGAAAGGAGGAGAGAAGAGTGAATTGAATTAAGAGATAGTTATATACTAGATGATGTAATACAACTAACTAATAAACTAACTGCTGCTTTTAATGACTAAAGAAGTTGATGATTCCTTTTGCCCTTGTGTGAAATTAGAGGTTGGGATAAAAAAAAAAAAACAAAGTCAGAAGCTCAACAGTTTGGTGTCATCCAAACACACATTGCAAGTAGCAGCATATCTTCATTGGCAAAGAATGGGATGGCTTGGCTACATCACCCACCGATGTTTCTTTGGATCACACCCTTTATGTCTCCATGTTCGTTGCTGTGTCGAGGATTACAATCATTGGACAAGAAATCAAGTAGAATAGCGTGTTTATACCCAAAGCAGATTGAATCAAAGAGAGGAGAGAAAAAAGATTTATGTACAAAAGACGAATGAGTTAAAGTTTGATTTCTAACTACAAGCAGTACCATAATAAGGTGTAATAATCGATAATAATGATAAATGACATTTGTTGTTGTTTTTTAAAGGTTTAAAGAGGGACAAATACACAATAATTAAACTACCATATATCTTTTGATTATTTTAATTTAGTACTGTGGTTTATTGAGGGTCATAAATTTTTAGACGATGGTACCTGTAATAATAATAATAATAAATAGTGTAAATGGGTTGGGGGAGTAAAGATAGATTAGTCATATGATCAATTTCAAGAGTTTAGAGTTTGTTTGTTTTCTTTCATTTTATACATACCAGCGTTGGTGGCAACCTTTGGCCATAAATCAGAGCATTCCTTGGCAACTGGACCGAGGATGTTACCCTTGACTTCACCCTTTGGGTTGCAGATGACACCAGCATTGTCTTCAAAGTACAAGACAGTGCCGTCCTTTCTTCTCCATGACTTTCTTTGTCTGACAACCAAACCAGTGGTGACCTTCTTTCTGAGATCAGGCTTACCCTTCTTGACGGTAGCCATGACCATGTCTCCGACACCGGCGGCTGGGAGTCTGTTCAATCTACCCTTGATACCCTTAACGGCGATGACGTATAAGTTCTTGGCACCAGAGTTATCAGCACTGTTCATGACAGCACCAACTGGGAGAGCGAGTGTAACTCTGTAGTTAGATCCGATTGCTTGTGCTGTTATTTCATGTATTTAGATAAAGTATGTTGTGATGAGATTGTATATAGTAGGTATATGAGAGTTTAAAGGTGTAAGTATACTTGAATATGTAGATCCGAGATACACGTTTCTAACTAAACGAAACGAGCATCCTTCTTTTGTTCTTCTAGTTGTAACATAGCAGCAACATACGCTTAGACATTTTTTCACAACAGGAGAGGAGGTGGAACTATTCACAGGTATTTGGCTCTTGACTATCACCTAGCGAAACTCGGTCCTCGGTCGCCTCACGCTCACTCCTCCAAAAAAATAAAATTCAAAAATAATTGCAAAAAAGCAAAAATTCCGTTTGAAAAAAAAAGAAAAAATGCCCTCTCCGAAAGACATCGCATGATCTTTCAAAGTTAGAGTGCAGTAGTTTATTCATTAATATTATTATGTTTGTTATGATGTATTGTTATTAAAGGAGAGGAGACAACTATTACTTATTAGTTAATTTATACAAATCTTGTTGATAAATATATTTTAAAAATAATGGACTACGTTCACTGATGAGAGCTGGAAGATATTTTGGTTGCGATGACAATGACAATGATGATGGTGATGGTGTAGAAGAGGATTGATTATTATTACTACTATTATTACTATTATTATTATTATTATTATTATTATTATTAATACTGTATGTTTGAAACCAAATCTTTCGAATAGTATGGTATTTTTTGATGGTATTGATGATAGTGCTAGTTGCAGTGGACAATGCTTTGATACGTTCTTGTTGGTCTAATATAGAATAGATGTATTCTATCATTGATGGAGTTGCATCTTTGTGTGATCTATTCTCCTTTATAAAACGATGGACAAGTGATGCATAGTCTGGTGATTGATGACAGATGGTTATAAACATATCAGGTGTTCCAAGTCTTAGGATACACATAAACAGTCTTTCTATGTGGTCACGGATGTTTCCAATCTCTCTTGTTTTGTCATCTGACGATGATGATGATTGTACAAGTGGTTGTGTGTTTGGGTGTCCAAAGATCATACTCGACAAGAATGGACAATGCAATTTGATAGTGTCGAGTAGGTGTAGTGCATACACTGGTAAATGGAATCCATTGGGTCGTGGACCTTCAAAGTATTGCTTGGCATCGGGATTGGTTGGTCGTGACACATGATGCGATTCATTGTTTAAAAAGTACCATGGTTGGTTGCGAAATGTTGGATTTGGTTGTTGTAATAGACTCTCTGTACGAACAAGATGTATCTTGATCAATTCTGCAATAAGAGAATAATCCAAATCAATACTGGCTTGAACATCAAGTATTCTTTGGTCTTCCAATCCCCCCTGTCCTCCTTCTCCTTCTTCTCCTCCTTCCTTTGTCTCTAGATGTAATGGTAAAAGAGAAGATACCAACTGTGGGTATTGATAGACATCCTCGCAACGTTCAAGGATTGTTTCTGTCGACATCCCCATATGATAACAAAAATAGGGTGTTGATTTGTCAGAAGTAATGGCTGTCGTTTGAATACTACTTCTTGTATGAAGCTTGTTCCATTTAACATCCAAATTTAATCGATAGTACATATCTTTGATTCCTTCCAAAGTAAGTGTTTTACCAAGGAGCAAAGTTTGATCACATTCCACTCGTTTGGTTCTGGCGGGCAGTCCGTAGAGACTAAAGTAATAATCGAGATTTGTGAGGTCGCCTAAATTATCATCCAGCTTTTTAAAGAGAGGTTGGGGACGTTTGTCATTGTAAGACGACCGTAGCGATAGGTTGGGAACATGGTGGAGAATAACTTGAAGGTGTGGGATAGCGTAATCGAGTCCTAAAAGGGTTCGGATATCCCCTACATTTTGATGAACAAATCGGATGATATGATGTTGGTTTTTAGTTTGGTAAGAGCTGACTCCAGATGCCAATGACAAGGTTGTTGACAATCGTAAATAACGTGGGTCGTGTATCATTACAACCAGCTCTTTAATGTCGTACGCGTCTTGGGATCTAGGGCAATCTTCTCCTTCTTCAAAGTTCATACGAGCCAAGGGAAACCCATAGAGAACGTGGTCATCAGGTCCGAGATAGGTAAACGAGTGTTTATCAACATCCAATATCTTGGTGTACTTTTGGTAGATGGATGATTTGGGTGATAGGCGATTGAGTGGAATGAGTTTATAACGACGATACTTTGAATAGGCATATGAAATGACATGTTGATGTGTATAGTTTATAGTAGAGTCCTCGGGTATCTCGATCACCCTATTGTTGTCAATTAGTGCTTTTGCCAACAAATCAATCATTACCATATCCTCCATCTTTTCAAGGTGTGACCACGTAAAGAGATGCAAATGATTTTTGAGTACAAGATTGAAAATATCTAGATTGAGTGACATTTTCACCAAGTGCGTGATGAATGACTGGTCAATCAGCTGATCGAGTTTACCTTGTTTAAAAAGTACAAGGAAATATTTGGGTGACATGATCAATAAATCTTTTGGTTGTTTTACTCTTGTCCAATCCAATCTTTCCAATGATGGTAAATGAGTAAATGATAATATTTTGTTTAATAAATATTTGTTTGAAAATACTGATGAAATAATCTTTAAAGTTGAAGTTGAAAAAGGTAAAGAAGATGAGGATGATGAGGAGGGTAATGGAGGAATGATTTGTTTTTTAACTTCTCTCTTGATCTTTTTCATTTTCTCTGGAATTGAAAGATTAAATTGTTGTAATAATAAAATGAGACAGTTTTTAGGACTATGGTTGGCAAAGAAAAATGATTTAGAGTTTAGGAAATCTTGTTTGATGGATCCAAGTTGAAGAAGATATTGTAGTGGTGCTAGTGACAGGTTGTGTCGTGAGAATAGATGGTTCAACTGTCTCTCTGAGAGTTGAGGATGATCAGAGTCTAATCTTTCTTTTATGACCTTTGAAATATCGACTCTATTGTAAACCAATGATTGATAGAATAAATATTGAAGATCTGATTGTTGTAATGTTGGTTCTAGGTCAAGATAGTATGATGTAATCCACTCGGGTTTCTTGTTGATAAAACTATGTGATACATTTGAAATATCAATTTTACTATACAACTCTTTATGATGATTGGTGTAATAGTATTGGATGATGGGGATGTTTCCATGTCTGAATGCTTCAACAAGTGTACTTTGATCATACATTGTGTGGTTACGAGATTGGCAGTCTCGATGAACCATTTCAAGGTGTTTCATAGTTCCAGATTGTCCAATCCAACTCCATGTATCTTGAGTAAATCCAACACCATCCAGTCTACTTGAAACGATAAATTCGACAAGTTCATCATTCATACCAACCAAGAATGCATCATCAAGAATAGATGTTCTCGTAGCTTTACCAGAATTGATAATATCATCGTCGTTGTCTGGAAAGAGTTGATAGAGTAGTTTGAATGCACCGAGTCGTCCATAACAACACATTGACGCAAACAGATTATATATATCTAGTCGATCTCTAAACTCGTCAAAGATATATTGTAGCATTGTTGCCAGACTGTCGTCACATAGCCGACTTGCCATTTGATCAATCAAATATCTTGAAATGATGATTGGTTCGGTATTTCGATGTTCTTGATATTCACCGTCGTTGCCCTCGAAATAGACTTGAGTATATTTCAATAAATCTAGGTCTAGAGACATGAGTGCAGTTTGAATGTTGTAGTATCGTCCCAACGCAGGTTTATGTTCAAGTAGATACTTTACAACTTTAGGATTGTGATTGTCAAGTATTGCAAATTGACTGCATTGTTCATTTCGATTTTCATGCAAGAATGTTGTAATCTCTAATGCATATGCAAATTTATCCTTTCGTTGTGCAGCCCAGTCCATTGCATGATACGACGCTCTTGCTTCAGTCGAGTTTTCCTCGACTATCTTGGAGTGGTAGTATCTGACTTGTTCGGGAGACCCAAGCTTGCAAACAAGGTCAAACATGTGATTGTAAAAGAAATGTCGTTCCTCCATATCAATCAACCCATCGATAAATTTCATCGCCGATGGTTTGCTGCTGCAATGTTTAGCAATCAACTTTTTCAATCCTTTTGTAGCATTATGATGTTCAAAGTATCGATAAAGATGAAATGTATTGATATCTTCTGAAATGACGATGATATCAGATGATGAAGAGGATGATAAAGGTGGAGGGGATGAAGGGGGGGATAAATAAATATTATAAATTTGAATTAAATCCAAACATAATGATTCTATTTTTTGTCTGTCTTGTAGTCCATAGTATTTAGATTCATGTTGTTTAAGAGTTTTAAATTTGAATTCATCAAGAAGCATTGTAATGAATATCTTCTTTTCGAGTGGCTTGCAAGTGAGGAATGAAAGGTCTGCCATCTTTGATTTAAACAACTCTATCAACCTCAGTCCATCCTTAAAGTATGTGTACCCGAGTAGTGACACTTGTTGATCTTGAGGTCGAACCTGATGACATTGGATGATTTGATTGGCGTGTTGATACCATTCACTGTTTTGCTTGCGATGACCATCAAAAAACTCTTTGTACCCTTCTTCACCTTCATCCTCCAAGTCTTGCACATGGCAATCAAAGTAGATGGTCGGTGACAATGGTGCAGGTGTCTTGGCTAGTTGGTGTCGTAAAAAGGTTGATCCAAATAGACGTTCTATTTCACTGGCACTCTTGCACCGCTCATAGTCTTTATATTTAATCAACAGTGATCTTGGGTAATGTGAATAGGCACTATCAGACAATCTGATCAGTTGCACATTAATACAATGTACATTCAACCAAATCAATTTCATTAAATCTTCATCATTTAATATCTTTTTGAATGTAAATGATAATTGTTCCATCCTTTCTTTCTCTCTCTACACAATTAATAAATAAATTGTTAATCAATAAACACACTCAATGTAACACTGTCTACTCTTACTCTTACTTATACACTTTCTAGACCTAATCTATCTATCTAATCTATTCTATATATATACATATAAATACACATGAACACTAGTCATCATAATAGTACATATTACTAAACTAAAAGTAAAATATGGAATGAAAAAAGAAAAGAAAGTTTGGTTTTTAATTTTATTATTATCTTCACCAAGAGTGAGAAAGAGAGATAATACTATTATTAGTAGAATGAATGATCTATACTTTTTTAAAGTATTTAGACATTCATATCTTCGAGATCAATTATTTAAACAGATAAACAAGATTGGAGATGATATTTATTCAATTAGTGTAGAAAAGATTAGATCGCTTAGAGGAAGACACTTGAAATGTAAATCGTTAAAGAGTGTGGTTGCATTCAATTGCTACTGGCTCTTTGAAGAGATGTTTAAAGAGTTTATGGAGCTTAAACTTAAGGGTACGACAGAGATGAAAAGAGACAGTGTATTGGATGGGGTACTCGATAGAGCACTTGCATATCAAAACTACCGTGTTGCCAAACTACTGATCGACTGCAAAGACTATATACGTCCGTTTGCAAGTGACATTGAATCATTGAAACAATGTATTGCATTGTCATGTTGGTATGGTTGGTTAGACGTATACCAATTCCTGACCAAAGAAAGGAGAATGGTGGGACTGGACCAACTGTGTATGGATCATTTGGTACGAAGAAATAATATATCATTTCTATCATTCTATTTGGAGATGAGAAAGGATACACCTCCAAAGATGTATGCTGGTCTATTAGAGAAAGTAGCTCATTCACATACCGACACGGTTCAATTCTTCTTTCAACATCCATCGTACCAATTGGAAATGACCAACAGGATACAAAATGTGTTTGAGGAGGTGTGTCGAGCCGAAACAAGTGACACCAACAACAATAGTACCTATTTAATAGACACACTCAATTATCTTGTCAAACTAGACCGAAATGTAAAGATTACCTTTTTAGCATTCAAAAATGCTTTACTTTCAGGTAATGAACATCTTGTCACCTATGTATTGGACATGTATAAGGTAGAGGATTTGACATCGTCGACTACACCAAATCAATTTGTAAACTTGACAACATGTTATAACAACAATATTGATTTGATGGAGAGAATATTGGATCATCCATTGGTAAAGAGTGACTTTTTATTGAAAATAGCTATCGATAGCAACATGTCATTCGAAACAATTCTATTCCTTATTGGACGATTAAAACCATTTTCGTTCAGCTCTGGTTGTGCCATTGCAGCCATCGAGCAAGGTAACATGCCACTACTATTACTGTTTGACGATATCATTCAAGATATTCTAGGTGACGAACACCTAAGGCAATTGGCTGTCATGGCTGCCATCAAAAGTGAAAATGTACAAGTTGCCGACTTTGTATTTGGTTTGCACGCCAAGATTGTCGATATCTCAGAGATTGATATTAGATTGAACCCATCAGAGGACCGACACAGATCAATCTTTTCAAATATGATAAGTTTGGATATGATAAAGTTATTATATCAATATGGATTTATAGACGGTGAACCTATATTGGAGCAAATACGAGAATATCCTTTATCAGTGACACCTTTCTTTTACCATTGTGATAATATCAACTTTATATTTGACCAAGTTTTAAAAGATGTCACACAACAACAACAACAACAACAACAAGAGTCGTACGTCATCCCACCATTTCAATATAGCTCTGGAAGATGGAGTTCGTTTGATGACAATATGGACACTATCCTTTGTAATTTATATGATAGAAGTTTGTTAACTGTAGAAATATCAAATCTCTGGGAAATCATACAAAAAGGGTACCTTGGAATGATCAAAAGAGTAATCAACACTTTTAATATAGATAAATTAAATCATAATCAAACTTTAATTGGTAAAGTATTATTAAATCAATAATAATAATAATTACAAACTTTATTTTGCTAACCATTCTATTTTTTTTAATATTTATTTAGCAATGAGAAGTGAAAATGATGAATTGGCTGAATATTTATTACCAAAAATGGATTTTACAACATTGGATGCATCAGACATTAAATCAACGTTTGAAATAGCAATGTGGATTGGTAATGGAAGAAAGGTGATTGATTTGGTTACCAAACATCTCCCACCAAAAAAATTAGAAAAAGTTGTCAATCTTTTGTTGGAAGTTTGTTACAAACAAGGAAATATTTCATTATTCAAATTATTAAATAATAATAATAATAATAATAATAATAATAATAATAATAATAATAACCAAAAAGTGGCAAAAAATATATATAGTAGATAGCTATTTAGCCTCAAACGAAAGTACTGTTATTTTACTTTTTAACCATCTAGAAGAATATTTTTTGTTTCTTAATATATTTATATTTATAGGGAGAGAGAGAGGACATACAGTATTGGTCATAATTCATTCCTATAGATATTATTTCTAGTACACCATGTCAACTTTCAATACACCTTCTTCTTCTTCATCATTACCACCAGCACCACTATACGACTCAATTAGAGTCCAAGAATGGACCAACGCAATGGTTGAGACTTGGTTGGAAGATTGTAGAAAATTATTATATTTCCAAAATAGGGTAGTCTTTTGCGATGCCCATATCACAGGAGTGGTCCTTTTACAAAACTTGGCATCGGTAGATGCATTTGATGGCATCTTTATTCCACCAACTCAAGATGTAATAGATGATCCTCACAGATTAGAAAAAAGGGATATGTTCCTTCTATGTCTTTTTCATGACGCCAAAAGAAGACATAGTGCATCCCAATAAATTCTATTTCTTTATTTCTGCGAAAGAATATTCTAATTCTTGAACCTTTTTTTTTTTTTTTTTTTTGTATTATTGCTTTCTGTTTATATATATAAGTATACTTATATATATATAAGTATACTTATATATATATATTTGTATAGTTTATATAAATTATGGTAATAAAAGAGGAGACGGAACCATTTTTTAAAGTATTTAGAATAGTTATACTTAGAAGGATTATATTTGGGTATATAGAATCGATTGGAGGTGATGGTATATATTACAATACAAAGTACATTCAATCATTGGATCTACTTGGTATTACTAGATTTGGAAGTGGTGTTCATCATATCATAAAGAGCAATGTAGAGAGATTACTTGTAGAGTATCCATCGTTTGTAAGAAAGTTTGATATGGAGGATATGATCGATCGGATGGATTACAAGACTGCAATGCTTCTCAATCAGAATGGTTTATTCGATTGTTTGAATCAAGATGATTTGCTGCGTCTGCTTTGGAAGACATGTTCAAGTGGATGGCAGGACATGTTTGAAATGATCTTGGCAAAGAAACCATACAAGAGGGTATTTTGGTCAAAGCAAACAATGTGGTTTAGGATACAAGGTCATATTCGGCTCATTGCCAACAATCATGTGGATTTTCTAAAGTACTATGTGCAAAAGGATATTGATAAATGTTACGGATCGGTTGATATGGAAAGTTTTGTGAATCCTCTTTACATTGCCTCCAAGAAGAATGACCATGTAGAGATGATCAAATATTTGTTGGAGCATCCCGTCTACTCGAGACGACTCTCTTGTCATGTTCAATCCTTGTTTGAACAATCAGCTTTTAATGTTCAACGGTATCTTTTCGAAACTCATCATGCAACCATTACCATTAGAGTGTTGCAAAGGGCGTGTAGCAGTGGTCAAGCCAATCTCATCACCTTTATGTTGGACAATGAGACTATCAGCAGTCAGCAGGCACCAAATTACCGTCCATGTATATCATTGGGATACGGTAAAATCGTTGATAGTATTGACATTTGGAAAAGACTATTGAGTCATCCATTGTCCTATCGTCCCGACCAGTCAATCTTGCAAACTTGTTTGTTGACAGAAAGGAACAAACACCTATCACTTGAAACATTCAAATATCTTTTGGACAAGTTATCATTTCTAGTGGATGAACGGTTTTTGATAGATGCTATCAAACTGCGACCACAGTTGGATTGGATCAAACCTGTGTTTGACAATCTATCAACAACTCCTGGCAAGCTTACAGACCCAACAAATGTTTTACAAGTTTTGATGGAATATGGTAATCTAGAATTATTGAAATACTTTATGTCTACAACAAAGTATGACAATAATATTAATGGTACACTACCACAGGATATTTCACTTTTTTTAAAGTCTATACCTCTTGGTGCACACATACCATTGGATATAATCACATTTATGTTTGAAAGTCAATTATTTGATGATCAACAGGTTCAACCTCACGATAGTACCGAGGGATACCATAATAGTAGATATTATGTAGAATCTGAATGCTATCTTTATGAAAAGGGTGTGTTTCAACATACCCTATATTCACTAGACTGGATTGCCGATCGTGGTCATCTTGGACTTGCCAAGATCATTGTCGAAAGTAAAAAGTGTCGCTTTGGTAGATCGGTCAGTTTACCTGATGCTATGAATTTGGATCCTGGCCACCTCGACACTTTGGAATATCTTTACGAAAAATACCCTTTCTCCTTTAATCATTCAGACATTTCGTATGTATTTGTTGGCAAGTTGATATCACATGGTAAAGATGCATTTCTAGAAAAAATGATCAACTCTGACCAAACATCTCAAGTCGTCAAATTACATCTACTCTGCCAACTAAGAAAACAATCATTAAAATATGGTAATATTGGTGTATTGGATTTTATTAAAAAATTAATCAATCAAAATTTAATTCAAAATTGGAAACTAGAAAAGGAAATTTTAAGATATAATACATATAAAAAAAAATATATAAATAAAAATAGTATCATATTTTGTGGATAAAAAAAATAAATAGAAAAAAAGAACGATATTTATTTATTTATTTATGTATTTTTCCAAAACCTTTCATCGAAGTTTTTGGATTGGGAATTCCAAAATGCCTCTTTTTTTTTTTTTTTTTTTAATTTAGTTTCATTTTCATTGCCTACTCTACTCACTATTCCTACTACTATACACTCTACAAGAGAATGGGAATATGATTGTGATTGGTTTGGTGATGGATCTACTGCTATGGTGTGGGATTGGGTTGGGTATTATTTTTCACCGTTTTTTCTACTCCAACTCGACGAAATCACCACACTGTTTGCTGAACATCACCATCATCAATGATAACAGTAATGTTTAAAAAATAATCAAAAGAGAACCACAGTTTTTAAATCAAAGCAAACAAACACAAACTAGCATTTTGGATTATTAAAGTATGTTCGTTCTATCACACACTTCACCACCTCACTCTACCTACGTCTATGTTTCCTTTTGTTTTTTTAAGGTGATTTATTTTTGGTCTCGCTCGAATCATATCACAAAATAATGCTACTACCTAGTCAATTAAAAAAGGAGGGTTCAATCAAATCAACATGCAATGCATGATGATCACTTTAGTATATGTTTAGTACTAAACAAATAATATTAAAAATATTTATTTATAAATATATAAATAAATAAATAAATAGCCAGAAGAATCATTTAGAGAGAATTAGATAGAAAGATAGAATTAGTATAATCATCATGATTTCGATTAATTAATAAATGAATAAAAATATTTATATAATATAGAAAAGTATATTTGTATGTCCATCACATAATCAATGTTTCCGTACACCCACAACATTTAAATTTTAAATACGAGGAAATGAATAATTAGAATAATAATTAGTTACTAGATTTCACCTAATCAATCAAATCAAATCAAATCAAATACACTCTTAAATAATAATTCATAGATCCATAACCCCTAAAGTCGGATATTTTAAAATCAAACTATCCTTGTTGTTAGATTGTGTTTTATAAATATATATTATCAAGTTTTCACAACCAAATATTTGATTGGTTTTAAATTATACCATGCATACAAGGTATTCAAATATAAACACTGATGATTACATTATTGTATTCTTTTTTGTAAGATGACCATCAACAAACCAACATATAGAGTCACTGTGTTTCAAAAATCATCATCACCATATTTAGGGATGACCAAAAAAATGTTAATGAATGTTACAATTCATTAATTATTATTAAACATAGATCAAACAAATCCTTTTTTAATAATAATAATAATAATAATACTCTATAAAAGATAATTTTAATGTAAGATGAAGAATAATTTAACAGCAACAACAAAGACACAAAAATAATCTATTGTTAGAGTTTAGTAATAATAATAATAACACCAAAAAATACCATTAATACTCTATATTGTTGTGATTGGATGATCGAAAAAAGAAATGGTGTGTTTGCGAAATCGCGTGTGGTGGTTGTTTTGAAAGAGAGGGAGAGAAGAACGAAGCAGAATCACGGGTGCTGTTTTTTCTGTTGTTTTCACCCCCCTCTCCATCCCACCCACACCGATGTCTTCCTATCTTGTACTTCATACTTGTCTCAAACAATAACAATACCAGTAGGAAGTTGGCCAGGGTAAAAAAAATATCTGTAGAGACGAACGAGTAATATTAGTACAACTTGAGAGAGAATCGATTGTCTCTGCACAAAAAGTAGACAGGATAGAGTAGTGGCAACCTGAGACATTGGTGTAAATTTGAAAAAGAACACAATAATATATTCATTCATCATAATAGTAATAGTAATAATATTTGTAAAAATAATTGTAATAATAATAATAGTAGTATTCAATTCTATTCCATTTAATTAATAATATTTATTAATTTATTGATATTATACCTACCGTATTTGTATTTTTACATAGCTTGCCCACCACCCCCAACGACCACATTGTTGTTGTAATTGTATACAATAAAAGTAATATCTACTCTATTCTCCTCTCCTTTCCTTTCCTGTCACACTCTCACTCACTCACACACATCAAATAATTAAATAATTACAAAAAAATACATACTGTTGGACTAGTATAATTATTATTATTCCCAAACACCTCTCCTGCTATAGCAATATTATCATTGTGCAATCATTTTGCTTTTATATATTTCCAACCATTAAATTTGTATTATTATTTAAAAACAATATTATTAGATAAAAAAAAAGATAGATAGACAGAGATAGACAAAGAGAGATAGATAGAAACGATTGATTGTTTAATCTTTATAATTGGAATAACCCGAACACGGAAAATCAAATATCCGTCAACCATTATCATTTGGGCAATAATAATAATATTTGTAGAGACCAATACATTTTTGAATCCAAAAGGTAATCAATCAATTTCCAAATACCCATCCTCTTTCACACCTACCCTACCTACCCTTATTTACAGAGCATTGGGCAATTTTAATAATATTATAATTATTATTCCCATCGCCATTGTGTCATTTTACAAATAGTTATTATCGAGTATAATAGTAGTAGTAGTAGTAGTAGTATTATTATTAGTGATTGTAAATAAGTCTATCGTAGGTCATGTCCAAAAATATTATTATTATTCTATATTATAATATATATTTTTTAATTTGATCCATAGTACATTTTTGTTATTATAATTATTATTGTCATAAAAATCAACCAAATATCCTATAGCTATCTATACATTATCACTATAAAATTTTAATAATTGCTAATGGTCGAGGTAGGAAGGAAGAGTAATAATAATAATAATATTTAAAATAATTAATAATCACCAACAAAAAAAATAATAATAATAATAATAATAATAATAATAATAGTTAAATAGTGTGACATATATCTAGAGATTTAATATTTATATTTATAATTTATAATACCTCATAAAACATTTTTTGACAACCCCCCGTTTGTATTTGTATTTATTTTATCTATTGATAAAATTTAAACGATTAGAATAGATAGATTATTTTATTATATTGGAAATATTATTAAAAAAAATAACCAGTCATATTCATTGTGTGTAATAATTCATAATCAACAAAGAACACTTCCACACTTCCATCCTTCCTTCCACACAAATAAAAACATTAATATTTATATTTTGTTTGCTAATATAATCATCATTTTTTTTTAAAAACAAACATTTAATTTTATATTTTATTATTTAGGTTATAAAACAAAAGAAGAATCAAAGAAGATTAATAGAAGAATCATAAAAATTTAAATTCACATAAATAATAATAATTAGGTATTATTGAAAACAAGTACAAAAAACAAAAAACTAAAAAAATTGGAAATTAATTCGCGAATCAATTCTTTTAAAATCTAAATTAAATAACCTAAAAGAGAAGATATTCTATAAAAGTAAATAATATAAATATATTATCAACAACAACAACAACAACAGAACAACACAACAAGTGAACATCAATTTTTTAATAATAACAACATTTAAATAGTAATACCAAACCCTGATCAAACCAACCAACAAACAAACAAACAAAGAAATAATAATATAATTTAATTTAATTTTTCGAAAAATGGAAACTTTAACAATAGAACCTCAATCAACTGTCATTAAAGACACTACTAATAATAATAATAATACAACTACAGATAGTAATAATAATCAAGATGATCAATTAGACAATAACAATAATGATAGTAGTAGTAGTAGTGCAACTGCATCTTCATCATTTGATGTATTACATATTATATATTCACTTTCCAATTGGTTAAGAGGTATTGAAAACAAGGAGGAATTTGATGAAGAAGAATATAGAGTGAGAGAAAAGGAGTTGTGGAAGGACTGGGAATGGGTTTTATCGACGACCGAAGAGTTTGTACTCAAACAGAATCAGATCGAGAGTGAAAAGGTGTTGGGTGAGATCAACAACCTGAAAAAGACTGCCTCCAATCTAAAGTTGAAACCATTCTTTATCAATCGTGCATCAGAACTACTCAAACGTCAACCACAAGATGATGTTGAAACATTAAAGGCTCCACTCGACTCTTCAAAAAGATCTGCTGTCGTTGCAGCCGTCGTCAACATTATGGAAGAGGAATGGTTAAACTATATAAAGGAAAAGCTATTTAGAGAGGAATTTTTAAACGATAGTATTATAGAGTCTCAAGCTGCTGCATTGGAAGATTCATCATCATCTTCTTCTTCATCATCACAATCATCATTGGACGACCAAACTGAATCAGCTGAAGAAGGTTGGGAAGAAAAACAAATAGAAAAGGAAGATCAACAAGAAGAACAAGAGAAACCATCATTACCATCAATCGAACAACAAACAAATGAAGAAGAAATTAAAGATTTAAAATTAGATAGTACAACCTTTGATATGTTTGTTTTAAACAAAAACATTAACAAAATCACTTGGAATCAATTTATTGATAGTTTTAAAGGTCAAAAATATTCTAAAGGAATTAATGTTAGAATGGTATGTAAAATTTAATAATTATTTAATGAATAATGGTCGTTATTTTGTTTATTAATTTAATTTATTTACTATTTCTATAGAAAGATATTGGGTTTCAAGCATCACATGGATTTGATGGTTCATTAAATTCAAGAGTTTTGGGTGATATAACTTGGTCGATTTGGAATACATTGGCAACTGCATTAAAACAAATTAGAGAATTGACAGTTGAAGAATCCGATGGTTTGGTTGAAATTGTTTGTTCTCTTCAACCAACTCTTTTAAAACTTTGGTTAAATACAAAACTCAATTCAAGAGTTGGTGCCAAAAATGAAGGTCTTGTTGTAGAAAAATGGAAAAATGAAGAAGTTTTAAAAAAGAAAAAGTAATTATAAATACATAGTAGTTGTAGTAGTGAGCGACATATATTTAAAATTAATACTAATACATTTACTTTTTTTCTTTAATTGTTTTAGAATATTAGAGTTAAAGAAATCTGGTAAATTAGATAAATATACTGGAGAAAAGACCAAGATTTTGGCACACGAAAGAAGAGAAATCTCATCGCTTCGATCAACTTTGGAAAAGAAATTAAAATTACGAACCAATTAATTCATAATTATAATTTCCATCACAACCCTCCCTACTTTTTTTTTTTTCCCCATCCTCCGACTCTTTTATTCATATTACTCTTTCTTCTCCTTTTAGGATTTTTTAAAAGAAGAAGAGTATTCTATATTTGCATCGTCAACTATACAACATACATATCACACTATCTATATATTTATTATATAACAATCTGGAATAACCCCTATAATATCAACTAACTAACCCCCCCCCCCCTCCTTCTACCTACCCTTCTATCTATTTATTTATTATCTATTTATTTTAAATATTTGGATTTCCTCTTCCGTTTTCTCCTAAAATTCACTCATTATATATACACACCAATCAAATACATACATAAACCAACAGATCATTTTCCATCAACCATAGAGAAACCAAATCTTTTTAATAAATAAAATATACTCAACATGATGTATTTTTATATTTGTATATAAAACCAAACCAAACCATACAAACAAAAACATTTAAATTAATTTATTTGAAATTTTTATTGAGTGAGTTGAAGTTGTTTCATGGTTGCATCGAAAAGTATACTTTTCAATATATTGTTTCTCAGAGTTTAGATTAGATAGAAGAAGAAGAAATGGATAAATTTAATAGTTTATATCAACAATCTAAAGAAACAGAGTCAACATGGATCAATAGTTTAAAGAGTTTTAATGATATTCATGCTGGTATGTTCAAAGGCATAGTACTATAGAGCAAAAGAACACAAATGTTCTAACCATACACAATTTATAGATGATAGAGCATTCGAAAAGATCTATGGCAATGATAACAAATTTAAATTTGATAGTAATTTATTTGATATACTAAAGAGAGAATTGGATGGTCAAGTACAAATATCAGATAAACCATCATCAGCTGCGATCTATCAAACTCTTGTAGCTCTTAGAATATCTTTACGTGAACAAATTCCTCAAGAAGAATCACTTTTAATTCAAGTAAATATAGATAAGAAATAGAAAGAAGAAGGAGGAGGAATAAGAGTTAGGTTAACTCATTCTATTTCTATTTGTAGAATATAGGAAACTTTTTTAAACTTGGTAATATTGGAGAGAATGAAAAGACAAATATTTATTCAGATGAGATTAGAGAGGAAGCTTTAAAATCTTTACTCAATTGTACAACTAGAAACAAACGACTACAAGCCACCTTTGACACTGAAATGAATGGACCACACCTTTTGACCAAAGAATTGATCAATGGTTTGGATGACAAGGTTGCACTTCCAATCTATAAGATTCTCATTCATCGTTGTACACTACCAGAGACACGTGCAATTGTTTGTCAAGCTGGTATTATGGATCACCTTATCAACCAACTAGAAGTTCGTACCACAGGTGCCAACTTTGACCCATCTACCATTTTGGGTGATTTATTCCGTCTCACCTTTACCGCTACCATGCATCTCGGTCAATTGGACAAGTCTGGTGGCAAAACAACCGATCCCTCTGACAAGGAGATTGAACAATGTCGTAAATTCTTCCCAATCTACAAGCGCATATTTACCTATCATTGTGATCGTGACCATCCAATGTATGCAATTAAAATGGCCGTCATCTCTGCTCTTCTCAATACTCCAAAACAATTATTGGAAGAATTATTAGATGAAGTTGATCTATCTTATTTAGAAGATATATTAAAATCTCAATCTTATTTTGCTGACAAGTAAATTAAAAAACAAAAAAAAGAAAGAAGAAAAAGAATAATGTTTATTAATATCTTTATTTATTATTTAGACCAGAAGGACCAGGAGAATTAATTCCAATTTTAATGTTATTAACAAATATTACACAATATATTAAAGCAACTCGTGATAGATTATTTGTTTATACTTTTCCAGAGGAATTAACAAAGGTCACAGATGAAGCTGTTGGTATTACAATAGAGACACCAAAGGCTGCACTTCAACATGATACAGTTAGTTCAAAATTAATTCCATTAATGACAGCATCGGATATTGGATTAAAACATTTTGTATCTGAATTTTTCTATTATATTTGTGATGAAGATCCAAATGAAATTTGTAGAGTAACTGGTTATGGTAATGCTGCTGGTTTATTAGCAATGAAAGGTTTATTAAGTTTAGGTGGTCAATAAAAATAAATAAATAAATAAATAAATTAGATTCAAATACATATGTTTTCACTTCTTTATTATTTTGATTTATTTATTTTCTTTTATAAGTTTTATCTTTTAATAGAAAATCTTTTAATTGTTGAAGATCAGTTTTCCAAAGTTGATCAGATTCTTGAGATTGAATGAAATTGAATTCTTCGGTACGTTTTGAAAGATTTTGTGTGAGTGTATCAATCTTTTCCTGTGTCATATCGAGGATGGGAAGATTAAATAGGTAGTTGAACATTTCCTCTTGGTTTTGATTGGGTGCCAATTTAAACTTGTTTTTGTGTAGCTCTTCGATGATGAGTTGTTTGGTTTTACCACCAAGTTTGACCTTGCCCGATGCAATGAGACTGATAAATTGAATGGTAACATTAAACTTGTCGATTTGTTTCTTTAGACGATCTTGTAACATCTTTTTTCTGTCTACATAGAGTTTTCTACGGTACTGGAAGAACTCTCCGATAATTTCTTCGGTCGATTCATACTTTTTAATGTTTCCATTGGTATCAAACAACATCAAATTGGAATGAAGTGAAGAGTTGAGTTTGAACTTGTCAATCAATTCATTGTCTGTCATTTCGTCAATCTCTTCCAATTGATCGTTGGTAAAGTGGATGGTAAACGATACACTGTTTTCAGTGTTGCCATCATGATAGCTTTTGATGAAATCCTTTTCAACCAAATCATTCAAAACCACCTTGTAATCGACTGTCCATTTACCAATTGGCAAATCACTAATGACCAATGTACGACCAACGCGAGTAATCACACCAGATGTTTTGAATGATCCATTGACAGCATTACTTCCTCTAACAATGGTACCTGTAAATCCTCGGTACCATGGTACAAGTGCTTTCATTTGCTTTTGATTATTTAATAGATTTAACAAATAATCAATCAAATCAATTGGTGAATAAAGTGGTACACTATTTGACATTCCAACTCCAATACCATCTGACCCATTTACTAATATCATTGGTAATATTGGTACATAATAATTTGGTTGAATCATTTCTCCTTCTTCTTCTAAATATTTTAATAAATCTAAAGATAAACAAAAAATGAAAGAAAATAAAAGTATTAAAATTAATTTTCCATTTTCTATTTCTTTTTTTCTATTTTTTTTTTACCATCATCTAAATCATTAAAAATTAAACGAGTAATTGAATTTAATTTTGTAAATATATAACGAGGTGAAGCGGAATCATCACCACCTTGAAGACGAGTACCAAATTGACCTCCAGAAGTCAATAATGGGATGTTGTTACTACCAACAAAATCTTGAGCCATTTTAACAATGGTAGAAGAAAGAGATTGTTCACCATGATGATAGGCAGTATGTTCAGCAACATAACCAGAGAATTGAGCCACTTTGATTTCACTTGTCAACTTTCTTTTAAAAGCAGCATAAAGAATTTTACGCTGACCAGGTTTCAAACCATCCATGACCGATGGGATACTACGATGATTGGCAGCCCAACTGTAATGAATCAACTCTTTGTTGATAAAATCATCAAAACTTAATTCTTTGATTGAATGGTCTACAGACAATTGAGTAGTGTCACTTGACAATAACCAACGTTGACGTGCTTGTACTGCATCCTTGTTGAAAGCCATGGCAATAGCATTTGAACTTGGCTCACCGCTCCATGTAAACTTGATAATATGTTTTTTTAGATTGGAAAAGTATTCTTTGGCTTCGGCACTTGTATTGGTACCCAGACCCTTGTAATATTTGATTGTCCAACCCTTGGTGACTCCAGATTGTGAATTTTTTACCCAATTGTGATAGTCGTTCATTGTGAAAAATGCCTTCTTTTCCGATCCCTTTGATACCTTTATGATGGGTGTAACAAACTCTTCTACAAAGTCACGTTGTAATAGTTCTGGCCAGAAATAGTGAATAAAATTAATAATGAGACCCTTGATATGTGAACCATCATTATCTTGATCAGTCATAATCATAATCTTTCCATAACGAAGGTCTGCCATTGATTCCTCATCAATATACTTTTTCTTGTGTGACAAGCCAAGAATATTGGTAAGATTATTGATTTCTTCATTGTTTAATAATTGTTTTGGTGTTACATCTCTAACATTTAACAATTTTCCTCTTAATGGAAAGACACCATATTTATCTCTACCAATTACTCCCAACCCCGATACTGCCAATGATTTTGCAGAATCTCCTTCTGTTAAAATTAATGTACATAATTTTGATTTTTGTCCTCCTGCCCAATTTGCATCATCTAAATAAAAAATAAAAGAAAATTAAATGTTAACTATTTTTCTTTTTTTTTTTTTTTTTGATTTCTTTTTGATTTTACCTAATTTATGAATATTTTTTAATAAAGAAGCTTTTGAAGTTCTAGTACTAGAAGAATGAACCAATTCAGCTTGTTGTTTCATTAAAACCCAACCAGCAATTTTTTCAAGGATTTTAGAATTCTTGACAAAGGCGGCGAGGACGGGTTCTGGAATTTCAGGTTGAGAACCAAAGTTTTGATATTTTGTGGTAAGAGTTTCCTTGGTTTGAGAGTCAAAGGAAGGATTATCAATGAGACAATTGACAAAGAGAGCCAAGTGATGTTTGATGTTCATTGGACGAATTTCCAAATCATTGTATTTCTTTTTGAGACGATCTGAAATATAACGAACCACTTGATCGGCAATGAAATTGACGTGGGTGCCACCCTTGAGTGTATTGATACTATTTACAAAACTAACTTGCATAAATTGACCAGTATCACTTGTGGCCAACCCAATCTTCCAACGATCACCAACATTTGCAAACACAAAGTTGTCTGCAGTGTCGGATGGATTCTTTTCTTGATGTTTGGAGAGATGATGTTCGAATAGTGAAACGTAGGATTGGAAATTGTATTGAATGTGCTGACCGTTAAAGTAGACCTTGATATCTGGACAACATGCTGCGATATCATAGACACGACGCTCCATCAATTTGAGTACATCATCGTCACGAAGTGACTCCATATGGAATCGCTTCAAATCTGGACGGAATGTGATTCGAGTAAATTCCTGTTGATTCATTGGATGTACCGATTTGATGATTGGTTCTTCTCTCTTGCCCATATTATCCTTCCAACTTTGTGAATAGAGTAACTTTGACTTTGCATCATACGTCTCTACCTTGAAATCCGATGAAAAGATATTGGTCAACTTTGCACCAAAACCATTACGACCTCCAACCACCTTGAGCTCTGCATCATTGAAATTGGATCCACTCATCAATGAACCCATTACCATCTCGACGACATAGATCTTTTCACCCTTGTGAATAGATACTGGTATACCATGACCATCGTTCATGATTGATATCGATCCCTTGTCGGCATCAATATCAACACGAATGGTCGACATTGCAGGATCTCTTTGTTTATTATCCGCTGCATTGACCAAAATTTCATCAAATATCTTTAATAAACCTGGTATATACTTTGCCTTGATATGATGAATAAATGGTGCTACAGGTGTTGCCGATGACGATGATGATTTCTTTTTCGTCTCTTGATTAAACTCTGAATTTGATAATACCCATTGATCATCTTCTATTCTTTGAATAGTACCAATATAACTATCAGGTCTTAATAATACATGTTCAGTTGGTGTCTTTTTTTGATATATATCTTCGATTGACTTTGATTTTGAAGATCCACCAATAGTTGAAGCTGAATATAATCTCTTGTTGAAATTATTATTATCTTGAATGATTGTTGAAAGTAATCTATTTGATATTGAAAATGTTGTATTACTAGCAGTATTACTGAATGAACTCGTAGTAGAAGTAGTGGTGGTGGTTAAAGAAAGTGGTGGTATGTTGCTGCTGCTGCTGACATTCCTTGGATTTAATAATCTAATTACTAAATCTTTTTTTAATACTCTTGATACCATTATATAAAAAGTATTAAGAGTAATAAATAAGTAATATTAATAATTATAATGATCATTATTTGTCATTACCCTATGATAGGTCGGCTCTTTAAAAAAACAAAAAAACTAATTTAAATTAAATCGATCAAAAGAAGACACGAATAAAATAGTTGTCACCAAAGAAGAAACCCCTTTGTAGGTCCTCTATTTCCTAGAATTTATAATTAATTTATTTGTTGTTCGTCATGATCATTCTATATCTAATACTATAATACTATATTAAATTTCAAAAATTAAAATAAAATAATGAAAAAAAATACTTTTTTCGTTCGTCTTTTTGCTTTCTTTGTTTCATCTCACACTTTGAGTAGTTTTATCAAGACTATTATTCTTCAGAGTAGAGAGAGAGAGAGATACAAAAGAGAGAGAGAGAGAGAGAGATGGGTAGAAGATCATTAAAACCATCATCACAACATTATGGAAGTAATAGCAATACAAGTGGTAGCAGTGGCAGTAGTGGTAAAGGAGGAAAATCAAACGACGAACAAGATAATATGATCATATTACCAAGATGTTGGGATTACTTTATTAGATTCAAAGATCCTTTTATTATGCCATTTCAATCATATACTATAGAGATTAAACAAAGTTCAAAAGGTAAATGAAATTAAATGAAATGAGATTGACTTTGTGAAACTAGATCTGACACTATTCTATTCTATTCAATTCTTTTCAGGACCACGTGTAGGATCGACTGTTTGGGATGCATCAATTGTAATGTCAAAGTATTTTGACAGTGAAATTGGATCAAAAGCATTACAAGGAAAGAGAGTCATTGAACTTGGAGCTGGTGTAGGTCTATTGGGTATTAGTTTATCTTTGATGGGTGCTGACATTACTCTTACCGATCAACAATCAATGCATGAAATATTAAATCTAAATGTTAGAACTAATTGTCTATTGACTAAAACTAAAGTTGCCGAGTTGTGGTGGTATGTTAAAAACATATAAATACTTTAGGAATCATTTGATCAATTATTAATATTATTTTTTAAACTAGGGGAAATGATGTAACTGATTTCCATCCACCATTTGATATGATTGTTGGATCAGATTTAATGTATGAAGATGATTGTGTAGATTTATTATTGGCAAGTTTATTGGATCTCAGTTCATTCCATCCTAAAAAGGTGGCAACTGAAGAAGAGGAAGGTTATGGATTCCATACCAATATTCATAAAAAGAAACAACCAGATTCTAAAATACAAGAAGAAGAACAAAATGATTCATCATCACCCTCTACAACATCAACAACAACTAATAATAATAATAATAATAATAATAATGATATAAACTCAATAACTGAATCCATTTCAAATGTAACAATTCAAGAACAAAAAGAAGAAGAACAAAAAGAAGAAGAGAATGATAAACCAAAAGAAAAAGAAGAAGAAGCAGTAGCTGAAGAACCATTATATATGAAATCATCAAGATTACAAGCAGCAGATACAGTCATTTACCTTGGATATGAAAACCGTAGTATGAGTGCAGAATCTTTATTTATGAGTAAAGTTACTCAATTTTTTAATGTTGAAATGGTAAGAATAATGATTGATTATTAATAGCAATGAAAAACAAGTCAACTAAAAATAATTCAATTTTAAATAATTTATTTAGATTACAACAAGTCATCTTAGTCCAGGATTTAAAAACATTGATGTTAGAATATTAAAAATGACAAGAAAGGACTATAATCCCGTTGGTCATAGAGAAAAAAGGAAGCAAAAAATGCATTCGAAACAATTCTTTAATGGTTCAAACCAACCCGAATAAATAATAATTATGTATTCATTTGAGATAATCAAAGCATTCAATCGATAGCATTTGCATGTTGGGGAAATTTAATTTAATTTTTTATTTTATTTTTGGAATTGTGGACCTCATCAAAAGAATGGAATGACAAAGAAAGTTTTTTCACTTTTATTCTGCAACCATCGCCCAAAAGTATGTAAAAGATTATACTAACAAAAGATATAGTCTCTACTCTTCAATCATTGCGCAATAAGTATTCCACTTGCTCTTTTAGTGTTGCAAGAATGTTGAAATCCTTCGGAGTAGGTGTGTACATTTATCTGTTTTGTCCAAATGGTTGGATTGTTCCTAGAAGCATTGTCTACATTTTTCTCCACATGTTGTGTGTTATCATGTACTGGAATTGACTTTTGAATGAAGAAATACTGTACAATTGGAATAGCTGTCCCTTTTCGAGAGTCGACACTGGTGCATCCCAATCAAAGATCAACCAATCAAGATTCCCTCAATGTTCTGCCACCATTCTAGATTACAATCCTGTAAAGTGAGTTATCCAGGATTGTAATCTAGAATGGTAGTAGAACAGATGAGAGGAAACAAAACACCCCTGTAACTCTGGACATCTAAGAAGAAGAAGAAGAACAACCACCAAACAAAACAATAATTTATATATATAAATAAATATTACCACACACATAATTAATTAATTCTAAAAAGTATTCTTTTCTTTTCTTTACTTTACTTTTTAAACATCTTTTTTAAAAAAGAGTAATAGTATGATTTAATTTTATGAAATGGCTTTTATTTTTGAAACATGTTGTTATATTGATAAGTCTATTCTTTCTTGTTTCGCTGTTAACTGATGATAATGGTGAAATGACAAAAAAATATAACGACGCAACTAAACAGATCGAATAATTGTTTACTTCTTCTTTCCAAAAGTACGGGCACGTTCGAACTTGTTGCCCTTTTGGAGGGTTCTGGTACGGGTGTGACTGCCTGGGAGACCAGCAGCACGACCAAAGTATTTGTAGGCAGTTCTGCCCTTGACGGCACCCTTGATGAGGAAAGTGTTGTTTCCACGTGGTCTGAGGAGGGCCAATTGGTCAAAAGTGAGGCACTTACCACCGGCCTTGACAATACGGGCACGGACGGCTTCGGAGAACTTGAGGGCACAGATGGTGAGCTTTGGAGTCTCGATCAATCTTTCGTCGTCGACGACTGGACCAACGATGACGGCGATCTTACCGGCCTTTCTGTCCTTCATGAGGTTAGCAACACGTGACAAAGAGACAGCCATCTTGTTGACACGGGTGGTTATGAGTCTCTTCAAAACGATACGGTTGAACTTTGAACCGGTTCTACGTGAGAGGAAACGGTACAACTAAAAAGTATAGTTAATTTTAAGTAATATTGTGGATGATGTTAGTAACCTAAACTATAGTTCTTTCTTTTCTATTCTATCTATCCTACCTTGACCAAGAGGGCCATGTATGGGTTCTTGCTGACAAGGAACTTTCTGCCAGACTTTCTTTCGAATCTGTGTGATCTATCAATAGCCTATATTGTGTAATGAGTAGTGTGTATGGGGGTAAAGACATTGTTAACATTCTCTATTCTCTTTGTCTCTTTTCTTATCTATATGGTGTAACGTCATACCATTTCTGTGTGAGAGTCAAACTAAGCCTGCTTGATGCATAGAAACACTTGTGTATCAGGTCGAGACAGCCATCGTTGGCGGCTTCCTCGCATTGTTCGTCCAAAATCATTTTTTTCATTTTTTTTTCATTTTATTTGGCGAAAATTTTGCCCGATCCACACAAAGAACCCTAAACAAAAAAAACCGACTCTACATCTCTCTCTTTTACAAAAGAAACTTTAAAGTAGGAGAGAGCTAGCTAGTCAAGAGTATGATGATAGAAGTGATGATGAGTATAAGGTAATATGATTTATATTTATTTTGAGAGATAAATAAATTATTCGGTTGGGTTTTGGTTTAACTTAATAATTTTTGACGTTCTTGGTTATGATGGTGATGATCGATCATTATATTAGTGTCGGTAGAGTTGCCGACATTGATTGTTGTTGTATCTATTATATTATTACTATGACGATGATGATGATGATGATGATGATTATGATGACGTTCTGATTTATATTTACTATGAAAATATAGAAAAGTAAAAAGGATGGCAAATCCAAGTGATAGAACAAATAGACAACTACCAAAATAGAAAAATTGACTTTTAATATCCAAATTTAACATTCTTTCGCCAACTGATAATTGAATAATCACTTGAATTGCCAATGCAATCATAATATTAAAAGAAAATAATATTCCAATTCTTGTATTTAATCTAAATAAAAAAAAGAAAAGAAGATAATTAAATAAATAAAAGGTTTTCTTCTTCTTCTTCTTTTTCTTATTCTTTCATACCTTTTAGCAATTTGAACATTTACAATTGGAGACATAAATTCAAAACAACAATTATAAACTACAAAACTAATTGCACTAATAATTATACTTTCACCAATTCCCATTAAAATTAAAAATAATCCTCCAATCAATCCAAATCCAATTAATATTACATTTTTAATATTATTCTAAAGTAAAGAACATAATGACAGATATTAATATATATAGAGTATAGATAGTTATCTTTTGTTGTATTGTTGTTACTTACAATATTATTATTTCCAAGTCTAGCAGGAATAATGGCAACAAATGAAGCAAAGAAATAGGCACTTGATGATATATAACCATTCCATTTTTCTTCATTATTTGTTTGTAAAAATAAACTTTGCCAATCTAATAAAAAAAGAATAAGTAAGTAACTTGCTTGATGCTGATTTGATTGTGTTTCTATTTTCCATTTTCTATTTTCTATAATCTTACAAGTTAAGACAATTTGATGAATTGAAATAGCAACACCACTCCAAATATACCATCTAATGATATCAGTTTGTTTATAGGCAGATAATACTTGACCACAAAGTTCCCGGAATGAGAATAATTGTTCGGATCGATGATTGGTAAAACAGATGGCAACGATCAATGCAATGACATTGGTGATGGATCCAACGGTGACCAGAGCAATCAATGGAACATATTCAACTAAAAACTGTCCAATCAATCCACTAAGTACCACTCCAACCAAATAGCCAACATTGACTCGACATGCCATCGTCTGGTAGTCCTTTGGATCCAAACTATAATAAATATACGCCAAAAATACAATATAGGCTGCAAATGCCATTCCATCTGCCACTTGATCTACTATTAATAATCCAATACTCTGTGTACCAATTAAAAGTATTGTAGATGCTATCACCTTTCCTATCATTCCTATTATTATAATTGACTAAAAAGAATGAATAAAAATGTTGTGTTTGGCAAGAAGAGATTAATAGTACATACCTTGTAACCAATCATTTCACCAAGAAAACCAAATACCAATAGGAATATGAAATAAGAGTATGTCCAATAGGGATAAATGGTTTCATAGACGACAGTACTATTGACATGAAGTACATTTGTGAGGTACTCGACAATATACGGTTCTGAAGGGTCAAATGAAAATAGAAATGAAAAGCTACAATACAATATAAATGATTTAAATGATAACAATGTATCTTTAACTATTGAATTGGTTTCTTCTTCTTCTTGTCGTTCTTTTAATAAATTTATCCTTTCTCCCTTTTCTTGTTCTTCTTCTTCTTCTTCTTCTTCTTCTTCTTTTTCTTGTTGTTGATGTTCTATTGAATATACAACAACTATATCATCATCATCATCATTGTGATGATGATTTATATTATTATTGTTGCTGTTGTTCATTTTTATATGTTTTGTTTTATATGTGTTTAACTTATTACTATGATTACTATACTCTATACTCTATACTACTTGTTGTTGTTGTTGTATGTTGATACTATTCCTGCTATCAAATCTATATATCTATCTACATATAAATCATTCTGTAATTCTATCTTTTTCTTTTCAACAAAAGGTAATAATAATTAATGAGTGAGGTTGGGATTTATTTAAAAAAATCAAAATATAAATATAGGAGGGGGGAGATAAAGGGGGGGTTTAGATGAAAAGGAAACAACTTGCGGTACAACATCAGTTGTTCAAATTCCCGATGGAATAAGAGGTACCTCTTCAAAAAAAATCATAAAAAAAAATCAATTAATTGTTCATTTCAGCATACACAACCTTTTAGTTTTATATTAATCTCTCTGTCTGATGTCTGTCTCAATGAGTCATCAACACTTGTGAATTAAACGAACGAGTGATGTGATGTTCACACTGACCAATCAATCAATCAACCAGTTCCAGCTGTTGTTTGGGTGGGTTTCAAACCAAGATATTATAACCAAACCAAACCAAACCTAATCACCACATCATATGATGGTGGTATTCAACTACAACTATGATGATTGTCGAGCTCTTTTTGTTTCTATTTACAGTTTTACTTTACTTTGTATAAAGTTTTTTATTTTGAGCATCTCTAAACTTTCTTTCTTTAAACTTCTTTTTAACTACTTGTTCATTGATTTTCTTTGTCTCTTTGATGACTCGTTTATCCTTGTTCAAATGATTCTTGACCAATTGTATTTTCTTTTGATGTACGTTTGATTTTTCGTGAAATGCCAATGTCTCTCTATAATGCTTTAAATTTTGTTCTAATATATCTTCTGGTGTCTCTGTTTTCTTCTCTATTCTCTCTGAAAGTATATGTAAAAGATAGATAGATAGATAGATGTTGTAATGTTAAATGTCCATTCAGGGGTCACATATGGTAGACGATCTTACGTAGCGGTGAGATATGTGATTTAGGTACCCATTTTTTTGATGCTTTCTGTTCACCACTTAACAAGTTTAATTGTTGTTTTATAATCTTATTTGACATCTTTAGTAAGTATATATATATCTATATATTTATAACTACTCTTACTTTAATTACAAAAAACGAAAGAGACGAAAACTTGTTGGGTTTCTTTTTTTTTTTTTTTTTTTGTTTTATTAAATATTTTAAGTCGGATGAAAAGGGGAGGGTGTTCTTTCATTTCCTGTTCCCAGAACCATCCTGAAATGAACAAAGAAATATTAAAACAATTCCCCTAGAATATGGATATGCCTGGGGTTGTCCTTAATATTTATATATTTTTATTTTGTTCTATTTGTTTCAACCAATCCTCTTGGGGGATGGGTATTCTTCCATCAATTTAAATTCAAATTTGACTATTAAGCTTTTCATTCTATCTCTTTGATCGTCGTTGTTTTTTGTTAATTACTATATACTTTATTCAATTAAATTCAGATAATTTTATCTATCTATCTATTTGTTATTAAAGGTTTATTATTTGAAACATGGGTCAAAAAGAAAGTAAAACAAAAACTGCCAAACTCATTATCTATATTCATTAATATTTATAAATATTAAATCAATATTTATTTTCAATATAATAATTTTTCCCTCTATCTTTGTTTTCTTTTTGTAAATATGAATTCAGATGATGAATTGGAAGAGGACTTCCCATTAATCATACGATTTCCTGAGGTATCCCTTACCTTTTAGTAAACGTATTCTATTCTTGGTCAAATTTGATTTCTGTCCCAAATGTTTTGAACCTTCACGTTGCCAGATATTTCAACACAGTTGATAATCAATGGAATGATGACACCACGATGAATTTCAAGAACATTCCTGTATTCTTTGCACTGATGTCTGTCATCCAAAAACTCCATGGTAAGCCTATCACATTAATTGATTATCGTGTAGTAGAAGAGTTTTTATTAATATCAACTCCATCACCTAGGTTATTCAATCATCTACCATCCTATAACAATTATGCTACTTCAATGCACCAGGTCCAGCTGCAGCTCCCACTCCAGATCCTGTGAATCAACCAAACCTTCCAATCAATTACAACTAGTAGCTATTCGTTTGTCAAACGGTATCAATAAATCAAATGTTTATATTAATCATCACTTTCTTCCCTCCATTATAATTCCACTCAGTACTAAAAACAAAAGAGAGATGACAACTTGTTGAGTTTATTTTTTTTTTTTTTATTCAATATTTTAATCGGATCCTAGGGTGTTCTTTCATTTCTGAGTAGAGATCAATAGGTCTATCTATTCAATACAGATAGAGAGAGAGAGAGAGATGAAAAAGAAAGGAGAGAAGGAGAAAAAGAAGAAAGAAGCAAATAAACTAAAAAAGGAAGAGAAATTAAAAAAACAAAGAGAAATAGATGATAGTCAAGATTGGAGGACAAGGAATGTTCAACTAGAGAAAAGTGATGAAATAAAAGAAGAAGAGCAGGATATAGATAATAATAAAGGAAATAGAGGAAATGGAAGAGGAAAGAAAGGTGACAAATCAAAGAGAAAAGGAAGTTATACAGTTCCAATGAGTCGTCAAACAATAGATAGTATATACAATGTAATAGAAGGATCATTATTGGATTTTGGAACAAGTGATTACTTTGCAATTGATGGAGATTCACTTTTAATCTATTTGTACAGTGTTTTGATCAATAGTAGTGACTCCTCAGAAGACTCATCCTCCTCTGATCAAAACATTACACCACCAAGAATATTTGAAAATAGATTATTGGATCTCGAAAGATGTCAATCATTGGTACTTTTCCATTACTTTGAATGGTTTTTAGATCATCTACTTCATAGAGGTGTACGATTTAGAGTATTTTTTATACTCAAATTGGATGGATTCTATCTAGACCAAACATTATTATACATTCGTAATCTATGTATTGAATACTATTCAAAACATTTTAAGCAATATCAAACTGATGATGAACACTTGAAATCACAATTTCCAAATAGAGGAACTATAGATTTTGATTTTATTCCAACTATAAGACAAAAACATCTTGAACCTTATTTTAATCTTTATAATGTAAGTAATTGTAAAAATAATAATTAAAAAATATATATATATTTATTAATGTATTTAAAACTATATAGTTTTCATGTTGTATGATTTATTATCCAAATAATAAAATGGAAATAGGATTTATTGAAACATTGGTTGATTTTGGTATTTTGGCTGTATGTAAACAAACAAAAATATTAATAATAATCATTGAATCTATAATATATATATTTATATTAACAATTCTTTTTTTCCAAAGGGATTAAGATTAAATTATGGACTATTTTTTGGACAATTTTTAAATTTAAATCAATTAACATTTAAAGGAAATAATGTTGTTGGAAATATCTTGACACCAAGATTTGCAAGAACTACAGCACTTGATATAAAGAAATTTAAACCATTTAAACAAGTTAGACAACAAATTCAAGATTTATTACAATTAAATCATCCATTTTTAAAATCACCAAGATCGATTTTATCAATATTGGCATTCAAGAATCATTTGGCAGATATTAGTCTTGACGCCAATGTAATTAAATATTATTGTATTTATCTTGGATGTATGGATATTTTACCAATTGAATTACGTAAATCCTATTTCCCACCATTAGATTATTTCAACCAAACAACAACAACAACAACAACAACAACAACAACAACAACAACAACAACAACAATGGATGAAAATGTTTTGAATGAAACAGTATCAGATGAAAATGTATTGAACGAAAAAGTATTGGATGATCAAGAAGAATCTTCTCAATCTCCTTCCCAATCTTCTCAATCTCCTTCTCAACCACCTCATCCACAACCTCCTCTAACATTTAATTATTTAAAGAATATTTTACCATTTTTACAAGAGATTGGTAGATTTGGACATTTATATTTGGATCAATTTAAAACTATTGAATTGGATTTGATAGATTATAAATTATTTTTCCAAACTATAATGATGATTGGTCATTACTTTTCACTAAACCAACAAGAATTGATGGTTGATCCAAGATTATTATTTGGTAAAGAAATTGTATCAAGAGCAACCACTTTTTATCAATTAATTCATGGTGAAGAATTTATTATCAATGATCAAGAAGAAGACTCAAATATCGATGTATTGATAATTGAAAGATTATCATTACCATTATCATTTATAGATCGTTGTGAATTGGCAATGAAAGAGATTAAAAAGTTGACAATTGAAAATGATAATAGTCATATTGAAATGTACAAGATTAATAGTGATTTTATTAATCAATTAATACCAGATTTATTAAATGATCACATTCAAAGTGATTTGGTATCAAAAGATAATAATAATAAGGAAATGGCAGTTAAAACATTTTATGATAATTATCATTGGCATAATGGTAAATCAATTGACCCAATGGATTTTATCATTGTCAATCGTAACAATAGTTATGATAAATGGATCACCCAAAGTAAATTTAAATCTTTTACAAATTCTTTAATCGTAGATCGAGTAGAGGAAAAAATGGTAACTGGTGGACAAGGTGAATATTTAATTTGGCAATTGGAAAATTTAATCTTTATCATGAAACCAAAAGAGGATTATAAAAAAGATCTAAATCAATTTAGAAATATTTTGGAATCTTATCAACAAGAAAGAGTTAATCCTCTACCAAAAGAATCACCAGAATATCAAGTATTATTTAAAATGATTCAAAGTTTTTTTAGATTTTTAAATCATAAATATGGTAATAATAGTGGTAATGTCGCATGTTTACCATTACCAATTAGTGAAGATTATATGGAAATTGGAGGATTATTATATTTTCTTTCAAATAGAGTATTAAATTGTTGGAAATGGGCAAATTTAATTAGAATCATTTTTAATCAACCATCAACGTCGAGTCGTGATCAAATAGAACCAACCAATTCTATATGTCCAATAGAATATCAAATGAAATATCTTGATGATAGAATCATTAGAAATACAAATTCAAAACAAGATCCTCGTATTAAAGATTTTAAACCAGATGATTGGCAAATTCAATTATTAGATATAGTTGATAAAAAACAATCTGCTTTAATTTCAGCTCCTACTAGTTCAGGTAGGTAAAAGAATAGAATATATATTTAACTTTTTACTTATTTATTTTAATTTATTTAGGAAAAACATTTATATCATATTATATAATTGAAAAAAATTTAAAAGAATCTGATAATGGAATTGTAGTTTATGTTTCACCGACTAAAGCATTGGTAAATCAAACCTATGCAATGATTGAGGGAAAATATAAAAAACAATATCCAAGCGGTTCCTCTAAAAAGACTGTTGGTATATTTACAAGAGATTGGAGATTAAATGTACACAATTGTCAAATTCTCATTACAGTTCCTCAATGTTTGGAGATTTTATTATTATCTATACAAAATATGGCATTTATACATAATATTCGTTATGTTATATTGGATGAAGTTCATTTAATTGGATCCAGTGGTGGTTATACATGGGAAAGATGTCTCATTATGAACCCAGCTCCATTTTTGGCACTATCAGCTACCATTTCAAATTTACAACCATTTTATCAATGGACTCAACAATTGGAACCAACCAAAAGAGTAGTTCATTTAATTCATCAACATCTTCGATACAATGAATTAAAATCTTTTATCTATCATCAAGATCAAATTCAACCAATTCATCCTGTTGGTGCTGTGATTCAAGTTTTTAAACAATCAAAAAAAACATTGACCTATTCAATCTCTGAAATTTCAAAAGATTTACAATTAATTGGTCAAGAATCTGTTGACCTATTTTATCAATTGGGAAACAACAAGGTAGAATCACCATATATATTTTTATCAAAATTACAACCAGAAGCCTCTAGAAATCAATTATTATTCAATTTAAATAATCAAAATATTTTTGATTATCAAAAATATTTATTATCAATTTTACCAACATTACAACCTCTTCAATTAAAAGGATTAAATGATCAATATTCAATACCAACAACAATTAAAAATCCTTCAAGAAAAGATTTATTTCAAAATGTTGGAAAAGTCCTATTAGAATTTAAAAAACAAAATCAATTACCAATTATTATATTTTTATTTGATAGAAATGGTAAAAAAACAAATAGAAATAGAAAAATCAAAAAAGAAAATTATTTATTTATTTATTTAATTTATTTTAGGATGTGAACAATTAGCAAAAGTAGCAATCGAACAATTAAAAAAAGAAATTCAAGAAAGATATAAATTAATTTCTAAACAATTGGAAAATGAAACATTAAATCAAATTGATAGATATTATTTAGAAATTGAATTACAAGAGATAATAGAAATGATGTATCAATCAACAACCAATTTTAGAGGACAAGAAAATATTAAAGGAATGTTTAGTGATTTTAACAAAAAGGATATTTATCCAAATGTTGAAAATAATTTAATGTCTAGTGGTTTGATGGAACCACTTTATCAAGGTATTGGTGTTCATCATTCTGGCTGTAACAAAAATTATCTTAGAATGGTTGAAGAAATGTTTAGATTGAAAAAGATTCAAATTGTCATTGCTACTGGATCGTTGGCATTGGGAATTAATATGCCATGTAAAAGTATATGTTTTTATCAAGATTCACCTTATTTGAATCAAATGACCTATAGACAATGTGCAGGTAGAGCTGGTCGACGTGGAATGGAATCAAGAGGAAATGTAATCTTTTTACATGTTGCAACGGAAAAGATTAAAAGACTATTGAATGGAAAATTACCAGACCTTTTGGGTAATACAGTCATTACACCAAGTCTTACACTTGGTCTATTGGCTCGTTACAATTTTTCAAAACACATTTCCAATCAACCAACCAAACAAACAGAAATTGATATGATTTCAACCATGGCTAGGAAATTGGTTCAACTTCCACTCTCCTTGTCACTGAGACAATCGGTTGAAACTCAATTTCAAATTCAATTTTCAGTTGATTATCTTTATCGTGAAGGTTTTATTGATGGTCTTGGTAATGCTCTCAATTTATCTGGTATTATAACTCATCTTTCTTATTTGGAACCAGCCAATTTTCTTATTGCCACCCTTATCAAAGATGGTGTATTTAATGATTTATCAATGGTAGATGAAGGTACTGTCATTATTAATACATTGGCTCGTGTATTTTGTGTTGAAACACCAAAAGGTACAACTTCTCCAAAATTCAGCTCTCTTTATTTCAAATCTATTCCAGATTCTGTTATAAAATCAATTCAAGATCATAATCAAAGGGCTATTCCTGCTTTTTTGGCTTATATTAAATTTTTTAGAGAAAAACATCAATCTAAAAAATATCAATATTTATCAGATTTTGAAACCATCCTAGTAGAGGAGGAAAAGGAGGAAAAGGAAAATTTAGATTCTATAAAATGTTGGAAAAATCAAACCGATGGATTATTATCAAAAAATAATAGTGTTAGATATGGATTATCAAGTTTAAAAGGTTTAAATAATGATTGTCATTCGATCCAAGATATTAGTTTTCATATACCATCGAAAACACTTTTCGATTTATCAACCATTCCCATTACAACTCGTATCAACAAGAAAATCAATACCTATATTATGGATTTCTATCAAAATGGTGATTTTAATAGTTTACTAGCAAATAGTGGTATCATTGCAAGTGATTTGATTTCCAAATTAAAGGATTTCTCTCTTGTACTTCGTACCATTGCCATTGCTCTTGACCAAATGGATCCCAATCATTCTTGTTCACAATCTTTTATGCGTGTATCTCAAAGATTTTTGGATCGTTACACCTATTGCTTTCCAAATGATTTTGATACTAGTAAAATAGAATTAAAAATTAAAGAAAGAAAAGAAAAAAGACAATTAAAAGTAAAAGAAAAAGAAAATGAAAAAGAAAAAGGAAAAGGAAAAGGAAAAGAAAGACAGTTTGGGAAAAAGGAGGTTCAAAAGGAATTTAAAAAATTGGATCTAAATCCTACCAATTTTAATTATTCAGATGAAATCATTTTATTTAATGGTAATGATAACATTGATAATGATAAAAAACCAATTAATAATAATAATAATAATATATCAACAACAACAACAATGACAACTACTACTATAAATACTGGTAAATCAAGATTATATTGGCCTTGTTTTTCTATTGAAGATAATTAATAAATTAATAAATTATGGATTTCTATTTTAATTTTATTTTATGATTAATGTTTACTGGAGGATCAATAAAACCATTATATTTAATTAAATAATCAATGATTGGTTGATGTTGAAATGTTTTGGCCCATTTCATGGCTCTTTGTGTGCAAGTTGGGTCTTGAAGGTTTTTATGAATATATTCGAGGACAGATAGATGACCATTCCTACAACTATTATCTATAGCATCAACAGAACATCCCTCTGTTCTATTAAAATGTAGAAATTCTATACAAGATAGATTACCATTAAATGCTGCTTGATCAATTGCCATCTTTGAACATCCTTCTGTTCTATTGTAATGTAAATATTTTAAAATGTGAAGCATCCCACTTTCTGCAGCATAATCCATAGCTAATTTTGTACTACCTTCTGTACGATGATCGGTTAGAAATGATACAATTGACACGTATCCACTACGACTACTCCAATCAATTGCCATCTTTGAACATCCTTCTGATCGATTGTAATGTAAAAAGCGTACAATAAAATAATGACCATTTTTAGATGCACAGTCCATTGCATCATATGTTACACCTTTTATGTTTGGGTATCGATAATGTAAATACTTTGCAATATTTATATGTCCACTTTCTGATGCTTGATTGAATATTGATCCATTTGGTTGATAGTCGAATGGATAAATGTAAAGTAGTATATTGATCAATGTTGAAAGATTTGCTTGTGGATGTGAACAATAATAGATCAATAATTGATCTAATAATAATATATGTTTGTTTATAATATCCAATTTAAATTGATGTTTATGATGTTTAATAAAACTCCAATCTACTCCACACTTTAACATTTGTTTTGTATTGTTTCTTATCAATCTACCTTTGACCCAGGAGAGACTTGTAGTTGTAACGTCTATCGATTCGATTGCATTAAATATCGATTTTCTAATAAACCAATTTCTAAATATATCTATAAATGTAATAGTCGTTGTAGTAATAGTAGTACCACTCATATTAATACAATTTAAATTTGAAAATAGATACAGTTAAGAGAGAGATCAAAAAAAAAAAAAAAAAGATAGCATCTATTTTTTTAAAAATTAATATAAATATTTTAAAAAGTTGACAATTGGCAACTATCAGTTTGAAGTTGTAGTTGTTCTTTTCTTGGTCAGAAAGAAGTATCATGGCAATTGACATATTTTATGACCGTTAAAAAATAATCTTATCTTGTTCCACCCACTTTTTTACAAGTACTCGTATTAAATAGTGTTTGGGTTAAGGATCTGTATCTTTTTAAACAATATTTTTAAATTCAATTGTGCGTGTGTGTTTGTAGGTAATAAATTAAATTAAATTAAATGGTGTTTTTGTTATTTAACATTGATTCCAGTAATTTTAAACTTTGAACTATGGGTTTTAACAGATAGTTAGAGATTAACTACTTTTACTTTTTGCTGTGAATATTAATAAAGAGATGGTAACGTAAATATTTCTCGAACCATGTTTCGGTTGGTCCGACCGGGAAGCTAGCTATCCTTTGCTAATGGATCCATTGCATAACCTATAAATAGACATCTCTTTTCCTTTATTAAAACCATTCAAAAATAATTAAATATAAATATTTTAAATTCTCAATTTATCAACCATACTACAACTTTTATAAAATGATTTCAACTAAATTTACACAATCAATGATCATTGTCATTATCTTTGGAATGTTATTCATTTCAACTGCTTTTGCTGGTGATTCTATCAATGAACAATGTTTGGGTTGTCTGGAAATAGCCTATTCAAGTCAGACTGCTTGTATCAACAATGGAATTGCTTCTAAAATTGTTAGTAATCAGAGAGTCTATCAATACCCATTTTGATATTAATTAAATTTCTTTTTCTTTTTAAAAAAAGTGTGATGAATTTTTGGATGATGCCCTTGCTCGTTGCTCTGAGGGTATTTGCTTGAACCAATTCTAGTTTTAAATTGTTGAATGACCATCACCCCACCCTATTCATTTTGTTTTTGATCATTTGATTGAAACTTTAAATAAATCTTTTTTCATTCATATGTGGTATCAAAAGCCTCTTGGTCAACATCACATTGTTATGTTAACATTATCTCAAAATGAATAGAAATTTATTCATTAGTTAATTATTTTATCAACAAGTGTTTATTGTAAATTCGTGGTTATAGTTGTTATTTGAATGATGACTCCATACTATAAATTGTAAAAAAATCATAATAAATAACTTTGTACAATGTCATGATTTGTTATATATATTTTGATTTTACTTACTATTTCTAGAGTTAGTATTTGATCTTGCTAATATTGCATAAAGAAACAGAGATCGAGTTATTCTCAACAGGGCCGAGTCGTTATGACAAGACGATTTTGAAATAAAAAAAACTCTGTGTTTTGGAAAAAACTGAGTAAAGTGGTTACAGGTCCATTCACAATTGACTTGTTCAGTGCCAAAACAAAAGTGCATCGATGTAGGACAGAGTTGGTACGTCGTTTTGGAATACAGAATTCCTTTGATCATCCCAATATCCTCCTTTTGTAATTCAAATAGTATCTGTTAAGCACCTAATTCATCTGGGTAAGTTTTAAAGAACAAAATCATAGAGCATCTCGTTTTAATATTTTGAAAACCTTTCAGTGGATCATGTAATGGGACGAATGAATGTCAAGGTTGGCTTGAATGTATAGGAGGAATATGTGTTGAAGCAAATTTGTAAATCATACTTGAATGAATGACTAAATAAAATGATTAAAATCAATTTCCATTCAATTGAATGTATGTTGGTCAAGCTGGCACTGGGTGTGGAGGAAACATTGCTTTTGATAGGTCCCAACAAACTTGTAAACATTTAGGCTATTCGGTCATTTCACCAACAAATCGTGACACTTCTGACTCTGGCTCTGACTCTACCCCTTCTGTTGCAACATCAACCATCTTACATTCAATTGAATGGAAATTGATTTTAATCATTTTATTATCATACATCTATTTTATTATTATTTGTAAAAAAAGACACATCTTGAAAATCATTCTATTTAATATATATTAAAATGGCTTCAATCTTTAATCGACTAATTTAAAATTAATTAATTCATCAGAATTTGTAATAATTATTTGTAACAAATATTTGTGACACTACAACTGTAGCAATATGTGTCTTTATAAAGGGGTTCATCCAAAGATGGTTTATGGGTTTGTAACTTTAATTTAATTTGTTTCAATTATTTTACAAAAAAATAGTGTAGTTATAATAATAATACAAGTACTGATAAATTTATTGATTTAAAAGATATAATCTAAAAGATAGTTATAATCTTGATCTTTTGGTAACAATTTGATAAATTTGACCATTTCAATACCTTGATTCAAGTCGACAAGGTTGGCCTTCATCTTTTCCAAGAGGATTCTGGCAAACTCGACAAATATGATACGACGACTCTCTTCTTGCTCGACCATCTTTTGAATTTCGGGGTTGGCCAAGAGCCAATCTTCGTAGTACTCTGGAACAATACGAGGATTCGAGTTGTAACATTCTTGACAATGCATCACATAGTGGAACTTCAACTTATTCCAGTTGGCATCTCCATACTCTTCCGAGTTTGGGTCATCATAGTTTGCTCTTTGATTGGCAGATTGGCAACGACGTTCAATTAGGACAGTGTTGGCGAGCGTATAGTTTTGGAGCACATCGAGGCGCTCTGGTGATGCCGCGCATGGATGAGCAAGCACTGATGTTCTTTCGCTTGGACTCGTGATACCCAATGGCGCCCCAGTATACCAGCAACGACCACCTTGGAAATAGAACATGAGAGCAAAAAATTCGTAACAAATTTCATACTTTCCAACGAATGGTCTGTTTTCGCTCTTTCTGGTAAGAGATTGAGTCGTGGTTGTGATGAGTTTGTCGAGAGCTATCACCATCTCAGTCTGGGAAAAGAGAAAATCGAGTGCATCGTTTGAAAAGGCTGGTTGTTGATACCACTCGATAAGCTTGGCTGGATCTGTATCGGTCCATTTGGATGGAGTGTTGGTTTCACTGCAAATGATGCGACAGTTGGTGGTGGTATAGGTGATACTATCGTTGATCCGGTCGAGGCTGGCTTTGAAGTTGGACTTTGACTTGAAACGCAAACGGACCCTGAGGATGGGACATAAAGCACCTTGGTCACCACAAAGGTACACCAAAAAGTCTACACTGATATTATACACCTCAGTCTTGTTCCACGGGTGCTTGGGATTTGAGATTCTAGCTTGTGAAGCTGAATATAAAACATTCATCATTTTACGGATCTGCTTGACAACAGGATCGACAATGACCTTGACAATAGAGTTGGTGGCAGCCTTGGTAAGAGACTTGGCAGCCCTGGCAGCCCTGGGAACTTTCCTTTCAGGCCCGAAAGCATCATTGATGGGAACTCCAGCATCGACGAGTAGCATTTTCCTGTTGCAAAAAAATGGTAAAAAGAAAAAGGGTGAGTGAAAGTGAATGTATAAATATAAATCGAGTGTGATAATACACAAACGATTGATTCTTTTTTGACATACTCTCGGCAAGACAAGCAATAAAAACCATTGTTTGGTGCAAATCTTGATGGATCTTCGGTGCGACAATGTGCACAGTGGAATTGCTTTGAAAATAGATTCTCGACGTGTTCACGGCGGGCTTTGAGAACGGCATAAGATAATTCTACTTTACCCATTATTGTTGTTTTAAATAATAATAGTGGTAGTAATAATAGATAGTATATTATTAGATAGATAAATGATGAAGAGACTAATGATGAGAATGAAGAAACATGGCTCTTAAATAGGTTTGGTTTCCAGTGAGTGACAAGAGGCTAACCAAAGGGTGACTGAACGATTTTTGCGATAAATCAACAGAAAAGGATGTCAAGTATCAACCAAAAAAAAAAAATCAACTCGAACAATCGGTGATAAAGAAGAATAGTTTAAAAAAGAATCATCACTAGTCCTTTATTTAAAGTGACTATTATTGATAGTGTATGCTGTGTGATAATAGTTTTGACCTGTGCTGCTGAAATGAAGATGTTTCTATTAACTTTTTTGTATCGTTGAAAGACATTGCTACTTGTTTTAAAAAATAATAAATAAAACCACAAGCCACAAGATTCCCTTCCATCAAAAGATTTTTTTTTTTTTGATCAATTTTCATGATTCTTGAACACTGTAGGATGGTTGTAGTTGGAGGAGAATCGAAGGAGAAAAGTTTGAATTCGATTCTGTAATTGTATTTATTTCTTTTTCATCGGTTTGGCTCATTACCAAATGCCAACGATTACATGATTCAAATGTCTTGTCCCAGTTAACTTTGATTGTATGTCTCATATCATTTAGTAAGCTCGCAGGTATTGCTCGATGAATGGTTCATCTTTTTGGTGACGTAGATCATATTCTTTCGAGTGTTGCAGCAATCAAGTTGATAGTCATTGGAGTTTGTTTGAGGTTGAGGATGATGATGTCCCAATCTGGTGGCGGAATGTTGTTGGCAGTAGTAACCTCTTTCACATCACAAGTTGATAATGTTGTCAGTTCCAGCACCAGTAACTGTGGGTTGGTAGTTGGAAGTAGTTTGGTGGCGTAGTTGGGCCTTGATGGGTTCCATCAATGACATGAAGGAGATTTCAAAATCTGGTGTGTTTTTAGGTATCACTTTTGGTGGCATCCTCCTATCTGGAAGAGCACTACTCGGTGATGACGATGTTTTATTAATTAAATCTTTAGATACCAACAAGAGTTAAGAATAACTCAAGAAGTGTCTATGTTAATTGGTTTTAGTTTTAGAATAGACATAGATACCACCAAAATGCTAAATTAGGATAAGCCAGTTTAGCAATAGTCTTGGAGACAGTAGAGTTAATATGGTTTATTTGTTTTAATTTAAAAAGTTAGAGGTTCTGTTAGTATAGGGGCTTTTTTTAAAAGTAATTCTTTTCCTGTTCTCTCCTATCGGGAAGAGTAGTACTCAGAAGTTACAAAGTTTTATTAATTATACTTTTTAATTGACCAGCAAGAAATAAAGATTATCTCGAGAAGAATTAAAGTTAATTTGTTCTGGGGGTTTGTCCATGTCTATGATACATGTTTTATGGACGTTGATCATGTATCTTATTGTATAGTATCAAGCATGTTGGATTGTTTTGGATTGTTGCTTGTTCTAAAAATAAATTGGTTAAAGATATCGCTAATTTTTTTTTTTTTTTCTCACTAGCACTATAGGCTATAATATCGTGTAGTATAATTATTATTGTTATTATTATTTAGTAAATTATTATATTATTAATATTATTATTGATAGATGAAGAGAGAGTAGAAGGAGATGAAGGTGTTGAGGAGGATGAGAAGAATGAGGTTGAGGTGATCGATTATAGATGTAGTGTAAGCAGAGTCTTGTACCTCTCCAAATGACTAGGTAGTGCGATCTTGTAGATAGTAGGATGGTTGTAGTTGGAGGAGAATCGAAGGATGATAGTTTGTATTCGTTCTGTAATCGTATGTATTACTGATTCGTCGGTTTGGTTCATTAGAGCCAAATGCCATCGATTACATAATTCTAACGTCTTGTCCCAGTTTACTTTTATAATATGTCGCATATCATTTAGCAATCTAGCTCGCAGATATTGTTCAGTGAATGGTTCATCTCTTTGGTGACGTAGATCATTACGTCGGAACCATATTCGTTCGAGTGTTGCAGCAATCAAGTTTGTAGTCATTGGAGGTTGTTTGAGGTTGAGGAGGGTGATATCCCAAACTGGTGGAGTAATGTTGTTGGCAGCAGTAACCTCTTTCAGTATCTTTACTGGTAGTGTGGTCTCTTTGCCTGGCCGGGTAGAGGGGTACAACAGCCCTATTTTTCTACTGAGTCACAAGTTGACTCGGCCGGTTAGCTCAGTGGTAGAGTAGCAGTCTCCAATCAGAGATAGTAAACTGTTGGCCAAGGGTTCGACCCCCTTACTGGTCAGTCATTTTTGCCATTTTTTTTCCTCTCCTCTCCTCTCCTCTCTCCTCTCCTCTCCTCTCCTCTCTCCTCTCCTCTCCTCTCCTCTCTCCTCTCCTCTCCTCATGCCACCAAATGTGAAAGGATTTCTGTAACCATTTTAAGAAACAATTATCTATTTATTTATTTAAATTATTTATTTAAGAATGTCTTGAATAATATGACTTGAGAAAGAATAGGCAGTATGCTCCCAGAGCTTTTTGATTGTAAGAGCAGAAATGTTGGTAGATTCTTTGGTGAAACTAGCTTTTTTGGTATTATTACCTTTTAGAGTATCATCAAACTGAAGAATACACCCAACGGAGCCATCTTTTCGTTGAAATGTCACCATCATCATAAAAAATTAAGGGGCAAGAGGAGGAGCATGAGGAAGAATTGTTGCTATATTTGTGTTGGTTGTACTTGTATCTCTTGTGTTGGTTGTCAATGAATTTGTTGAAAAGGTTGTGATTACATCATTATTATCAATATCAATATTAATATTATTATTATTATTATTATTATTATTATTATTATTATTATTATTATTATTATTATTATTATTATTATTATTATTATTATTATTTTTTTGAATCAAAGGAGCATCAACACCAAAAACTTGAACAAAGTCTGTATTGTTGGTAGAAGGATTGATGGCTGCAAAGAGTTGTTGTGCTTCATTTTGGTATGTTTCCGATTTGTGTTGGAGATTTGCAGCAATGATTTCATCTACTTTTTTTGTTGGTACATAACCTCCATCAGTTTTTGATCTTTTGATAATACAATTTAATTCAAGTGATTCTATTGTATTTGAATCATCCATTTCAATTTCCTTTTCAGTTTCAGTTTGCAAATTGGGTTGAGTAGCCATTGCTGATAGAGTAATTGCTAAATTGGTTGAACCATTTTCTTGATCTTTTAAAATACAGTCTTGACTAGTTCTAGTAAAACCTCTATGGTTATTGTCAAAACATTTTTTAAAATCTTTTAAAAAATAATTATTTAAAATTATACTATAATTACTAAAAAATAAATAATTAATAAAACTCTATTCTTATTCTATTTTTTGTTTTTTCTTACTTGTGATGAGATTTAACCTTTTCAATAACCATTGAATTATTATTACCATTGATAGTCTCGTTATCATCATGACTAGCAATTGATTGTTCAATAGCAGCCAAAACCTTTTCAAATACTTGATCACTTTGAAAATTAGAGTTTTCATAACCAACTTGAGCAAGTGATCTGAGAGATTTTGAATTGCCACCAAGAGAATGTTTGAGAGATTGGAAATTCAAAAGATAGTTTTTCTTGAATGCCATATTCGAACGAAAATGTTTACTTTTTAAACAACCCTCTAGAATGGTTGGAAGGTTTTGATCTGTAACCATTGAAAGAAACAATATAGGTGTTGATTTAGTTTTTTCTCTATCAATCTCTTTCAACATTTCAAATACCTTTTTTGAATAATGAGGTATGGTCGCAGGTAATGATTCTTTAAATTCTTCTTTTGAAATCTTTTCCTTTCTACCAAATTGATTCATTAAATATAAATTATCTAAAAAAAATAAAATGTTAATATTTTTCTTTTTTTCTTTTGATTTTGTTTTTTTTTTTAAATTTTACCAATTAATTGTAAAGGATTTAATTTGATTATTTTAAAATAACTACTTGGTGGATATAATTGAACCAATGAAACTTTTTCCTTGAAATGATTGAAAAATGTTTGAAAAACATCACAATCTCTAAATAATCTTTCAATAGAGATACCTTGACAAACTACTTTATCATATGTTTTTAGCAATTCCACAACTTTGTTTATAAATGGACTATTAATAGTAGCCAAAGAGTCATCTAATTTTTTGATGTTTATGAACAGAAGCACCAACTCGCTGTAAACTAGAACAATGAGTATTGATAATATTTGAATTTAAAATGTTCATAATTTTTGTTTGATTGGTTGCAGAATCACCATCATTGGGGCTAAATGTACCATGGTCTGAAGTTCTTGAGAATTCCAAAACAACCACTTTTTCCTTGTCCCATTCATCTTTTTTTGAATCCAAGATGACATATCTTGAACTAGTAATCTTTTATAGTTTTTGTCATCCCTACCATGAGGTTTGATATGAGCAGTTAATGATGCAGCTCTACTTGAATAAACTCCAACCTCATATGAATGATAATAATGACGATCAAAACTTTTACCAAATTCTTCCAAAACTTGATTCCATGTTGCAGTTGAATTGGTTTTTCCAATTGAAGAAAACTTTTTAGTTGCATAATCTAAAATGATAGAGTTTTGAATACCTAACCTTTCCAATTGTGGATTTTCTACAATTAATCGAATCTGTTTTTCTTCAAAAATGTCATTCAAAATACCAAATTCAGTCTTGTTTCTTGTTAATCTATTTATAGCTGGAGTTGCTACAAATGAATCTTTTATCATTTTTTCTGTTATCATTTTAATTTGTCTAAAAATATAAAAAAAAAAGTAAGATAAATAAATTTGTTTTTTTTTTTTTTTTGTTTTTTTTTACCTTCTATTATTTAAAGAATGATTAAAAGAAGAAACAATTTCAGTACCAAGAATAATTTCCAAATTATTTTTTGTTTGATTTGATAAATTTAATTGATATGATTGTTGAAAATTAAATTCAAGTTTAAATTGACAACATATTGAGATAATAAACCTTCACAAAGTTCAACTTGACGATCTGTACTTTCTCTTGACCAACAAATAAATTGTTTTGCTGGTCTTGATAATATTGGATCAACAGAATTGTTATCTTGTTGGTCATCCAAAATGATTTCTTCAAATTGATAATATTGATCAATGTTGCATTTGAAAATTTTTGAATAATCAGATATAGCATCAGCAATTTGTTTTGAATGATTTTTTAAATCTACTTTTCCAAATTGAGGAATGATAAAACTTTTACTTTTAACATTATAATAGATATGTGAAATATCGACAATTCTAAATCTTTTAGATTTGCATAAATTAAAATAAAAGATTTGTTCTGATTTTAAAGCTTGTCCATTGAATGTAATACCAATAACAAAACCACCACGCTTATTTAAAACAGAGATATCTGAACAATCTTGCATCCATTTGAATTGAGCATCATTTTTTCTCCAAATGTTGTTTCAATATATTAACATGGACATGTAAAGATTCAGATCCATCTACTATTCTCTGACCATCATATGTTATATATAAAACTCTTGTTGCTTGTATTTCGCCATTTAATCTTTTGATTGTAGTTGGCAATATTGAATTGAACCATACCACAACAGATTCTTGAGCAAATTGTAATAATATCTCTTGGTTTAGAAAATCTTTCAAGAATTTCTTGTCAATGTTAACTTTAGAGTCTTGAAAAGTATACAAATAAAACCAATAGATTAAAATTTGAATATCTACTCGGTGCCAAGTTTTGTCATTCTTTATAAATGGATGATAACCAAGAAAAGAATAAACCTTTTGACAATGATCATTAAATGGTTTACCAATAGTGTCACATTTTGATGATAATTCTTGAATTTGTTGAATTACAAGTTGAAGTAATGAATTTTCTTCTTGCTGGATATAATCTTTAACAATTAAAACTTTGATTTCATTATAAAATATAAATAATCCATATTGATTATCTGCATATTCAATATATTTTGTTCTAGTTAATTGTGGTATTGATAATATTATTGAAACTAGAAAAAAAAAAAGGTTAATTTAATATTTAATTTATAAATATTTTTTTTAAAAAGAAAACATACGGGATTTAAAATAATTGGTTTTTTTATCTGTATGTTGAATAGATTTAGTTTCCTTTTCAATTTTTTGAAATAAAAACTCTGTTTCTTGATTGTTGGCCTCTTTTTATTCCTCTCCTTCCTTTTTCCTCTCCTCCCTCCTCTCCTTCCTTTTTTTCCTCTCTCCTCTCCTCCCTTGTTGCTCTTATAGATTTAAATTAATTAATTTTTGATAAAAATAGATCAAGAGGTATAGGTGCAGTTCATGTTACTATAGTTGATCACATCAATATTAAATAAGACACATACCTGTTTCATAATAAATCATTGTTGCAACAAGAGCAAATATCAAAATGTGGGTAACAGAATCGGTCAGTCATGAAAAATTTTATTGACATCAACACCGAGGAAGCCCTCCTATAAAATGGAGGCCCATCATAATAAACATCCATAACAACAACTACTCTACTACAACTACTATTACAACTACTACTATTATTACGAATATTACTACTACTACTAACAATAACAACAGTAATATTAAAAACTCTCATAGTTATCTCCTCTTTAAAAGTATACATCTATCAAATAGTTAAAAATATCAAGAGAAAATAGTTGTCTCATAAAGTTTTTTCAATTTTTCCTCTATAGTGTCGCAATTCAGTGCAACCGATATTGAATCCGGTTGGGGGTCAAGCGAGTCTAGCGTCAACGAACCATCTTCTCCTTCATGGTATTTTAGTCCTGTGAGATCGCAACAAGAGGATGATAGCACTAGTTCTACACCCCCCCAATACCCGGTGTCCCCAGTTCACAAACAACCAGATCCATATACGCCCACTCCCCCACAATACCAACCCGAATACCATCACTATGTTGCCTCTGTCCAGTATCCACCCATAATAGAACAAGAGTCGGGAGTTTCAGCCTCTGAGCAAGAAAAGGTGACCAAACGAAAAAGAGATCGTCACGACTTGATACCATCGGCTCCATCCTCATCCTCACCTCCATCTTCTGTAATATCATATAATAATATGAATAAAAAGAAGAAGAAAAAGATACAGGGGGGAAGCGATGAACGTATTCTTATTAATAGTAAGACGACAACGACTACTACCTCTACAACTACTACTACTACAACAATCACAAAAACAACCATCTTGAATGGTGACCAACATAAAGAAATCCTCAAACAAGACAACTAATTGAGGTGATGATACGTTCGGGAAACAAACTTTGCAAGTTTTGAGCAGCTGTATATTAAATCAGCTCGTAATACATACAAAAGATTACTAGTTTTATAACCCTAAATATATATCTGTCCCATTTTAAACTGTTCTTGTACTTTAATGAATTAACTGAATTAATTTTAATTAAAATAATATATTGTTTTTTCATATATCTAGAAACACTCGTATTTTTGCAATAAAGAAACATATAGATAAATAATATAAGATATCTAGATAACACTCACTACAACATGTTTGACCGTTTGAAGAAAGGTTTAGCATTGTTTCGAAGCATACACACTGCAAAAGGTCGAAGGTACCAATTTCACTTTATATATATATTTCAATAATAATAATCATACATGTCAATCTATAATAAACCAGTTGCTCACGGTGTTGCATCAACAGCCAACCAACAATCAGCAGCCGCCGAGCAACAAGTGTCATCAATGCTTATTCTTTCGTTGCTTTGACTGGTTCAAGCAAACAAATTGATATTCATTTGTCTCTATCAAAGTTTCATTTATCCTCAAAGAATGCAATCTGATGCAATTTGAGAAATGTATATCTGTTTGTTGAACTACTCTCTACACTATGTTTCATCTATCTACTCCTTTATATATATATAAATATATACTAGTTTACTATGGACAATATATTTGTAGTTTTGAAGTTCAAAAAAAATCGATTGGGGTGAATCGCGCGATGTAGATTTTTGAAAAATGTCGAGGTTGTTGGGTTGTTGGGTGGGCCATGAGTGACAGCAAAACGACTGACCGATGGTCAGTCAGCGTTTTGTGTGAGGCAGCAGCAATGAAGTACCTTTAAAAGCTGGCATTTCCATCACTTTGATTCATTTAACATTTTCTTTCATCAATGGATCTCAACAAATCCAAAAACAAAACAGTCTCTCTGTCCGTAAAAAAGATTGTCAAGAAAAGTACTACACCTAAAGAAAGTCTCGCCGCACCACAAACAAGTAAACAAAATGGCAGTATGGTTGTTGATACCTCCCCCGCCGATCATAAAAACTCGTCTCGAACCATCGAACCTCTGTTGTCTGATACCTCTTCCGATCTTATGGATATTGACCTCTTACAAGCACAATCATCTACTACCACCAAAAACATCAACATTATCAACAACAACAACAACAATCGATTAACTACTCCTACCTTTAAAATACAACCACTACAAAAAACTTCGCCCACAATCTATACCATTGATATCGAAAAACCAAACCACAATCAATTCCTCGGTCCCTACAACGACAAGTTTAAAATTAAGATTGAAAAGAATTTTTATCAACAAGATCAAACCGTCATTGGCAATCAAAATGAAGATTTAATATCCAAATGTTTCGAAATGAGCAAAAAAAGCACACAAATTTCTACTCAGCTCAGAGAGGAATACGAAAGATCTCTCTTCCTATTTCACATCCTCAATCATTTCAACCAAAATCCCCCAACTAAAAATCTAGATTACCAACTACCAGAAAAACTAGTTATCTTGGTTTTTGACACAGAGACTACAGGATTGGAATTTGAAGATCAAATAATAGAAATCACCTTTATCAATATCCTAAATGGTGATTCATTTTATGGTAAAGTCAAACCAACAGTCCCCCTCAGTTCTGAATCTTATTGTGCGCATGGTATATCTCTTAAAGAGTTGGATAATTGTTTGGAATGGGAATCATTGCAAGGAAAATTGGATTCATTTTTTCAACAATACATTGATCACAAAATTGTCATCATTGCTCACAATGTTACATTTGATCGATACAAATTGTGGAAAATGGTAAAAGATCAAGTTCATTGTATACCATTCGATAAAATCATCTTTATCAATTCCATTGAAATCTTTCTCTCATTTGGCCCTTTTAAAAAGAAAGATTCAGAGAAAGACGAGTCAATGGCACTATCCAATCTCATTGAAATATTTTCACCTCCATCGATTGAAATCTCCCAAAGACACCGAAGCTCCTATGATGTTTTAATGATCATCAACCTTCTCTGTTTTTTTACTAGAAAGAAAAGGAGAAGGAGAAAATCTATTCACATTCCTTGTCGACTATATCCTCAAGAAGAAAAGATAACACTGGTTCTTCTTTTCCAGTGTTATTCTTCTGGTTCTTCTTGAGGATCTTATTAACCAGTGTTATTATTAATATGGATTTTCAACGAAAGAATATTTCAGTGGAACTCATATCAGGTTTCTTTTCATGATACAATTAAAGAAATAAAATAAAATAATCCTCTTAAAAGCTTAATAATATCCATTCATTTCAACAAGTACAAACACGAAAATAGTAATAAGCATTTTTATAGATAAATTAGTAATATTAAAAGAGATGAGTGATTATATGACTCCTAATATTAAAAACAAATCAATTATACAATTATATAAGAGGAGTTTCTTTGTGTAAATTTAACGATTCGTGTATTATGACTTGTATAAATTGATGCGCATATGTGAGGAGGAGAATGGGGATGATGAAGATGAGGATATATATTGGAGATGATGAAGAGAGTCGACGTTGTTCCACTAGCTGATGCAGAGATACGGTGGTGGTGGTGGTGGTGGTTGTAATAATGTTGTTGAACTAAACGAGTCAGTTGATGTTCCACTTTTTGCTAATGTTGTAGAAGTATTTGTACTTTTTGCTATTCCTGCATTGTTAAATGTGCTCAGAGGTGCAGATACTGACAATGAAATGTTGTTTGTTGATTATTATTATTTATTATTATTATTATTATTAGCTTGTTGTCGTCAAAAAAGCCGACGCACTTCCAGTAGCTGTTAGTGAGATGAACCAGTAGATGGTTCTGTAGTAGGACCACTTGTCTAGCAGTAGTTAAGTGTTGTTGGCGTGGATGAATCAGTCGAGGATATTGTTCCACTTACTGTTAGCAGTTGTAGTTGGAGTGGATAATGCTGTAACAGGAGTAGGTAGCAGCAGTGGTTGGTGTTGTAGTAGGAGATGAGCAATCAGAGGATGTTGATTCCACTCGCTGATGCAGTGCACAGTAGTTGCTACATCTCACAAGATGCTTCTCAACTCATCATCCTCATCCCCGTCATCAACATGGAAAAGAAGACAAGACCATTACAAGCTGGGGGAGAATGGAAGCAGGATTGGTGTATATATCTGATGCTGCTCTGGTTGTACAGGCTAATGATCGATGCACTTCCAGTTGAAGGTTGGAGTGGATGATGCTGTACCTGTTGTTGGTGCTGTAGTTGTGGTTGTGCTGGCTGATGTTGTGGGATCTCCAGTCGTAGTAGCTAAAGCTGCTCCTGTAGTTGCTGATGATCAGTTGGAAAAGATTATTTAATAACTTGCCGCTGTTTTTCTTGTTATTAAATAATCTTGGTGATCATGGTGGTAGTTGCTGTTGTTGTTTGGGACTCGTCTAGATTTTAAATAGAAAATACGTATTATAACTTTACATGTAAGTATTATGTAATTAATATTATTATTATATTTGTACATACTAAATAAATATGATAAAGACTACAAAAATATAATCCTTTGATTGAAATAGGGTCCAAGCGACAACAGACAGCACCTTTTTGACAACAACGATCGTTGTTGGGTAAGAAGAATGGTGGTGCGAGGTTTATAAGGAAGAAGTATGAACCTATAGAGAAGCAATGATTGATAGGGTATAGAAAGCTTGATTAGAATTAGGTTCACTGCAAAATTAGCTAAACAATCTTACTTGATTAATAACTGTCCCCTCTTAAAGATTATTAACTACTACGACTACTACTCCTCCTCTTCACTTAGTCAACATATGGATGAAGAATAACATAAAGAGGATGATGAAAAAAATCAGACGTTTACTCAAACGGCTACCCGTTATACTGAATTTGGTTTGTCAAATTTTTGATTAAAAATTTTGTTATGATTTTTAATGGTATTATATATTATTTGATTATTTATGCTGCATCTAAGTGTTATTGCTTGTTTTAATCTCTCTTTTACTATGATTCAAAAAAAATTAAAAAATTGCAAAAAAGATTTGTAGTTTTGAAGTTCAAAAAAAATCGATTGGGGTGAATCGCGCGATGTAGATTTTTGAAAAATGTCGAGGTGGTTGTTGGGTTGTTGGGTCACTGGGCTATGAGTGACAGCAAAACGACTGACCGATGGTCAGTCAGCGTTTTGTGTGAGGCAGCAGCAATGAGGTACCTTTAAAAGCTGGCATTTCCATCACTTTGATTTCATTTAACATTTTCTTTCATCAATGGATCTCAACAAACCCAAAAACAAAACAGTCTCTCTGTCCGTAAAAAAGATTGTCAAGAAAAGTACTACACCTAAAGAAAGTCTCGCCGCACCACAAACAAGTAAACAAAATGACAGTATGGTTGTTGATGCCGATTCATCACTCAACGCACAACAAGTTACCATTCATCAAAAACTACAAGTCAAAGGTCAATGCCAAGGAGAAACTGAAGCTTTTTTCCATCAAAAAATAGTCGAAGAAGATCTGAAAAACTTTGCTCTAGAGTATATTCACGATTTTACCGACCAAGGCCAACCCACTGATAAAAACGAACCACAATCATCTGCTACTACCAAAAACATCAACAACAACAACAACAAACAATTAACTACTATCAAAAACAAAAACAACAACAACAACCATTTAACTACCAAAAACATCAACAACAACAACAACAAACCATTATCTACTACCAAAATCAACAACAACAACTTCAACAAAAACAACAAAAAATTGACTACCAAAAACATCAACAACAACAACAACATCATCATCAACAAAAACAACAAAAAATTAACTATTACCAATAACAACAATATCAACATCAAATCAACCAATGTTATTGTGAAACTATTAATTGACAAAGTGGAGAAAAAAAAGGAATTAGAATCAAAAAACTATAATCACCATCTATCAAATGTCATGGCACAGAAAAAGAATGCCGATAGTATTTTGAGTAAACAACACAATGAACTACAACAACAATTAGATCAACAAGAAAAAGAACTCGACCAACAAGAAAAAGAACTCAATCAAAGAGAAGAAGAGATAAAACTTAAAAGAGTTCAACTAACCCATCAAAAAACAAAGCTGACCAGTCAAATCACAAAAGATATTGAATGACAAGATATTGGACACCTTCGATTATTAAGTCAAATAAGACAAAAGTGTAAGCAAGTAAAAGAGGAATACAGTCTGTCAACCCAAATTTTGGACCTAATGGCTAGAGACGAGGATAAATTGTTTGACCACAATAATTCACAAAACATTGGGTGTGAGGTATTCATCATGGAAACAATGAGAACTGGAGTCAAACCACACGAAAATGAAATTTTCCAATTATCGATTCTAGATATCAAATCCGCCAAATCCCTCTGTCTGAAAATCAGCCCAGACATCGGTGACGTATCAAAAGCAGCAATTGGAAGAAATAGAGTGGAAGATTTGAAAGGAGTTCTTGGATATGATGAAATACATTGTTATTTCAGCGAATACTATTCGAAAAAAAGTATCATTTTGGTAGACCCCGACACTTTTAAAAGTTCTCATTATAACAGTCTATTGGCAAAGGGATGGCATGGGGACTTTCATAATGTTCAATATTTGGATTACAGATTGTTGTTGAATGGTAATATTGGATTCGGCCCTGATTTAGATTGCTCTCCAAAAATAATGGGCGTTGTAAACACCCTATCTAATTTGGTAAAAAAGCACAAAAACGATCGAAAACAAAACACAACACTTTTGAAATTCATTTGTTCAAAAGTCGAATCTATTTAAATAGATCAACTACCAATTGTAGGAATTGGATTTTTTTTTTAACAAAAACAAAACAAAAATAAAAATAAAAAAACATTTAATTGATCAACTCATACTTCGATGATGAATGGCCCATACATCTACCATGCTAATGATTCAATTTTATTTAATTTAATAAGCCACCACACTTATTTGAAAGTTCTAGAGATTTGTACTCTCAAAATAAATAAAAAAGTATAAAATATCACCTACTTTAAATATAAACAGATAAATTAAATAAATGAATAAACTTTATATTTCCAGATTATTTTTGATGATTTATCAAATGAATTAAAAGATCCATGTATTACCAAACTAATGAAGATTCATAGACACTTTTAATCCAAGATTATTATAAGTACTCAATCATGGAAAAGAATAAGTTGTTTTGATCCACATTCAAAATAATAAGCTCCTTGAATATTTGTTGTTGTTGTTGATGGTATTCAATGTTAAAGTGATTATTGATGAATGTGTCTTTTGTGAACAAAATCCGAGAGAGCAAGAAATGGGTGAAGAAAAAAAAAAAAATTGGGATAAATTATTTTCAGCCTTTACTCTAATATGATGATCGATCATAGTCAAGATAAAGATCATCATCATATCATAGATAATCAATTAATAGTTATCATAATACATTACTCCAACAATCCAAAGATCTTCAGATCACCCATTAAATTAGATTGATTTCTTTAAAAAAAAGATAAAATAAACGCAATGAAAATTTGGGCAAAAGAACTTTATTCGAATCGATGTACAGAGGTGGCCGTTTTTTATTTGAAAAAATGTCAGGTGCAAAAATCTCTCTTGACAAAAGTTTATCTTGTTGTTAAAATTTTGTTGTCGTTATTATCTACACCATTATTTATTGTATCTCTCTCTCTTTGTATCTATATATACTATACTATATTGTAATTCTATATTTATTTATTTATTTATTAAAAGCGAAAAGCACAACTAAAAAAACAAAAACCATGTACAAAAAGGGTGAAGGTGTACCAGGTAAGAAGAAGAATTACAAAGAAAACTTTGAAACAGACTACAATCAATACACACAAAACTAATCAATCTTTTCTCTTTTCTATTTTCTCTCTATTTTCTCTCTCTCTCTTTAAGACTTTGTACTTTTAAATCAAATTACAGAGAATGATTTCTTGGAGAATCTTATAACAAGACATAAATCTGATCAGATTTATACCTACATTGGAGATGTAGTCATTTCTTCCAATCCCTTTAAAAAGATGAATATCTACAATGAAAGTGATATCAAAAATTATAATGGAAGATATAAATATGAAATGCCTCCTCATATGTAAGCAAACACAAGATAATAGAGAGATTTTAATATTTTCAAGTTATTAATATCTTTTTTCCTTTTCTTTTCTTTCTATTTCTATTTTTAGTTATGCATTAGCAAATGATGCATATAGAGCAATGAGACAAAATCAAGAAAAACAATGTGTCATCATTTCAGGAGAATCTGGAGCAGGCAAGACAGAGGCATCTAAAAAGATTATGCAATTCTTGACCTTTGTCAGCAAGAATCAAAGTGATCGTGGAGACAAGATTGCCAAGATGTTGCTAGAGTCTAATCCGCTGCTCGAAGCATTTGGCAATGCAAAGACATTGAGAAACGACAATTCAAGTCGTTTTGGTAAATACATGGAGATGCAATTTGACTATGTTGGTACACCATCTGGTGGCAAGATTACAAACTATCTCTTGGAAAAGTCACGTGTCGTTGGTAGAGCCCAAGGTGAACGTAATTTCCACATCTTTTACCAAATGCTCAAAGGATTGAATCAAGCCAAACTGACCGAACTCGGTCTCAATGCAAGTGCCACTAGTTTTAATTATTTGAAAAACAGTACTTGTATTGATGTTGCCACCATTGATGATGTTGCCGATTTCAAAGCAGTCGTCAAAGCAATGGAAACTTTGGGTCTCAAAGATGAAGATCAAAATTCAATTTGGAGAATCCTTGCTTCCATCCTTCATATTGGTAATATTACTTTTAAAGAATTACCTGATCAAACTGTTGGTACTTCTTCTGTTGGTGTTGTTGATCAAAAATGTAAGAAATCAAAAAGAAAAGAAAAAATATATATATATATATATTTATTTATTTATTTATTTTTAATTTTTTAGCATTAGCATCAGCAGCAGCATGTTTAAAAACAGATGTTGGAACATTATCAAGATCATTAACTTATAGATCAATTAATACTGGTGTTGGTAAAAGATGTTCAGTTATTTCAGTACCATTGGACAATGAACAAGCAGTATTTTCAAGAGATGCTCTTGCCAAAGCACTCTATGAAAGATTATTCCAATGGCTTGTTGGAAAGATTAATCAACAAATTAATAATCCTGAAAAGGGTCTCGTAATTGGTATCTTGGATATTTATGGTTTTGAAGTTTTTGAAAAAAATAGTTTTGAACAATTAAATATAAAGTAAGTAAAAAGTAATCTAAAATATACCTATATATTTACTTATAATTTTTCTTTTTGTTTTTTTTTTATAATTTAGTTATTGTAATGAAAAATTACAACAATTATTTATTGAATTAACATTAAAGAGTGAACAAGCAGAATATAAAAATGAAGGTATTGAATGGAAAGATATTGATTATTTCAATAACAAACCAATTTGTGATTTAATTGAAAAACGTCCAATTGGTCTCATTTCATTATTAGATGAAGCTTGTTTAATTGCAAAATCAACTGATCAAACTTATTTACAAAATATTCAAAAGTATGCAAAAACAAAATATATATATATTTCCTTTTTTCTTTTTTTTTTTTCTAACCTCTTCTATTTCTTCTAGTAACTTTGATAAACATGAATATTTTCAATCATATCAATCAACAAGAGATAGAAGTATTGGAGATGGATGTTTTAGATTAAAACATTATGCAGGAGATGTAACATACAATGTTGGAGGATTTTTAGAAAAGAACAAGGATACATTGTTTGGTGATTTGATTACAAGTATGCAAATGAGCAAGGATCCACTTATTTGTTCACTTTTCCCCAGTCCAAAGCCAGAAGATTCTAAAAAGAGACCAGAGACTGCTGGAAGTCAATTCCGTACTGCCATCAATTCTTTAATCTCTACTCTTTTGGCTTGTTCACCACACTATGTTCGTTGTATCAAGAGTAATGATAACAAGCAAGCTGGTGTCATTGACGAGGAACGTGTTCGTCATCAAGTACGTTATCTTGGTCTATTGGAAAACGTTCGTGTCCGTCGTGCCGGTTTTGCCAATCGTCAAACCTATCAACGTTTTTCTCAACGTTATAAAATGTTGACCAAGGAAACATGGCCAACTTTCAAGGGTAACCCTCGTCAAGCCACCGAAGCCATCCTAAAGGCTCACAACATTCCCAAGGAAGAGTTTAGAATGGGCAAGACCAAGGTATTTATCCGTTCACCCACCACCCTCTTTTACTTTGAGGAAAAACGTGAAGCCGAACTTCCACGTATCGCTACCCTCATTCAAAAGACTTGGAGAGGTCATTGTGCTCGTAGTCGTTGGAATCAACGCAAGGCTGCCATCAAGATTCAACTCTTTTATCGTACCTATCGTTTCAAAAAGTGGTTTAGAGAATTGCATCGTGTATTCAATGACGTTAAAAACGATCCAAAATATGGAAAGTTTACAGTTTGGCCCAAGAACCCATCGGTATTGGATCGTGCAGTCATGTTGATTCATCGTGTTCACAATACATGGCGTGCAGAACGTATGGTCTTGGCTCTTGGTCCCAGCGCTCCTGCCATGCGTCAAAAGGTCCTTGCCTATGACTTGTTCAAGGGTAAAAAGAAATGGAACTGTGCTCGTCTCTTTGATGCCGATTACCTCGAAAAGACCACCAATCCAAACCAATCAAAATACGTCATTGCCATGCAAAACCTCTTCCAAACCTATGGAGATACCGAAGTTTTGTTTGCCGACTATGTAACCAAGGTCAATCCAAAAGGTGTCCCACAAAAGCGTGGTGTCGTCGTTACCAATGCCAACATTTACAAACATGACCCCAAAAACTACAAGGTCAAGAAATGGGGTACTCCATTGGCTGACATTTCTTCCATCTCTTGTTCTCCCAATAATGATACCTTTGTTGTCATTCATTGCAAGGCTCCAAGTCGTGATTTTGTATTAGACGTTGGTATCAATGGTTATGAAGCTGTATCTGAAATTGTTACAGTCATTGTTCAACAAGTTCAAAAGTTGACTGGTATTCGTCTCACCGTTCACTTTGCTCAACAAATCACTTTCAACAATGCTCGTCCAAAAGGTAGTGACACTCAATTATCATTCCAACAATCAAATGATCCAAAAGTTGATGGTAGCCAATATAAAAAGATTAAATCTGGTCAAGCTACAATTCTCTATAAATAAAAAAAAAGGAAAAATAAAAATAATTTAAATTAAATAGATAAAAAATATATATATTTCTTTCATCTTTTTATTTTTTTTAGACATTTGTAAAAGTATAAGATTTTTCATCCTTGTAAGAAAATATAATATAAAATGGAATCATTTTCCAACGACTCATTTGATTTTTAAGTTGAATCAATTTATCCTTGTAAACTTTTGGATATTTGGCAACATTATCATTATCTACAAATTCTTTAATCAATGATATTGGTAAATCTACTGCTATTACTTTAATTGATGTTCCTTTACCTTGATAAAATCCTCTATATAATTTACTAAAAAAAAGGAAAAATAAAAATTAATAAAACTGCAATATTCTCTATTTTTTTTTTTTTTTCTATTTACCAAATATAATCTTTTGTTAAAATTTCAATTTTTTTCTTTTTTGATTCATCAACAGGACCTTGAATCATAATTTGAATTGATAGAGAAGTTGAATTATCAGTAAATCCACCACTACCACCACTTGAAGATAAATTGATTGAATTACTACCTCCACCACCACCACTATTACTATTACTACCACTACTATTATTTAGGTTTTGATTATCTCTATTATCTGTAGATTCAAGAGCCATTGGATCTATAGGTATACCTTGATGTTTTCTAGATTTTAAAATATAATCTACCAAATCTTTACGAGAGATTGATTTTTCATTTCTAGTTTCAATATGTCTAACTTTGAGAAGACCATTTTGATAGGACCTTTCTTTTAATACAATGACCCAAGTAACACCATTTTGTTTACAATAACTATAGATTTCTTCTACAGTAATATAATCAGATTGAGAATAATCTGCTCTAATAGACATGGACCAAAGTTGAGCACATATTTGAAGTTTTTCAGTCAACATGAGGGCACCCAAACTACAAACATAGGCTTCAATATCTGTAGCCTTTTTTACACCTTTTGATTTTCCAATTCTTTCTTCATAGAGCAAGAGTGCAGTAACAATCTTTTCAACGGCAATGGTAACACCAACTCCACATATTTGACCTTTTAGATTACTTGAATGATTTGGTTGAGTTGGTTGACCACCAGATGATTGTTGATGTAATTGATGTTGGAATGATCTAATCAATTTATCATATCTACCACCAGCCATAATAATTTCAGTTTTTGGTTGATGATGATGATCTACAATACTCTTTTCATTTACCACTTGAAATACCATTCCATCATAATAATGATAATTGTGTACCAATGAAAGGTCCAGATAAAACTTTGGAATAATATTGATTGCTTGTAAATTTCTTGCAAGATTTCTAAGATCTGTTAAACCTGCCATTGAATCTTTTCTTTTTGCCAATAATTCATCCAATTGTGCAATACCTGGTAATAATTCACTCTTTTGTTTTAAATATATCGATAGACGATTAATGGTGGGTGAAGCTAGACCAATTTCTCTAAGGGTTGCTGCAACTTGGGTCCAAGAATTTCTCCAATGAAGTGTAGCAATGGCCATACAAACTGGGCCATGTAATTTTTGATCAACTCCACAAACTTGCAAAACACCATCCAATATACTATAATGACTAACTTTGATAATGTACGATGTTCCAAGTTCTCTAGAAAATCCTTCCATTACATCTACAACTGTTCTAAGTAGTTCGGCATCACTGACATGTCGAACTCTGCTTGGTCCAACAATATCAAAGTCACATTCATAAAGTTCTTTGGGTGAAAAACCAGGTGAACTTCGACGGAAAACTTTACTAAAGCTGAATCGTTTGGCTTGAGTGATACCATGCAATGCAACATGACGTGCCCAAGGTACAGTCAAGTCATAGGGCAAGTGAACAACGGTTCCACCTTCATCTAGGAATCTTGCTACAACAGCTCCATGTGCTCCACTTTGAACATCTCTTGGAAATAAAAGTGGTGTATCCATTTGAATGGCTCCGTGTGTTCTGAAAATGGTAGACAATCGATGAAATGTACGTTCTCGAGCTTTTAAATGAGAATTGATAAGTGTACTATTTGATGTATAAAGATATCTTGAAGATATATGTTCATCTGGATTTAAACCAAACAATTTCTCCATCAAATAGGAAAAGAGTGATAGAGTTGGATTGGTAATGGATTTGACAGCCTCTTTTAACAATTCATCTTCCATTTTACTTGGTAATAAATCACTTTCTAAAAGTTGTTTGGTAGTTGGTCTCTTGTTTGGATCGTGTTGAATAAGACTCCGAATAAGTGATGCAAAATCTGGTTTTAATGCTTCAAAACCTGGTGGAAACTTTAATTCGTTTCGAAGAGTACGTAATACATTGGTACGTTCCATTTGAGTTTGGAATGGATGACACATTTCAAAAAGGATAATACCCATTGAATAGATATCAACCTTTTCTCCATAATGCTTGGTGGTTCTTTGAAGAATCTCTGGACAACAATAAAATGGTGTACCAACACCTCCAGTCATTGTCATTGATTGATCCATCAATTCTCCTTCATTACTCATCATTTTCATCATCTTTTTAATATCAATCGATATAGAGGAAGAGGTATCATGTTGTTGTTGAAGTTGTTGTCCATTTTGACCAGTGGTACTACTCTTTCCACCTGTAGTTGCCAAACCAAAATCACCAATTTTAATGTCTCTTTCTTCATTGTCTATGAAAATGTTGGCTGGTTTGAGATCACGATGAATAATACCTTGATTATGAATATGAGACAAACCTTCTACCAATTGTCTAAATAATCTCCAAACATCCTCTTCACTCAGACCTCCAATCGTATCTACCAATGTTTTTAAAGTCTTTTTACTACAATATTCCATTTGAATATAAAGTGTATGAGTATTCTTTTTGTTGACAGCTATAGATGATTTCTTTTTTTCAATTGGTTGTTGAAATATCTTTGAACGATTAAGATAATATGATCTATCTGCTGCAGGTTGGGTTGAATCATTTGCACTTAGACTAATATCAGAATTGATAGCAATTCTACTAGTAGTATTTGAATGATATTCTTCAATGAATCCACTACCACCAGCATTGTCTTGAGTACAATCTTGTTGGAACGACTGAAGCATTGATTTACTACCAAGACTAGATTGTAAAAACCAATCTTCAGATGCATCAGTTGCCAAATCACCACTTAGATCTTCTACTTGATCTGGTTCCATTTCACCTTCAACCTCTATATCTGATCTTTCAATCCACGCCTGATAATAACGGACTACATATTGATGATGAAGACGTGACAAGGTTGTTACTTCTCTGAGCAATTTGTTGGTCAATGGTTCAGATTCACCATCAGAATTGGCCTCGGTTTTAATCTTTTTAATGGCATAATATCTACCATCCAATTTGTTTCTAGATTTTACCACTACACCAAATCCTCCTCTACCAATCATTTCAATCTCTTCAAAATCGGTTCTATATCTTGATTGATATCTATAATCCATTAGAGATGTAGTTGATGGTTGTTGTAATAGACTTGGTTTTGTTACTGATTGTGGTGTTGAAACAGATGATGTCTGTAACTGTGTGGGTGTTATTGGAACAGATGAAGAAGATGAAGTTGGTGTTGGAAGTAATGATGATGATTGAGGTGGATTTAATTGACCAATAGATTGACCAATACCCAATCCACTACTACTAGTTAAACTACTACTATTTGTACTACCACTTATTGTCAACATTTGTCTTGGTGATGTTGGTGGTGATAGATTTTGATAAATTTGATTTAAATTTTCACTAGTCTTTAAATTTAATTTAAATGATATTGAATTGTTTAATGTTGTTGTAGTAGTAGATTCTTCTTCTGATAAATCTGATAAATCTGATAAACTCTCTTCATCATCTGAATTATTTGAATTATCTGATTCATCTTCTAATGTTGTTGATTCTACTTTTACTTCTTCTTCTTCATTATCATCATCATCATCATCATCATCATCATTATCTTCTTCTTCTTCTTCTTCTTCTTCCTCCTCATCCTCCTCTACTTCTTCATCTTCTACTTCTACTTCTACTTCTTCTATTTCTATTTCTTTTTGAACTATTTGAATTGGTGATGAAGTTGAAGATAAAAAAGGATGTTTTAATAATAAACCAGCTTCCAATTTGATTTTATCATTAATATCTGAACTAAAGATTGTATATAGAAAATCTTTTGCCAAAGATGTCATATTATCTGGTAATTTGGTTGATTCATAAAGTTTAACATAATCTATATTATTACTGTTATTATTATTATTTACTGAAGAAGATGATGAAGATATAGAAGAATTTGATGAAACTAAATTATTACTATTATCTTTAATATCAATGATTGTACCAGTGATCATTTCTAAAACGATAATACCAAGATTGATTAGATCATCTCTTCTTAGATGATATTTGGAAGAGGTGAGTATTTTATGAGAGATCCATGGATTAGAGTTTTTAGAGGAGGATCTGTCAATGGTATCAAATATCTTTAGTGTCTTGCCACCATAGTTTGTAAACAAGACTCGGTTGGTGCTGTCGTTGATAAAGATATTTTTAGACTGAACATCTCGATGTGGGATGTGTTGAGAATGGAGATACAAGAGTGCTAGTAAAAGTTGATAGGTGTATCTTCTAACCAAACTTTCCTCTATATTGCCGCTAGTTTGGATACGTTGTCTGAGTGTATCAGAAGACACATATTCTTGGAAAATGTAGAGTGTACTATTTTCAATCACCGTTCCAATATAACCTACTAGTTGGGGATTGACGAGGTATTTCATCGATTCAACCTCTTTTTGGATAGAGTAGAGTTTGGACATGTTTTCTCTCATTCCACTATCGTCACCACTATCAATCGACAATTGACGACAAATCATTGGAGAGTTGGTATCCAAGTTGATACATTCATAGGTGGTTTCAAATGAATTTGGTTTACGACTAAGTTTACTTCCCAATTTAAATCGAATTCTTGAATACATATCTCCTCCACCATTATTATTATCATCAGATTGATCATTCTGTTCTTGTTGTTGATAATAATCTACTATACCACTTGGATTACTAGATCTCATCATTTGTCCACTATTACCACCATCTTCAAAGATACTATCGTTGGCATCCAATGCAGACGATCCAATAAATGAATCAAATGAATCATAAGAATAAGAATTGATCATACCATCATATGCTGCAGATGATAATACCATTCTATTCATTGATGGACTATGATGTACTCTTGAATTAAATTGATTATGATGATTATGATGATTATGAAGATTATTGTGGTGATTGTGATGATTATTGTGGTGATGATGATGATGATGGTGACCATAATCATCAGATGTTAATGGTCTTTTAATAGGAGAATCTGTGATACTTTCATCATCATCATGACCATCTGTAGTAATCATGATACCATCATCTTGACCATCGTTATCATCGTCTTGGTCACTGTCACTGTCAATCTCTCCACCGTCTCTTTTACTAATACTTGATGTTGAACAATTTAATTCCTTTAGTCTTTGGATCATTTCCTCGTGAAGACTAACTGTTTCCTTGTTGTACGTTAACAAAAAGTCTTGAATGGCTTGACAAAGTTCGAAAACAATCACTTCGCCTGCCACCATCTTTTGATTTAAAAGAATATAAAGTTCTTCAATTTGATCATCCGATAATCCTTTTACTTTTTCCAATTCAATAGATGGTAATGTTATTGGATAATTTGGTGAATATTTAACATATAATTTTACTAAAACGAAAAAAGAAGAATGTAAGTAAAATAGATCAATCAAATAATAATAATAATAAAAAGAATCTTTACCTGAACAATAATTTGGATATTGATTTGTTGGATGAGGGATTAAAGCAACTTTAAATCTTTTACAAACTGCTTCTGGTTCTAATATTTCAAAATCATCCTATACATAGAGATAGCGAGAGAGAGAGAGAGAGAGAGAGAGAGATTAATATTAATTCTTCTTTGTTTTTTGTTTTTTTAAAACATACACCATAAATTGATTGTAAACACATCATTTCATTATCTTGAGCCATTTCATTATCAGGATTTAAAGTCATGAAAAAACTTCCACTATTACTATTACTACTATTACTGTTATTGTTGCTATTACTATTATTATTGCCATTATTATTTCTATTTAATTGATTATTCATTTTGTTGTTTTAATTGTTTGTTTGTTATTATTATTATTGAAATGATGATGAAGTTTTTTTTTGTTTTTATATATAATCTAATCTACGCTATATCATTATTCTCTCTCAAACTATGTTGTCTAGTCTCTGAGTTGAAAGGATTCACAATGATTTATTGCAACAATCACTGTTGCTTTAAATGTGGTGATACTACTGATCAGTGCACTGATCGTTATGCTGTGTTGCTAAATAACTGCTGTTTGTTATTATGTCTTGTACTGAGATGGTTTGCTGTTGTACTTGTATGCTCTATACTATTTTCTTTTTTTTCGATTGATAATTGTGATTTGTTGAAGCGGTATCTATTCTCATGAGATGTATTGAGTTGAGATAATTGATTCTTTGGGTTATATATATATATAAAGTATATACTAATAAGTATTAAATTTAACTAGCTAGAGTAGTAGTTCAAAACTTGTAATGAAAAATTAGTTTCTTCTTCACTCAACCACATCATCTTGAAAAAAAGCCAAAAAAAACAAAAAAAATCATATGATGAAATTTCCAGTTTCAATGTCTGTGATGGTCTTTGAACTGGAATTTTTTTATTTATTTAATATTTAATGTATTTGTACAAATATTTATATATAAGAGTATGAGTATGATTATTCATATTTTAATTTAAAGGAATACTTCCTTCAACAAACATACTGCTGCTGTCATCGAAAAAGACAGATTTGTTGGTATCAGAGGTGTAGGTGAGAGTGAGAGCTTGACCACTAATGTCAGAGATGACACTACCATTGTTGAATGATGCAGCTACATAGACGGAAAGAGTGACAATTGGTGTGTATTCGGCTGATTGATTGTTGAGCACAGTGGTGGCATTTAGCTCACTGTCAACCTCCTTTCCATTGATGACGGCAGTTTGGGTGAGACCAAATGTGAGTGGCTCGCCATAGTTGTTGACAAGACCATAAGACTTGACAGAGGTGCCATTGGCTTGGTCAAAGAAACCGGCATTGTTGAATGGATATTGATGGGTCTTGCTGACAGACTTGAGAGTAGAGATACGACTGATGGTAGCACCATTCTGGATTTGAGTGTTACTTGCGTATAATCCATACAGCTCTTGCCATTGTAAAGTATTATTCAAGAATGGTTTGAATGTGACCCATACAACATTGGATACTTTTCCATTAACACTTTTTACAACACATACTTTTTCTTGTGATGAAGCAAGAGCAGCAAGTCCAGCTTGAGTGAATGAGAATTGAAGTGAATAGTTTGACATTGTTTGTTTGTTTTGTTTTGTTTAATTTGTTTAATTGATTGATTTGATTTGAGATGATTTGAAATGATCATTCTAAACATGTATTTATACTTTTTGGATTTGATGGCCACCAACTCTTTCTTTCTTAAACCAACCCACTATTTGGTTCACAACAAACCCGACCGACACACGATCATGACAATGAATGGGTCTCTTCAATTCGATTGATTTATTGCCCGATTGTACATCATGACCGTGATACACAACCAAATCGACAAAAAATCAAATTTTGGTTGGGTTTTGGGATGATCGACCCATGGGTTTTTCCAAAACCAAACCATTCACATTGACTTTTTGTGTTCACTGCAAAGTTTGGTGTTGTGCTAAACACTTTCTCGGTCATATCATCATATTACTAATATCTTTTGAATTATTAATATTAATTATTACTTCTACCAATAGTATCTATCTAAATCTAACTTTCAATAGAAAGTAAGATTGATCAATCGATCAAAAGAAAATTTTCAACGAAATGATTTCGATGTTGCAATTTCAAAAATGATCGTCGTGATTGCTTGTCTAATTATAGATAATAAATAATGATATTTAAATCCACAACACCATCATAATAATCATCATATTAATCAATAATATCAAGACACAAATGAGATCAATTAAATGTGTATTAGTAGGTGATAGTGGAGTAGGAAAGACCTGTATACTCATTTCATATACTACAAATACGTAAGCAAATGCAATTGCAATGATCTTTCTTTCTTTCTTTCTTTTAATATTCTTTCTTTTAGTTTTCCAGATGAATATATACCAACAGTAATTGATGTGACAAGTGTAGTTATAATGCAAGATAATAATGCATATACTTTAGAACTTTGGGATTCTGCAGGACACCAAGATTATGATGGTTTGAGACCTTTATCATATCCAAATACAGATGTTTTCTTTGTTTGTTTTAGTATTACTTCACCTTCTTCTTTTGACTATGTTTCTGAAAAATGGATTCCTGAAATACAAACAACTTATAAAATACCTATTCTTCTTGTTGGCAATAAATTAGATTTACGTGATGACAAGCAAACGATAGATCGTCTGGCCAATAGAAATTTAGCCCCCATCACATTTGAACAAGGAATGGTAAAAGCACAATCAATCAACAACTGTCAATATTTCGAATGTTCTGCCAAGACTCAAAAAGGTCTACACACAATATTTGATCAAGCAGTTACAATAGTTGATAAACCAATTTATCCACTTCAATCAAAGAGGAAGAAATTTTCAACATCTTGTATTCTATTCTAAAAAAAATAAAAATAAATAATGTAATATTATATTATATGTATATATTATAAACCTAACTCTATACCTATTCCTTTTGTTTCATTTTTATTTCCATTTATGATTATAAAAATAAATAGCAGCAGAAGCAATGGTAGCAGGGATGATTAAAAAGGTTGCCCATCTAAGCCATGAAATTGAATTGTTGTAGGATCGAGTGGCACGGGCACCCCTACCATGATCAAACCGACTTGGTGGTTCAAAGCCCATAGAGTTGGGGAACGGAGATTCGAGTAGTGACAAATCGATAGAGTAGTTGGTCCATTCTCTAATGATTCCACCTACATGACCCTTTCCAACAATAGCAACAATCTTTCGACCAGGTGACATTCTGAGTCGAGCAGCCATATATTGGTCTCTTTCAGTGACGATGGAACGAACCACTGAAGGAAACTTTTCCTTGAATTCTTCCAATAGTTTCTCGACCAATTGTTCGTCACTGTTTTTGAGTGCGTCAATGTCTTGCTCGGTCACCTCTGAAAACGAAGCAATAAAGAGGTAAAATACAAACTTTATCTTTTCCCAACGTGTCAACGAGTTCCAGACACGCTGCAGTGTAATCTCGACCAATCGATCACCCAATACAATCTTGGCACCAACCTTTTTACTCTCCAAATAGGCAGTAATAAACTCTGCACCCGGACCAACCTTGCTTTGGTTGCCAGCCTTTCTAATCATCTCGGCCATCAACACTTGTAGTAATCCAGGCAGCCCATTCTCTTTTACCAAGGCTATCATCTCTGATAATGTAGCCCTCTTGTTATGGTCTTCACTGTCTACAGGTGTTGGTGGTGTAGTTGTATACATTGGTGAATTGGAACATTCATCATCTGCCTCGTACGAAGATGACGATGAATCTGATCCATCGTCTTGTGAATTTGATCTAGTTTCGTCCGATTCATCATCATCATCATAATAATATTCCCTTTCCCCATCCTCTTCCATTTCTTCCATTTTTTCCTCTTTTTCTTCTTCTTCTTGTTGTTCATTTTCATTATTATTATTATTATTATTATTATTTCCATGTATTATATTATTATCCTTGTCATAATAAATATTTTGTTCTTCCATTATTATATCCTTTTCCATTATTCCTGGCTGTTCATCATTAAATTGACTTAATTGTTGTTCTATTATTTGTTGATGATGTTCTTCCATTTCCATATTATTATTATTATTATTATTATTTTGATTTTGATTATTATTGTTGTTATTAATTATTTTTTGTTTATATTGATGATGTTGATGTTGATTTACAATTTTAGTTTGATCATTTTCACTAGATTCAATTTCAGTTGTTGATGGTTGGAATTCATCGTCTCCATCATCTGAATTTTCAAAATGTGTCAAGTTATTTCCTCCTCTTCTATTATACAATTTATATCTCAAGGACTTCTTTCGATTAAAAATCATTTGATTATGTTGTGAAGGATCTCCTCCTCTTTTACTTGATGATGATGGTTGATGTTGTTGACTATGTTGATGTTGTTGTTGTTGTTGTAATGATTGTAATTGTTTTGAATGTGATGATGTTGATGATGGTCGATTAATATATGTCACCTTTCTCGAATCGATACTATTTAAAACCAAGCCAGCTCTACTGGCACACAACTCTATGAAAACAGTGTCTGGTTTCCATCTCCTAATAATGTCTGATACCTCATCAGAACTTGATTGATGAACATGAATTGATCCAACCAATATAACTTTATTATTACAACAAATATGATGGATAAAAGAAGGATTAGTATCAAAAGGAAATGTAATAAATTGAGTTGTACGTCCGTCACATACTTGTTGCATTTGTAAAAGGTGAATAGAGAACAGTTGCAGATGAAGGTAACTCGAAATCAATAGGTTCCAACACTATTTCATCATTATCACCATTAGTTTCTGATGTTACAGACTCTTCATCTTGTTGTTGGTCTTCTGATTCAGGTGAATGTTGTGACGACATTTCAGAAAGTATATATAAGTGTACTACAATATATTGTATTATTTCCTTTCTATCCTATCCTATCCTATCCTATCAATTAATCTATGAGTACTCTGCAATATATATATTTATACAACTATGTTTAACTTTAAATATTAATATGTATTGGTGGGTGTGATGATGAGTATTACAATTTAATTTAAAAAGAAAAACAAAAAAGGAAATGAACACCTCCAAGCAGGAAAATGAATGAATATTAAAACAAGATATTTTTTTAATTGTAAATTTCAAACAACAATACAATTATAATATTAATATATTAATATATTTATTATTTATTTATTGAGTTAGATCAAATACTTGTTCCATTGATGCCCACCATTCAGTTGGTTTGGCCTCTTTTAATTTTTGTTGAAATTTCCTATGCAACAAATAAATGTAAACAAACAAACAGGACGCTGATTAGTTTGGTTGAACAAATAAATGCAAGTATATATATATATTATTATTCATGTCTTTCCTCTTTTGTGTGTGTGAATCTCTACACCATTTGGGTATACATACCTCATTAAATTATCCCATTCTGATGTTTTGGGATTATCGGTAGCGTATCGTTGAAAGTCCACTTGAGGGTCAAATGAATCATTGGTTTCATAGTACATAAATAAATGGTTACCCAACAGATATATCTTCATTTCAAGTATACCAATACCAAGTAGACTATTCTTTACCTCTGGCCATACATTTTGATGATACTTTTTATACTCTTCAATCAATACTTTATCATCTTTTAAATCTAAAGCTGATGCATATGATTTTACCATATTTGTATTTTATATATATATAAAGAAAGAGAGAGATAAAATAATTATTTGTTTGTAAAGACAATGGATTTGTGTGTGTTAAAATTCTTAAGTTGTGATTCATTTATCATTTTATTTTCAAATGTGTGTTTCAGAGTACAGAGTACATAGTAATCAAGAGTAAAAGTAGTAATACCTATCAAATTTTGAAAGAAGAAAGATTAGATTAGTAAACAAGTTTTAAAATAAAAAGAATTGAAATAATAGAATATAGTAAGAGTTGTAGGTAATGGTTCATATGGTGATGCATGAAAAAAAAGGTTGTCTTCATTGCAATTAGCTATAGACGCAAGGTTATAATCATCTAAGATAGAGGTAGAAGAAAGAGAGAAAGATATAAAATATATGATATGAATAACTTACAAATTAACCAAGTTGCTTAATAAAAAATAGAAAGAGAATGACACAACTTTGTAGGTGATGGTCTCGGTCGAATGCTGCCAAAAAAAAAAGATAAAAATTAAAAATAATTAAAAATCTTTGATCATTCTAGTTTTTTTACATAGTTTACTAAAAATGCCTGTGATGACGCAGATGAGCTTATCTCACAACAAGTTCATATACATATATTAACGATAGTTGGTGGGAATGAGTAAAAAAGTAAGCACCGATACATTCAAGAGAATCAACTTTTTATATCAAGCATCGAATCTGATGTTGTTGGGCAACACCAACAATCAAGTTGCTTCAAATTACTATTGTCACTTGCTAAAGAATGTTGCTCAGAGAGGTGTAGTGCGTATTAATCCAACAATGAAACATACCATTTGCTCAAAATGTTCATCTCTATTGGTACCTGGCATAAGTTCAACGAGTCGATTAAAAGAGGACAGAGAATCACATATCGTCGTTCACTGTCAACGTTGTGGACACATCAAAAGATACCATACCAACAAAAAAAGAGAGAAAAATAAATTAAAAAAACAACAAAAACAAGAAAAGAAAAAGATATCTATACAACTTAAACAACTTAAACAACAACAAATTAAACAACAACAAATTGAACAACAAGAAAAACAAAAGGAATTGGAAGTGGAAGTTGATAAACCTACTTTAATGGATCAAACTGAAAATTTGGAACAAAAATAATTAATGATGTAAATAAATTGTAAATATATTAAACTACTACATGGAACTGGATGTTACTTTTTTTTGTTTTATTTCCAAGCGTTTACGCTATTTAAAATTATATTATTATTAGTTTCATTAATTTCTTCTTCATCATCATCTTGTTGAATTTCTTGGATAGGTTGGATCGGTACTTGAGATTTCATTGGAGTCATTGCTAATAGAGAACCAGCACCATCACCTCTCCATTCAAAAGTTTGTTGTGATTCACCGTGGACTAGTCTTGGAGTAACAAAGATTCTAATGTTGTTGTAGGCCTTTTCCAAAACCATGTCCCATATTTTGAGAGCCTTTTTCGAACGGTCCTCACCAATGATATCGTCTTTGAGTAGAATTTCCGATATCCAAGGAACTTCGTAGTTGGTGGCTCTGTTTTGTAGTATTCTAATCAAGTCATTGTAGCATTCGTCGACGATTAACAATTCTTGTTGTTTTCTCTTTTGTGAGAATTTATAGTATCTATAAAATACATAAGATGCAACCAATGATATTATAATTGGTAAATATCCCATGATTATACTTTTAATTGTAATAAATGTCTAAAATTAAAAAAATAAAATAAATAAATAAATAAATAAATAAATAATTGTTTGTTTTCTCTCTCTCTTTTTTTCTATTTTTCTCCGACATACTTGACACCATAAAGGTCTAATTGAATCACTATCAGTATGATAATAATATTGTTGTGAATCAGATTCATAGGTAGATAAAATTTGATCAGCTAGTTTTTGATCATTGACTGTTAATTCTTTGATTGGTGCACCTTGACGACCATCGAGATAAGATGTGAGAACCTTGAATGAATCGGAAATATCTGCCTTTTTGATCCAAAACAAACGATCAAATTCAAATTCCAATCGTTCGTAGGGCATTTCGAAACTTTCAGTCACTCCACATTCAAACTTGCCCTTGTGTACTCGCAATACATAATCAATCTTGTTGAGAACGGTTGACATGGTTTCCACCTTGTTTGGATCAACTATACATTCATCTCCTTGTTTAATATATCCATCAAAACATGAAACAAATGATCCTTTAAAACATACTCCTCTTTCTGGACATGGCATACATGAATATTTACCATTTGTATCTAAAAAATAAAATAAAAAATAGAATAATGATAAATATTTAAAAAATCAAAACAAAATATTATTATTCTTACATTTTGGAAGTGTATCAGTATCACAATAAATGATTTCACTAAAATTATAATAAAAGCCAAATACGATAAATAGTGTAATGAACCAATACAAAAATGATACAAAAATCAATGATAGACTTGATTTTGAATGGTTGTCATCGATTGGTGGTGGTGGTGGTGATTGTCCAGATTGTCCAAATTGTCCTCCACCTGATTCTTCCAATTCTCTATCTTGTTCTTCTTGTAATTGTTGATAATATTGTTGATGTTGGAATTCTTGTTCATGTTGATCTAGTAGAGTTGCATTGTCCATTGGTGATGAGGTATCAAACTCTACATGTTCATCGGTATCATATGAAATCGAGTCGTTTGATGTTTGGAAAATGGGTTTAGATGGCATTTGTAGAGGTGTTTCAGCTTGATATGGGAATCCACCACGACCAAGATTGGTTTTAGCAATTGGTGTCTTTGGATAAACATGTTTTTCTCTAAGTGATGATGGTTGAGGAGATGAAAATGTTGGTGGTGAAGTTCCACCAAAAGATATAGTTGGTTTTGAGAATGCATTACTAGTAGTAGGAGGAACATTCGTCGTCGTCGTCAATCTCGTCGTAACATGTGGTAGAATAGAAGATCTTGAAGAGGTGGGAAGTGTAAATGAAGAAGGAGTTGGTTGATTAATCTTACTTGTAGAAGTAAGTTTTTGTAATCTTTCATGTGCCAATCTTTGTCTTTCCTTTTCCTTGTCATCCATCTCTTTCTTTCTTCGCAATATCTCTTCACTCTCTTTTTGTTTTCTTTGTTTCTCTTGCAGTATTTCTTGTTCTTGTTTCTTTTTTGATTCCAATTCCTTGTCTTTTCCACGTTGTAGCTCCGTTTGACCTCCAACCGTTGAGAATCGAGCCTTCTTTTTTGCTTCTTTTGGTGGTTTAAACTCCTTGTCTTGTACATCGTAATCCTTTCTTTTGTGAAGTTTTAATACTCTTTGTTCCAAAGTATCATCGTCACTACCACCATCTTGATCATCATCACTATCACCCTTATGTCTATCAGATTGAAATATATTCTTTGGATCAATTGATTTTCTTTTTGGTTTAATAGTAGCAGCAGAAGAGGTAGTGGCAGTAGAGGTCGTACTAGTAGTACTAGTTTCATCTTTATCCTTGATGATTCCTCCAACTGATTTTGTTCTACGTTTTGGTTTATCAGTTGTTGATGTTGTTGATGTTGTTGCAACAGGTGATACTGATTTCTTTTTAATTGGTTTTACGTCTTGTTGTTCACCATCATCTCCATAATCATTATCATCATCATCCAATAAATCATCTAAATCATCTATTTTTCTACTACTAGCAGATGATGATAGTTTTGTTTTCTTTTTTGGTTCTTCTTGTTGTTCTTCTTCAAATGAGAATTCAAAGTCGTCATCAATGATAGTAGCTTCACCGTCATCAAGATAATCAATCTTTGATCTTGTTGTTGTTATTTTCTTTGGTACTGATGTAGTTGTTGTTGTTGTTGGGGTCGTTGTTGTTGATGAAGCAACAGATTTTCTTTTTGGTGTTGGTGTTGCAACAGATACTCTCTTTTTAGTCATTGTTGTTGTTGTTGTCGTGTTTACTTTATCTACTATACATACCATATATATATAGATAGATAGATATAAATATATAAATAAATACAAATAACAATAAAGATTAATAAACAAAAAAAATCAAAAAAGATGGTTTGTGAAGATCACAAAGAGACCCCCAATATTTTTTCTCTATTACTCTGAATACATTACCATCTTCGTCAATATTGACAATATCACGTTCACGTTTTATAGAACTAGAACTAGAGGAAGAAGAAGAAGAAGAAGACAATGAAGATATAGATGAATTGGGTGGTGTAAGGGAAGATGATAACAATCTTGATCTTGATACTTTCTTTCTCACTTGTCCATTTTTGTTGCCTTGTAATAAAAGATCATCGTCTTCACTATCGTCCATATCTCTATCTCTATCAATTCTTATTTTCTTTCTATTATCTATCTATCTATCTATCTTGTCTATCTATTGAACAAACAAATGAAATGAAAGTGAAGAATGAAAAGACGAAACAAACAAAAAGAGGTTTAAAAAAAAGAAAGTTGGGGACTTGTCCCTCCAATTTTAGAAATATAAATAAGAAGATTAGAGATGGATGATTTAAAAGATAATAAAATCACACAACTCACACACACAAATAATATATATATATGTGTGTATGTTGAGTGTTATGTGTGTGAGTGTAGAGTTTATTACTGATTATATGATTATTTATATATTTATATAAATTTATACAAGGTTGGGTTGAGTTGAGTTGGGAGTGGAATGATACTATATATTTATATTATTATTATTATTATTATTAATTATTGAGGTATTAATTATTAAATTACTTTAACCAAATTTTTGAATGACTACTTCTTTTAAATCTTTCGTAACTATCAGATTCCATTAATTTAAAAATTAAAGATTGTGATTCTAAAAATAATTTATCAATCATTTGAATATTTTCTATAAATAATAATAATAAAATAATAATTAATATTTGAATTATATTTATCTATCTATCTATCTATATTTATCTATATTTATATATATATTATTTACCTTTTATATCATTATTATTTACATTTTGATGATTAAATGTATCATCTAATTTCTTTACACAATTACTTGGTAGATTGACTTGTGTTAGTGATTTATCGGATATGAATAGGTTATATATTTTGATGGAATCCTTGACTTTTTTATCTTTGCTTTCCAATTGTTTGTACGTTTCAATTCTCGACCAAAAATCCAGATTTTCGTTTGAGAATTCCGATTTGAGGAATGATCTAAAACACTCTTTGGAATAGTCGTCGTGTAGTACCTCTATTAGTGGCGGGAAGGATATTGAACCCGATGGTGATGATCTTCCACCTGTACTATTATTACTGCTACTGCCAGTAGTATTGGTGGTACTGGCATGTTGACCAATAAAACTACCACCACCATAATAACTAACACTAGTACTAATACTACTCGATTTGTTTATATATTTTAAATCCATCTCTGATGCTATTTTAATGATGATGAAAAAGAATAATTATAATAATTGTATATTAATATTTTGTTGTTATTATTGTATTTGTTTTTGATTAATGTTTGGTTATTAGGCATTTAAATATATAAATAGAACAATGGAATATGAATGTAATATTGAGAATGAGTATATAGAAGCTAAATAATGGAAACAAATAAATCTCCACACACGACACGATAATTATTTATAAATAACAAAAACAGGTTTAATGATAATGACCTCCCGGGAGTTCTCCTCTTTTATCATATCTCTCAATTTCTCCTGATTTCTCTGATTGATTGATCGCCGTGTCATGTGACATGCATTTATGATCATAATTAACACGTTATTGTGGTTGTCTTCTCGATGTCTCTTTTAAATTGAATGTTCCAATGATCATCGCAATTGCTTGAAGCACTGGGAAGAGATGGGTGAGATTTGTTGCAAGGTGTGGTGTGGGTGCATCGGGAGATTTTCAAAAGATTTTTTTTATGGCCATAAAACTAAAAAAGTATACTATTGTGTTGGGCATTGTTTTTTTTTTCAACAAAAAAAAAAAAGTGTTAACACATACCTATGGTTCCTCTTCTTTCCCGAAGAGATCCAGCTCCATTGCTGTAACTATGACTGTTTCGTGTGGATGTTGTTTTCCATGATAGGTTATTGTCGTCGGTGGTTGTGGTTGTGGTGGTCGTGGTGGCGATCGTGCTACTGGTAGGCGTGCAAGGTGGCGATTTGGGTGTTGTATTGGCTGAGTTTATGAAAGATGATGATGATGATGGAGAGGAGGACAAAGGAGGTGATAGAGCCGCAGCGGTGGTGGTGGTAGGTGTTATTCTTGGGGAGACACTATTTGCTGGAGATTTCGATCCGTCTTTTGATCTCGATACAAATGGTTTGGAAATATTGAGATTAAGGACTGTTGCCATTTTCTGTAATCTTGATACCCTCACTTGTTGTGTCGTTGTGGTAGCAGTGATGGTGTTGGTGTTGGTGTTACTATTTATAGATGAAATGGATGACGTGGATACTGTCAATGGATTGATTGGTGTTACATTGTTGGAAGAGGACATGTCTGATGACATCGATGGTTGTGGAGGTGATTCATTTAAAACTGAATCCATACTTTCATTGGATGATGAACAAGATTGTTGTTGGGGTGACGATAAAGAAGAAGTGGTGGAAGCAGAAGAAGAAGAAGAAACATGGTTTGGGTGTTGATATAAATCTTGGTTAATAGAAGGTCTTCTCCTCACACTATATCCTGATGATTGAGTCAGAGTAGTAAATGGAGTGTTGATCATTGAACTACTATCAGACAATGTTGAGCTTGATACAAAACTGGCAATTGTATCAACTGATTCCGATGTTGTAACAATCTCTGATGATACTGTACAATAATTGGTTGAATATGTGTCATCTGCCTGTTGTTGTTGTTCTTCTATTTGTTGTTTCACTTCTTCCTCTTCCTTTACATTTTCATCTTCAATCATTGGTTTTTGTTCCAGCTCTAATTCCATTTCCAATTCTTGATCTAATTGTTTTTCAAATTGTTTTTTGTTTGGTTCCATCATTGCAACCTTTTTACTATTTAACTTCTTTTCACGTTTCTCTCTCTTTTCTTCTTCCTTTCTAATCTTTTTGATTTCCTTGTCCAATATCTTTTGTGAGTTTCGTTGGTCACGTTTATTCATAAATGAAGTGGTCTTGGATGCATCTCTCTCGGCTTGTTGAGTAGACTGAATAAAAGTGATGGTTGATGAACTAGTCACCCATTTTGAAGGGTCTGATGTCTGCTCGTCATCTGATGGACTACCACTACCACTACCACTACTGCTAGACTGGGTACTAGTCACCTCGGGTACATGTAACAGGTTGTTTTGGATATCCTGCAGACACTCCTTTGATGGCTTTTTATACAACTTTGGTTTAATTCGTTTTGGTGTATAATAAGTATTGGTTATAGCAGTTGGCGACGCTTGAATAACCATTGAATCACCAGACGATGAAAATAACTTGGAGTCTGCTCTAACTGGTATTGATCGATTGGCTGAACCAATCACCATTCCATTTATATTCATATTTGGAGTTAAAAAGGATGAATCTGTCTTTCTCAACATTCCATTTGTATTTGGTAAAATATAAGGTGAACCATTACCAACACTTAATTTTCTTTCCATCGTATAATTAATTGGACTATTATTACTATTATTATTATTACTATTACTATTATTTGAATCAGATGATTTAATTGATATTGGTGGCATTGATTTATGTTTCATTTTCATATTATTATTATTATTATTTGGTTGTTGTAATTCTTTGGATGATGGTTGAGGTTGAACAACTGGAACTGGTTGTTCCAAAGTATTATTTTGATGTTTTTGGAAATGAATTTGATTTGTTTCATCTATTAGATAATCAAATATACCTTCAATACCTTGATCGATGATATCTGGTGGAGGTAGTATAATTGGATTACCATAGATTTCAAATATAAATAGAGTTAATTCGGCCACTTGAACTGGAATGATATCTATTTGATTATTTGTTATATACAATTCTTTTAATCCAGTCATCTTGTTTATATCTTTTGGTATACCACTAATCTTGTTGTCTGATAAATCCAAACATTGTATATTATTTAATGTTAATAATACATTTGGGAATTTTTTTATCCTACAACAATTTAATTGATCAAAATCAAACAAATTAATTAAATTATTTTCAAAAATAATAATATTATTATTAATTTTTTATAGTTTACATACTTATTTCTAGATAATTTAACATTTGATAGATTATTTAATTTCTTTAATGATTTTGGTAATTTTTTAATCCTAAAAAAAAAAAGAAAATAAATAAATTGATTGGTTGATTGATTGATCGTTATTTACATACTTGTTATTATCTAGATTCAATGTAGTAAGTGAATTAAAATGAAAGAAATAATCATCTGGGATAGTTGTTATTTGATTATTTGTACTTTGGAATGACTCTATACGATCCTTTTCACATGGTAATTTTGAAGGTAACTTGGTGAGATCTCTAGATGAAAAGTCCATTATAATACCTCCAAGTTCACCATTGGATATTGTACCCATTGACATTTCTGAACAATTGGAAATATTCGATATATCAGATAATGATGATGACGATGAAAATGGTGTAAATGTATAGGTTGAAGTAGATTGAGGTGAAGATAAATAATTGGTTAGCGAATGATTACTAAAATGGTATGGATGATGTGATCCATTATTATTGACATTATTATTATTAATCTCTTCATTGGCAGTTGCCATTGTTATTATTTCTTGTTGTTGTTGTGGGGTTGTTATTATTGTTGATGATGTGGTACTAATACTAGATTCCATCATCATGTTTGTTAAGATTTATGGATGGGAGAAAAAAAAAAAAACAAAAGTGAAACCGGAAAACGGGAAAAGGAATGAATGATGTATGTAATTAAATTTAATATAGGTGTAGGGATGACAAGGATGAGTAGTAGTAGTAGTACAAATAAAAAAAGTTGTAATATATA